>NC_044015.1:22530477-22837760 GCF_900496995.4 Aquila chrysaetos chrysaetos
GAGGGAAAGACTCACAAGGATAAGGGGTTAATCATTGCAGGACTGAACGGAGGTTCCAAAATGGAAAAATTGCTTTTCTGTTTGATTTTGAGAGGTCTGCAGCTTTCAAAATTCTGGTCACAGGAGGGTGTCCCTCAGTAGATGGTTCTCATTAGAGTTTGTTGAAAACTTCTTTGAGGAAACTGTTTTTCATTGACAAATTTCATTTAATCAAAATAGATCTGGGTTCAAGTCCCTGCTGTGTCTGATTCAGAGTGTACTGGGATGAAGAATGCTGAAGCTTTACCCTGGATCCGTTATGCATTAATGAACCTGAGTATTACCAATGATCAGGAAATAGTTATTCTGTCACAGGGAAGTTCAAGGATGGAAAAGTTTTCCAGTTTAAACTGATAATCAACATTCTAAAAATGTGTGGAATTAACACATTTAAAGAAAAAAGTATTATTTGGGTGAATCAAATCTTTGTTTCAACTATTTTGCAACATATTTTAGTTTTGACCTTTTCATTCCAATTAACTTGGATTGCAAAACAGACATTTTCAGGTTAAATGGAGCAGTTGCATTCCATGTTGTCAAACAGCACATATTGGTAATTGTGAAACTCTTTTCCACACGTTTTTCAGAACACAGTTCTTTTCTGAAAAACCTGCTTTCCTAGAACCACACTCACTTCTGACAAATATGTCTTTCCAAAAATGCAATAACGGACCAACTCCAGTCTAGAGAGGATGGCATTCCTGTTGGTTAGCTCTCAGAAAACAAAATCTTAAAAACACTGCTAACTTCTGACTAAATGTGTCATGTTACTTGATGACTTTTAACATCAAACCACCAGATCTGAGAGACTTAACTGATACCTGTTTTAGAAATATCTTTGGAGGAACTGGAGGATACAGCTCATGGAAATGGGTCGAGTAAAATTACGTCTACCTGGCACAGCTGCTGATGCTGTACCAGCAGCTGCAGAACCACTGGGAGAACTGAAGGATTTCATTTTCCACAACAGTACTTACAAGAGAGAGGCAAGACCTTTGGGTGTTAATAAATGAAATATGAAGTGATATTCAACATAAATTTAAAGATAGTTGTAGAGCCTCTATATGTGATTGGACTGTTTACACAGGGGAGTTAGCTCATCTGCTTTCAAAAATATGTTTAATTTTGTAGATCTACAGTACAATGATACAGTTTGCTGTAGATGGCTGATTAGGAGGCTGTTTCCCACACTCCTCAATGCTCAAGGCATGTGGAATCATATTTGTTTTCTTAGGAAAGATGATCACGATCAGCACTTTTATCAGTGTGTGTGCCCACCTACTGCATAAAGGTCCACTTTGTAGTTCCAAGAACTGACAGAATGCTTTAGTGAGATAAGGAAATATAACCATTCCTCTAGGGGTGGTTGACAGGGAAAAAAAAAATACCACAATTACCTCAGGGAACCTTCTGAAAATTCTTGATTTCTTCTGCAATTCCCCTCTCAGAGACACGGGATACAAAATTGCATCATTCAGGGTCCCTTGATAAGTGCCAGTTTCCCACTCCCAAACACCCAGTTTAGCTATTTAGATCAAAGATACATTAATTGGCAGAGAAGAACTTAAGGGAAGGAAAAATACATTTGAGTAGGCTAGGAATTAATGCATCAGATAACATTCCTAAAGGATCTCTTACAGTGCTCTTATACCCTGCCGTGCCCTCATCTGATAAGTGGCTAATGGATTCTAGACTTTTTTCTCCTCCTTCATTGTTGGCCACTCACAGTTGCCCAAGGTTGCTGGAGTGCAATACATGAACAAGGTCTATCTTTCACCCCCAAAAATCAGGTGCTTCGGGGTCTCTGTGCCAGCAGGAGTAACTGTCACCTTGGTGCTGGGGAGGCTTTTCATTACAGCCTGCCTCAGGAGGCTGCTGTGGCTTCAACACAAGCTGTGTGGCTCTTCTTGCTGCCCAGCTACTGCATCCTTATTTCCTTACCTGTGGTCCCTGCCTTGATGCTCCCTAAATGTCAGCTCAGCTCTGCTCAACACCACGTCAGCGTTATGTTGTCCTGTTGTAGAGAGGATCCAAGCTGTACCGCAGATAGAGCTCTTATCCCGCAAGCTTGTCTTGTATGGACTGGAGACCTTCTCCTTTTAACTCATTTTGAGGTCCATTACTTACTGACATTAGCCTATACTTCTCATTAGAACGACACTTTACCTCAAGCTTGTCTGATGAACTCACTTGAGGTATAACAAAATAACTGAAATACTTCATTACTGACACCCACATGGCACCGGACCATCCAGTCATTTTTTTTTTTTATAGATTTCTTAAGCCCTATGTGAATGGTTGCCTACTCTGCAGAGCCTGGAGTTGTTAGCATCTTTGAATCTTTCTTCTGTGTGTTGCCCCTCAAGTGTCTCTGGTAAGCCCTCCGCTCAATAGGACTTCAAGTCTAGGACTCAGTAAAAAAGATGATGTGTTTTTTTCCCCACAATTCAGACAATTCATAGGTGTAATATTTGAGTCCTTCAAACTGCTTTCTGAATGCCGTACTGAACTTCAGAAGAAATACTAGTTCATTTCATGTATATTAGCTCAATTCTGATGTTTTAAAAAGGCTATCAGCTATCACCTAAGTCAGTTTTGCATCTTGATCCAGTATCTGAAGCCTTGTTAAGTAACATCCCATCTGCTGACCTGTATCTCTAGAGTCATTTAAGCAGCTAATGTGAATGAATCAAGTCATTCCATCTGTACTGTATCAATATTTGGAAAGCTTTTTCTTACTTACAAATTTGTTCTTTAAAACAAAGAATCTCATTTTTTTTCCAGAGAGTGCACCACATTGTCCGATAATCCACTTCCTCTAATGTTCTTAATCCTACAACCCTCTAGCAAAAGTAATAATTGCTGATAGAAAGGATAATTTAGGCTACGCATTTAATGTACTGGTAAGTCAGTGTTCAACGAGACATGAGGAGGAGGAACAATCATTATACAGGCAGCCTTTCCATAAATATTGGAAGATATCCTGAAGATTGTAAGTGCAGAAACCCATCTCAGAGGATATTTTGTCTGCTTACTCTCACATTGCAGCTCTTGCCACATTATTATGAGTACTGTGTCAGACAACCAATGCTGTGTGTACTGCTTTTTACTTTGTAGATCTGGGCACATCTAAATCATTGTATAGGGGCTAGAAAACATACATTTTCGTTTCTATAGGCAAGAGTATGCAGCGTAGGGATTGCATGGCCCAGAAAGATCTCCCTTTAGTTGAGTCAGTTTTTGCTAGTTGCTTTTGAGAATAAATTTTAAATGGTATGTGTGCCTTACCCAGATTATCATGCTCTTGCCCACTACAGTAAAATTAATATTCTTAAGGCTGTCGATTCATATGCATACCTGGGTGGGCACAAATAGAATCCTTCCTGAAGTACCTTGCATTCATTTACAACTTCAGTCTTTTTCCACCAGAATCTTAATCAATAGACACTAATAAAAAAAGCAGTAGCCTCAACTATACATTGAAAACCAGCTTAGAATCATTCATAAATGTTTCTCTAACAGGAAGGTGGATTTATGTCTTCAATACTTATCAGGAAGAATTTTTAATAGAAAAAGAAAGCTTCTATAAAAAGATGATAAGTAGTGCTAAAATTGAAAATATATTATAATACAAAATCATAACAGTAAATCTTTTGCTTACCATTTGGGCATATCAGTAAAAATATTTCAAAGGAAGTCAACCAAATTAATGTAAAAGCAAAATTGTTAATCCATTGTAAAACCTCTCGCAGGTATCTCAGAGGAATAATAGTTGTTTATCCCCTTGCTATGGTGAGAATATTAGAAACTGTGAAGTCAAAGGCCAATTTCCTAATCGGATGGCATTTTGAGAGCTATATTATTTAGAGATCCTATGCAGTTTAGAACCAAAGCTGAAATAAGTCTCCGTCTTCTGGGGAAGCAAGATGGCATTCTGCTAAATGCTAGAATTTTATCATTTGAAGGGAAAAAAAAAAGCAAAAAGAAAGCAGCCAGTGAGACCTAAGAATATAAAAGCATTTGAGATCTCAGAAGGAGTTTAAATCAATGCATTGCCACAGTTACAGCACAGATGAAAGAGCCTGCTGTCTCAATTGCCAGGAAACTACTTAGAAACTCTCACTTTGATTTTTTTTTTTCTTTTTGGTAGTCCGTTACATTACCACTAAATGCAATATATGGGGACATCACTGCTTTGATGTTGTACAGCTACAACAAATGGAAACTAATATGGTAGAACAGTCAAGCTATGTGATTTGCGTTTGTATATACAAATATATACCCATCAATCTTCTTACTTCTAGACCGTGTATCACTGCCACCTATGTGCCTCCTTACTGTTACTTCTGTTTTCATAAAAATGACAATTACTTTACACCCATATTCTGAAAAAAGAAACGTATTTCGGAGGAGTGTAAAAATTAAAATTTTCTCCAAGCTATTGTCTCCTACCACAGATTCATGGCTGGCAAAGGGTTTTAATAGTGCTTTGAGAAAATTTCAAATAGGAGCACAGGTGCTGCCAGACATTGCAGCATTCTTGTTCTCACAGATCTAGTCACACCAAGAACACTTACGCTTCTTGCAAGCAACACGTTATTAAACAGGCTAGATTCTCTGACCTGCTCCAGCCTTTTGCAGTGAACTAGCAGTATATGAGATTATAGACACACTACCTCTTGTTAGTTGAAAGTAGTGTAGGGAAGAATTGGTACAAACACGTCTAGATCTGCATCTCCTCTGCTGCCTCTGCTGAAATTCCTGTGATTGATGGAATAGAAAGAATGCAGGTGGGGACTGGGGTCCATTTTTGGCACTGTCTTCCCCACCATCACCTGTCCAGCTGGGGTATAATAATGAGTTTGTGTAAAAACTGAAGGTCATGGGGTAAGAGACAGTGGACAGAGTAATGCCTGAAGAGGAGTGCATTGTTACCTCTTTCTAGTGTTACAGAAAATATTTTCTCCTCTGCAACATCCCCCATGTTGCAGGGAGATGCAAGGACAACACTGATAGGAATTGCTTTCGTGGGTGATCTGGCTGGAAGTACCTCAACCACTTTGTCCAGGTTCTGCACAGATGGCACAGATCTTCCACACTGTCTCTCAGGATATACCAAAGTTTGGACAGGAACCACATCCATTTTTGTAGAGAGCAAAACGAAAATAAAATGCAGTGTCTGTGTATTTTTCTCATTGCTCCTAGAAACAAAGACTATGGACAAAATCTAAAAGGTCTTACACAGACAGAGCTCTCAGTAAACGGTGCAGGGGATTTGCCTCAGTAAAGACTTCAGAAATTGGCATATCTTTGTTGTGTAATGATTCTGCTAAAAGCAAAGGCATTGAGAATGTTTTTTACATTGAAAATTTACAACTTTTTCTTCAAAAAATGTAAATTTAAAGTTTCAGATTGATGTGAATGATTAATTAGAATCATGTAACCTATAAAATTCTTTTTACACAATAATAATCTCCTGACAATTTACTCCAGCTCCTCAAGTAAGATTTGTAATGGCTCTAGATCCTTTGACAAAGTTAGAGTCAGTATTTATGTTTATTTAGTGATAGAGCAGACAGGTCATTTCTTATGCAAGATATCAGCAGGGACCTTTGCATGCCTCTCCCATCATTGCATTTTGCAGAACAGTTTTACTTAGAGCCTTAGCCTGTGATTCATTTCACATCCCCATTCCCCAGTGAGATCATTTGGTGTATGTTTGATTTACCATCAGCAAAGCAGGCATTGTGTCTTCTAGTATCTCAGACATGTCTGTATAGATTAGAATTGTAACCTACAGTTGCAACTTATACTGAACAGTTTTAGATTTCAGAATACTGAGAGCACAATATAATACATAGCATGTTGGCCTGCTTGTCTCTGTTGGGATGTAAGGGGCAATCATTGGAGTGTGGACCTGGAGGAAAGGGGAGAAGGTCCGATCTTAAAAATGAAATCGTAGCAGTTCTACTGCCAAGGCAGAGCCAAGCAGTGCAGTAAAACCAAGCTCATGCAAAATTATCTCTGTGTATATTGGTGCAATATGAATAATATAGGTTACCTTTTGAAGCAGGAAAAATGTAGCAGCTTTCTCTTCTAGCCCAAGTTCTAGTCCAAAGCTAGAGACAAACACAGCCAAGGCAGCAGGACAGCACTTGTCAGCAGCACAGCTAACAGCTTCACTGTGATCTGGACCTCACTCTGTCCCATAGGTTGCTCACAGGGCTTCTTTCTCATATTCCAAAGAAGAAAAAACTACTTTCTACCTAAATGTTTCAAGTGAGAGCCTGGCTCAGTGAACAGTTGAATGTTAATTTACTCATAAAACAGATTCACTTACATTATTTAGGATCAAGGGATATTAAACAGGTGTCATCTCTGCCATGTGAAGTCCCAGCACTACTGCTTGCCAGAACCTGGGCTGATAAACCACTTGAGCAACTGATCTACACTTGCTCTGTTTCTTATACTCATCCACAAGCGGCTTCTGTTGGCCACACGATACAGACTGCTGGTCTGGCACAATATGACCATGTGTATGTTCTCAGTTGTGAAGTTCTATTTTTGTTCAGGCTTTTGTTTCAGGGTCTAAAGGGAAGCACATTTTACTATGTTTGGTTGGTAAAAGCATGATGCTGAGAAGAGGAGCTGAGCGGGCAGGGCTGGATGCAGTTCAGTTTCATGCTGCTGCTCCGATCGGTGTGCAAAGCATGGGTAACAGCTGTACAGCAGCACCCTGCTCACCTTTATCTCCTGTTGAGGTGGTTCAATAAGACATTAAATGAGAAGGGGTAGCAATCCAAAGGTAGTTCCATTTTAAATATGGCCATAGCTGGACTGCTCTTCCTGCTTTTCCTGCTCTTCACACCCATAAAATAAGATACCAGCAGAAGAAGGGGCTCAAGGTTTCACTTTGCAAGGGAGGGGAAGCATGCCTGTTCCCAGTGCAAGCAGCAGGAGCGAAGCGGGGCATTAATGATGTGTGGAGACAGGTCGGTTCAGTTCTTCTGCAATTTTTCCGGATGCATGAGTTTGAGTCTCACCTGGTCTATTGCCCTGCCACTTCTCTTGTGCTGAAAAGAGGGCACAGTGTCATTTAAACTGGTGATTCAGAGGCAGCCAGGTATGATGCTAAAAACCTCTCTCTGTGGTGTGGAAATTGTCATGGCTGATGGGTCAGAGTGACCTTTTATCTTGACTTTGTTCACCACCTTTTAAAATGCAGCAAAGGCTTCTACATTGATTCGTGGAAGACACTGTAAGCCTAAAACACAAATCTCACCATCCGATATGTGCAACATAAGAAATTTCAAAGCTCAGAATGTTTTGGAATTTGCCAAAAGCATGTTGGTTTTGTATGTGTTAATGTTTGAATCTCTCTTATTCTAGGAAAGGCCCGTAAACATAAGCACTTGCTTTTATCACAGTGAAATCAGTGAAAGGCATGTCTTTGGTTAATTATCTGCACCATTGGGCACCATAGTCATAAGGCTCCTACAGAAGAGGAGGGTCATCTGAAACCACTTGCTAATTCTGTGTCTAAGTCTTTCCATTTCAGATAACATTTTTCTTCAGTGCAGAGATTTACATTTTTCTTTAAAAATTGCATTTTGCCTTTGGTTCTGCAACCTGCCTGGCTTTCTAGGGAAGGCAAACAGTGCACTGCACATAGATTCACAGGGATCAAATGTTAGCTCTTAGTGTGATATCATCTTCTGCACATTTTTATATTATTGCAGTTCATAACACTGCACCACAAGATGGAAAACAGTAAAAGCCTCTTTATTTATAAGGTTATTACAGGTATCCTCCAGTGTATCTCATGTGTATACATCTTGTCAAAATATTTCAGGATTTTGACAACAGTGCCTGAACTTGTTTCAAGTGACATGACATGGCTTTTACCTGTATTTTTTTACAGTTTTAGTTTTTTTAAGAACAGCTAATAAAAGTGTTACCCATGCACTAAAAAAATAGAGAATCCCTTGGTGAACAAAAAGGCTTAAATAAGCATCAGTTGAGTTTTGCAGTTAAATAACCTGTACAGGAAATTATTATGATGTTCTTTATAATTGCTCTGGAAAAAAAAAAAGTCTTGAAGTCTATGGAAGGCGTAACAGAGCTAATTAATGCCCACACTGTTTCTTTAGAGAAACAGATTTTGTGTAACGTACATGTGCTGTATAGAAAATGTTCTTGTGCTTATTTGATAGTTTGCCCTTATTTTTAACTTGCACAGCTCTAGTGTATGGTATATTACAATGTAATGTGTACCTGTCTTCAGAATTGCAAGTTTTATTATCATTTCTGAAATGTGAAAAACAATTCCTGTATTTTTTAAGCATCAATGTCAATTATGATCCAAGGCATGTTTTCGTGTCCAAGGAGTGTGGATGTGTTTGTGCACATGCACACATTCATGTTCTGAAATAGGTGGCTATTTCATTGTTGTGTTCATTATGTGTGTATGTAAGTGTAGGTATTATCAGGAGCATTCTTTTTAGCTTTTAGAATAAAAGCTGAATCAGAGGCTGAAAACACTGACACATCTGGAATTTCAGAGCATTTCCAGGGACTGACAATTAATGGTACTCAACCAACCCTGCACCTCGTAAATGATGGATGATTAGAGTTTAGCTAATGAGAAGGTGTTCAGAGAAGAGTCAGGAATTTTTTATTCACTTGTCAGTTTGGTTGGGGATCTCTGTGGGTTTAAATCTGAGCTGATACCCACAATGTGGTCCAGAAGTATCCATGTAAATGATGAGACTGTTCTCTGCTGTCAGTAGTTTTGTGTTCACATGTTAGGCTCTGCAGGTCAGGGATCATTGTTTTATATGTTTACAAAGCTATATTGCTATCTGTGTTTCTACAGTATCTAAAATAAAGTGGCCTGGCCTCCCAGTACCACTGAATGGCAAATGGTGATTAGCAGAAGTGGACCATTCAGTTTTGTGCCTGGAAATGCTCACCCATACTAACAGCTCAGCTTAATGGGTGCTGTTTGCTGAGACACTTTTGTTGGAGCCAGATTCTTCTCAGGAGTATCCAGTGAAAGGACAAGAGGCAATGGGCACAAACTGGAACACAGGAAATTCTGTTTAAATATAAGAAAAAGGTGCAAGGGAAATGAAACACCGGACCAGGTTCCCCTGAGAGGTCTCTGTCTTTGGAGACATTCAAACCCCAGCTGAATACGGTCTTGGGTAGCCTCCTCTAGTTCACCCTTCTCTGAGCTGGGAGGGTGGACAAGACAGTCTCTAGAGATGCCTTGCAACCTCAGCAAGTCTGTGGTTCTGTGATTTGCTTGACTGGGGCCTAACTGGATATGTCTGTGCTTCCTGACAGAGCAGGCTGGGGAATACCACTGTGTGTCTGCAGGCAAAGGTCTGAGCATAGCTGGTGGTTTGCCAGTGTGCTTGGCATGCTCAGCATCAGCGGCCCGGAAGGCACGCTTGGGGCTGGGCTTGCAGGCTTACTTCTCAACAGCCTTCAGGTCAGGTCTAAGGGCTGCCATTAGGAAACCTAGGCATAATTAGTGTTATTGAGTCCTTTTTTTCCTGAACTGCAGTGGTGGTATCATGACATAGGATTAAGCAGCCAATTAATATCCTGAATTCTTGTAGTTCTTTCCCAGTGAAGTTGCAGGAAGGGTATATGATAATCAGTAAGTCCAAAGAGCTTGCTAATTCCATATGCTCCTCTGCCAGGATGTTGCTGATAACTGACTTATATTTCATAGGTGTGCAGTGCAATCCAGAATCAAGATTTCACTGTTATTGATGACTACTGCACTGGACTGCGAGCTCTTCTTTACCTGAAAAGCATTGAGGAACTTGAAGACTGGAATGGACAGAGTCCTGCAACCATGCGTCATCAGAAAGGAAAACCAGTACCTAGAATTGCTGATCTGATGGGAAAGGTATGTTGTTTCATTGCCATTCCTGTATAATGACACTATGTCTTGGTTTTGAATGCAATTCCATAATGATTGTATCCAGTTTCTGCTCCTTACCTTGGGTAACCGCTGCTGCTGTCACAATTAGTCACCAAGTCTTATTCCTACTGAGATTAACAAATATCTGAAGGCAGCTTAAGAAGACAAACTTGAGATGACTTGATATGGGATAACGTTTTTACTATAAATATGATCTCTCCACTTGATTCATAACATAATGTCTTTAAAAAAAGTGTAGGATGTAAAATTACAAATGCATTGGAACAAGTTCTGTAACTGCTTGTTTTAAAGAAACTCAGCTCAATTCAGAATGCTACTAATATTGTGCCAGAAGTTCCTGGGTATTCCAGCCAGGGTGCAACATCCAGGAGACATGAAAGCCCCCTAGCACTGGACCTGACCAGCTGAGACAGCTTGCCACAAACCAGCTGTTACTTGGAACACTAGATCAGGTAGGAGTGGCCCTTCGATCATCATACCTGAGCATCTCATGGTGTTTCATGTGTGCTGACTCCCAAACGCTCTGCAAGGCAGGGAAGTTCCAGGTGAGGAACAGTGACACTGAATAATTTAACAGATTCCGCAAGATCATTTAAACGTAGAAGATCTGTGGTGGAATAGGAATGTAAACTATGGTCTGAAATCGTAACCTCTGGGCTGTCTTTCCTCTCTGCTCTAGTAGTTCCCTGCTACAAAAGCATCCTTGGAGATTTTTGCCAGATGTAATGGGTTGCAGCCACCCCCAGTACTGCTCACCCCTCCACCAGGGCACCGGCTGATCCACGCTGAGAAGCAGGGAGGTGTAACTGGCTTCCTACTGATGCCTTGCTGCCTACTGCTCTAAGCAAAATACCTGCACAGCAGGAAGGCTGAGCTTTTGTTTCTGGTTACTAGAGGGGATCGCTTTGAAGACTGATTTCAGTTATACATCGTGCCTATTGATTATCCTTCCAAAAATCTGATATAACACTGTTGAAAATGTTGTAAAAAGTAAAGAATTACAAAAGAATAGGATTTGGAGTGTCAAACGCCTCCAAATCTCTGCTTATCGTTGCTGATGACTGGAGTTGGATTTAGCAGGAGATTAGAGACTCCTATATTGTTGTTGTTCTCTGTGGAGCTCTGAAAATTATAACATTACCTTCCAGGAGAAAAGACAATCCTATTCCTAAAGCTCTGGATAATATGCTGCTTAAAAATAAAACAAGATATAAGCAGTTTCATTTTCATCTACTTATGTTAAGCAGTTAAACCAGGCTCAAAGGGTTATATCTAAACTTCCTTCCTTTAACACCTGTAGAAACATACACAGCATTTCCAACTCATGTACAGAGATTTGTTGTAATTCTTCTTTAAAGCTCCATTCAATGTTCTATCTTTGTATTACCTTTGTATTTTACTAAACAGACAACCATTGTCGAGGGTGTTTCTCATGTCCTTTTGAATGAGAAGAAAAAAATATAATTCTTAGTCTTTTCTGCTTGTCACTACATCAATAATTAACTTTAAAAAGGTAGCGTGAAAAGATGCTTTAAGGAAGCATTTAATAATTCAAAGGAATCTTAACTTGAAACGGGTCACATGAAAAAGAATGAAAAACAAAGCCCTATGTAATCTTGTCTGGCTGGCTCTGTTAGACATTTAAAAAGAACAAGGCATACAGAATATAACTGTTTGTGTATTTGATTGCCCTTAGCACTGAATTATATCATTGGATCATTGCTACTAAATAATAACCTATAAAGTTAACCAGGCTGCATCACTGATAACGTATTGATATATTTTAAGCATAAGCTCAGGATGGCTAAGTATTTGTCCAGGAATGGACGTTCAAAGGAAAAGGCAGAAAAATAATACAACACGGGTGAAACGAAATACCATGATAAATGCTCCTACTAGGGGCAATCAAATACAAAGGCTTGATATCATTAATATTTATAATATCATAATTAGCAAGGCTGTGCCTAAGCAGTGTTATTAGTGTAACTAATTATGTTATCATAAACTAAGTTTGCAGTATTATAGGAATCAGTATTCTTACCTTCATAAATTATTATCAATATTGGATTTCATGTACTTGTGCCTAGCAAATTTAGTACTGTAGTTTCATCTAGATTGAAACACAAATATCTAGCTTGCTTGGCAGCAAGTCATAACACACACTTGTGATTCTCTTTCTAAAATAAATTCACTAAAAAGCGTGTACTCACTCTCTATTTGGAAAAGAGAAGATAGCCTGTTGATGAGACATATATGTTCTCATTGATAAAAGTAACATGTAGGGATGTATATGTTATACATGGAGTAAAATATGACAGACAAAATCCTGCATTACAATTTTAAAAACGTAAAAGGAGCTGTCCAAGTTTGTCTTGGTATTACTGTGAGATGAAATGCAGTTTTTTCAGTAAGACCCTGTGAGAAGCTAAACAGCAAATACTGATGAACTTTTGCATTAAAAAAAAAAGTGAAGGTGCTAATTTTGATATATTGTATTTTTGGTGCAGTAAATGTAAAAAATATAAAGGGATTATCCTCCATTTTGTTACAAAATTCCTATTAATTCTCATATAGAATCACAGGGTTAAGAAGTTCAGGCAATTGACAATTTAATGAGAAGGAACTGAGGGACAAGAATTATTTTCGACAGCATCAAGAACCACTTGCCTTCTGATTGTATACAAATTCATTGAGCCTCTCCCAGTTTTGAATATATTACAGAGTTAGGACCGGTCCTGTTCCTAGCTAAGTATGTTCATAATAGTATCTATTTTGATTCACAGTGCAATATTGAGTGTTAATGTCCATATATTTATATAACAGTGCACTATTCTTTTGATAATTCATTTTCTGTCCCAGTTTCAGCATCAAACAGATGCTGAGTGCAGAGTGTTGCTGCAGGAGAGTGACACAATAGAGTTATGTCATGAAATATTGTAGTATTTTATGACCAGAGTAAACTAAAAGATAAATACTTTCTTCTAAGTGGTACACCTGACATCAAACTGAAGCTGTCTTGCCATGCAGTCACCAGGTAAATGACAAACTGGACAGTTGTCACTGTCAGTTGTTACATTTATCACAATAATTTCTTTCCTAAGCAGAAAGAATACTAAAAATACTGTCCTAAATAGTGTCATATAATAAGCAGTTTAATAGCAAACATATCAACTTTTGGCTGAAAAAGAGAATCATGTTGATTAGTACCTGTTCATGCTTCTGCATTAATGAAACTAATACTTTCATCTGATAATTTATAGCCCTTAACATGTGAGAATCATCCTAGCACTGGAAAATATTTTGGAAACTTGAATGCTGTTTTTATGTTTTTCACTGTTGCAGAATGTATTTTTTGGTATGTAGACCCTAAATTTATCATCTTTGAGCCAGCTAGTAGATATTTTCTGATAGACTTTTCAGTAACGCTAGCTTTTTCCCTTTTGCTAACACAGCACTTGCTGCTGGAGTCAATACTTGCCATTGTCCAAGATGTGACCTGTGGTACTACACTGCCTGTAATAGCAGTGAGATTCCCACTTAGAAATGCTAACCTCAGCCATGGCTTGCAGTCACTGAGTGAAACTGTCTTCCATAGCTCCACCAATTTTATTCATTCCTTCCTGTTGCTGTAGCCTTATCCATAACCGCTCCAAAGACAGTCCTAGCACAGATGCTGCGTCAGACTCACAAAGGTGGACAAAGCCAGTCTTCTGGGCTTCCTTCCTCATTGCTTTTCTGATGGGTTATTTAGTTGTTTGGGTTTTTTTTTTTCTGTGGGAGGACCTGACATTTGAAGCCTTGACACAGATGAGTGTCATTAATATCACCTCTGAATCACCTCTCCATTAAATGCATGGAATAAAACTTGTCAGCTTGTCTCAGCTATAATCTCATCTTGCAAATCTCGACACTGAGATGAGAGAATGGCAAGGTAATGATGACACCACACTGCTTCTCACTGACTCCCTCGAGGAAGAACTTTTGTAAAAGCACACTTACCTCAGCATGAATTTAGGACTGAGATCAAGTGCATGATGCAATCAGGCAGACAGTTAAGATGTAGAGCATGCTCTTACAACCCAAAGTTATTAGGGTGGCTGCACAGGAGAGAGGGAGAGCACAGGTAGTATCCTTATAATCCAATATTAACAGAATTATGTTTTAAAATAATGTTCATGAGTTTCTCAGGAAGATACATGACCAGGAGCGATAAAGATAACTCTGTTCTCACCAGGTATCTGGATAAGGTACAGTATTCCCCAGAGGTGCAATTTGATCTCCTGTGTGTAGTCACTGTCTCACCTTGTCTGTTTATTACAGGACTCTTTCATTAGTTGCTTACTGATCTTACTCCAGAGAGCTGAAGTCATTATGTCCCAGAAATATACTGGTGTCAGCTGGTGGTCACAGAAGTGGTATAGTGGTTTTGTGTATAAACTTGCACCTCATGTCAGCTATAAAAAAATCATACTTAACGCAGTGGCCTGTATACATGCCAGGTGGCTAAACATTAAAAATATGGTAGTGTATTCCGTTGGTAGGTGGGGGCTTATAGGAAGAGATAAATGTATATGGATGTTTCATACCTTGCTTTCAGCACCAGAAGTTTTGCAAAAACTGACATTTATTTGACCATGTCTAAAGGTTAAAAAATTAAAAAGAAGAAAAAGTAATAATTTAAGCATCTTGATTCCAGAAGTATCCAAAACCCCAAACAAATTGGTTTTCATAGTGAATCCTCCTCAACTGTTAAGGTTGTGCTGTACTGAAAATGTTAAAACCATATCTGATAAAAACACGTTTATAGAAGGTGGTTTTCTCCAGCAGACAGATGAGAGAGAATGATCCTGAACATGCACAGTGTATGAACTTCAGTGAAGATTCTCATCACCTTAGATTTAGCAAGCTGCTGATTTTGTTCTCTGAATGCATGGACTTCCCATTACAACTAAAATACGCACTTCCTTCAAGTATCTACGGGTACTAACAGCTGAGTATTCTGAACAGTACAAACCTGCTAAATTCTATCCTGACTGCAGTCAAATCTAAATAGCCTTTTGTATGGCAGAGAAAAAAAAACTTGCTACACCATTGACAAAATATTAAATTCTCTCTTCTATTAAATAAATAAATAAAATGTGAATTCCCAGCCATGCAAGAATACTATTGCAATGCATATGCCAAGTTTTGTCTGCCTTCAGATTCTTCAACACCTCTGACTGCCTTCACTGAGCAGAGGTTTTCACCCTTCATTTTTGGAAGTGCTCCTTGTTATTCAGGAAGGCAAGTTTGTGCAGTATGGTAAAGAACTGTCCCCTTGTTACCAGAACTGCATAAAGAAGACAGAACAAATGGTATTTGTGGCCATGTCCAGAAATACAGACCATCTCATCATATGGTGGTAGAGAAATTGCAATAAAAAATTAACATTGATGAAGAAACACTTTTTCCCATATTGCGATCACCAGTTCTGAAGAAGAGTCAGAGGAGGGAAAAAATTAATTTTAGGCTGTTTGATCCTTTTTCCCATCAGCTAAGGCTTGCACCTGAAATATAACTCTCAGCCAGGCAAAGCCTCTTAAGTGTAAGCCAGTATTGATCAAGAAACCTCTTGGTTTAGAATATTGTGGGAACTGTGCATCAGCACACTCAGGGACTGTGGCCGCATATGCTTGTTGGCTTGACCAAAAATAAGGCTCTGCCAAAATATATCTGAACCAGCACCTGCAGGCAGATGAGGAAATAAGTCCTTTCCTCCTGCTTCCCCCTCTCAGTCTTTCACCTCCTCCCCTGACGTGATGAAAGGTTTCCACAGGCATGGCTCCAGGTAGGAGCCTCGTGGTCCCTCTGTGGAGCATCACCAGTAGCGTTTTGGGGAGCGCCAGCAGAGCAGACCCCTGCACCCCACTGCACAAATCACACTTACCAGGTTTGCTGCCATTGGTGAACCTCCCAGTGTTTGCAAGCCGAAAGCAATTATGAGCAATCCCTGGCCTGACCAATTTGTAGAAAAAAGGACCTTTCTGACTTTATTTTTTTTTCCTTAACTGGTCTATTATGGAAGTTTATGTTGTGATTATCTACAGTGCTGTTTCTCACGGAGACTGTAAGTTGTTACGTAAAATGTATCTTCCCTAACGGTGAAGCCATTTGCAGCAGAAATGGGTAAAACAAAAGGAACTAGGATTATTAAAGTGGATTTAAAGTAGTTTAATCTTTGTGGGTTTTCTATGTACTGTATGCTAAATTTGCTTTGAGCACTGAGTTTAAAGTTTCGTATTCACAGCCAGTAAATGTGGCTATTAAGAAACAATGTATTCACATTAACTCCTTGGCTGTGGCGGTTTTAGTGCGTTCACTGCTGGCAACGGACATCAAGCCAGGAAAATCCAACTCCTGATGCAAAAGGATTTAAAAAAAAAAAAATCCAGTCACTGCCAAAAATACATAATTCTTTTTTTGTACTCTGCAGTTTGTTTTACTTAGGGAAACGGCCTGGTCATACCCTGCAGCATGCATTCATTACAGTGATCTTTGACTGGCAGATGCAGAGTAATAAGATGCATATTTTAGTGCTTATTATAATACCCTGTCCAAAAACAACTTGACAAATTTGTGATTTCGACAGTATCTCATTTTGCTGGCTGCAGTGCTCTGTGATTGCCTGGTCCACGTGGCTTCCAGATTATGCATACCACCAATACTGCTCATTAAAATGGCCACAGTTCACCAGTTTCGGTAGCTTGGAACGAACTTGGAATGAATTATTATACAACAAAGAGGCTGCTGTCATGCAGAACAAAAGACAAGCAAAAGAGAGCTTTGGCTTAATGAGGCTAAGTGAGTGTCTCCCCTGCATCACCAGCTACTTGACGGCCTTTGAGCATGGATTTTTTTCTCCACAGGCCAAAACCTTTGGTCTATTATTTTGTGTTTATGCACCTTGAGGCTAATATACATTTTAATATGCTGCACATGGAGAAAAAAATCAGCCATTAGATTAGAACATGTGCACTCCCTGTTAAGTTAATGACAGCCGAACATAGAGATAAATTTAGGTTTTCATATTTAATTATAGCACAGCGCAGTACGTTTAGCAAGGATAAATTGCACTATTATTATGCTTCATTTTTTTTGACATCTTTTCATATTAACCATGCGCACTTACCCCCACTTCCTCCCCAGTGTCACACATAATGTCTCTGTGCATCATCCTTCTTTAACACCATTAATTTTTTATTCTGTACAGTTGTATATGTATTGTTGTATTTGTTACTTAGGGTTAGCTTGCTAGTTGGATAAAACCGTTCAAAACAGCCCTCGTGTTAGGTGATCTACATAAGCAATAAGGACAGAAGAGACATAAAAAGAACTGGCCTGCATGGCCAGACATGGCTTTGCACGTCCCAGAGCAGGGGTTCCCAGCCCTTCTCCCCTGGACGCTTTCAGCGCAGTGCGCACTGTCTGTGACTGCAGAGTGGTAGCCCCTTTCTCAAGCAGCTGAATTAGAAAAGCTGTAGAATAATGCATGGAAGGTTAAATGAGTTCTACAGAATTTTGTAGCTGGATAATATTAATACGGACAATGGTGGTGTTGATATAAAATGTCTCTCTTCTGAAGAATTTAGCACTGTTTTATTGTATAGGAACTAAACCAGAGGTGATGTTGCTAGGTGGTATGTGCTGTTTCTTGGGGCTTTGTACATGCGTTACCTCTGTTTGTCAGAGCTGTTGCTCCAAGAATAGCATCAGGAATTAGGCCAGACTTCAGCCTTCTAGAAGACAATATGAAATTAAACATAGAGGCAAGCTGGCACGCAGTTCGGCCTTTGCATGTTCTTATCAAGTTTTAATGGGAATATTTGACAATTTCTGTGCTGCCATGGAGTTGATGGTGATGTTGGACTATTTGTTGTTGCCTGAGAGAGCTTTTAGATTTGCTTTCAGCTCTGGGCTGAGCTATTCAGGTAGCTGTGGTTTGTGAAAAATATGTTTGCATGCTTCACAAAATTAAGGAAATACTGCTATTTTCCAAAGTGGATTAGAGCAGGTAATAACTCATAGGAAGAAGATTTTCCTCCTCCTGCTGTGTGTATAAGCAAGTAGAAGATATTATGCTACAGGCTTATTCCTAGATTATTCTTTATTGGATAGTTGTTTCTTGACAAAAGACACTGTGGCTTGATGACCAGAGGGTCATGACAGGAATAATAATCACCATATGAAAGGGTGTCTGGATCTTGGTGATAAAGCATTCCTCATCGCAATCAGTCACCACTTGCTGGTACAAGAATTTTCCTCAATGGCAGAGATCAGCTTTTTCATATTCATTGAGAGCAAATCAGTCTCTCTCTCTCCCTCTCCCTCTCCCCCCTCTTTCTCCAACCTTCAGTTCTGTACCAGCTTTTACTGCCAAAGAGATTTTTCTTTGTCAGGTGAAATTCACGGAGTTTGGGGATGTTTAGGACACTGCAGTATTTGTGGGATTGGTATTAGTTGCTGAGCCTTACTCTTTGTGTCCTCACTGAGTAAAGCCCTGGTCAGTAGTGATTGATAGCTAATTGTCTACAGTTCAAGCACTAGAAAATGTGTTGGCAATTAATTTATGTGTGCAAAACTCTTCTCCCTGATTTTGTAAGTGCAGATTTTGATGCAAATTGCATCCGTGAAAGCAAGGTTGTTCCTTTCAAAATGTAAGCTATAATTACTGGTCTGAGAACCTGATGATATCAAATTCTTCCTCTAGAATCTACCCCTAGTGAGAGAAGTAATTTATTAACAATGTTGTGTATTTCTAAGCAGTACTTCTAACTATCTTTTTATTCATTAAACACTGGTAAAATGCTTGATACTATATGAGATGTAGTCTTACAGAGTTGCAGGCTATATGCTACAGACATCCAGATGGCTTAGAAACATCTATGCAATCAGAAATGTCTCTTCTGTATCTACAGGTAACTATTATTAGTAAAACCTACTTTTATTTATGTGTTCCCATTTTGTTTCTGGTACTAGTCACAGATGTACTTACTGATGTGCATGTAAAGACCTAGGCTTTTAGCTTCTGAAAGAATCATTGTCCCTTTAAACTTCTCATCTAAGAAAGCTGTTTACTTGGATAGCAAGGTGCTCTGTGGGCCACAGCCCTCAGTGCAAGGAAAGCGCAAAACAAAGTCTGTGGTATTGGTCATAAACAGCAGACTAAGCATGCATTATCAGCCTGTTTTCCAAGAATTGTGTTACTCTTGTGCTAGTTTTGAGAGGGATTTTGACTACAACATCTCTTGATTCTCTTAGGAACAGATTTGGCCCTTAAGCACAGCCCTAAGTGTAGTGACATGCACAGATGTACAAGAAATCTAGAAGGAGTGATTGATAGCGAGAAGCTAAAGAAGCTAAAACTCTTAAGTGTCCATATGCCCTGCCTAAATGATGTGTGTAAACATAAGAGGTGGAGAACTCAGTGGTCTACAAATATTTGAAGTTTGCAATCAATTGAGAGAGGGGGATTTTATGATGTAGAGTGAGAACTCAACCAAGACTGATGAGCTGAATTGGAAAAAAAAGGAAGTGTTCAGCAAAAGCAGGAGAAAAATTATCCTGATTGGAAGGAAAGGCTTTTTGTAGAAAAGATTGAGGTTTCATGCTGGGTTGCTGAGATTAAAGGTAGGGAGGACTTTTAAAACTCGAATGCATGAAGAAGTACTGCTGGGAGAAATTTTGGGTTGCCAGGAGTATGTGCTGGACTTGTAGACCTTTCCTGTCTGGTTTGCACAAGCTAGCCTATGGCCCTTTCCAGCATTTCAGCTGTGCACTAGGTGTTATCCTTGGAAGCCACTGCATCCTAACAAAGTGTTCAGATAGTGACTCAGTATAAACCACTGGAGCTAACAGTATCTAATAATCTGCAATTGAAATGTCTTTTTGCTTAAAGATTAAGATCATACTTAAGGAACATGATTATGTCCTTTCCCACCTATTTTATTTTTATTGCTATGAAAAACCTTGCAGGTTTTTCTGTCATCTTGTGTGGTTTTGATCCAACAACATGGATGCCTCAGCAGTCAGAGCAGTACTTCCTGAGTTTTTGTGGATAAATGGATTAAAAATGTCTGTCTTTTTCATTGCCCATTAGTCATATATTGACACAGGGCAACTGTCCCCAGTAACTGAACGGAGCTGTTGGGCACACCTTTTCTACATGTAGGAGTTGAGAAAAGAGATGTCTGCACTTTGCTGACCTATTCATGCTGTACAGAATTCATTAAGGCCCAGGAACTGTGTTTGGGTTGTTCCAGGGAACAATTACAGCCAGCATGTAATCTGCTGCTCTGCAGCACATTGGGGCTCCGTAATAGTTTGAAGGGGCCTGGCAAGAATTTTATTGATTTCTTGGGATCTCATTCAGGCTGATTGCACTTGGGTACTCTGATGGTTGATGTTTAAGAACACCTACCCTAGCTGTTATTAAGAAGGTGGGTCTAATCCTCACATAGGTAAGACCTTGTTTGCCCTTCATTCAACTCAGCAGACAAGTTTTAATGAAATAGCTCCCTTTTATTTTTTATGCCACAGCTCTGTTTTTGACTGCCACGTTTGGAACTATCCAGTGTAAGTCAGTCACTGTATAACCCATATATTGGTCAGGGTATGTCGTATCATATATCTGTTCTTTCATTAATCATTTTGTCTCTTTCCTGTTTGACTGCTTGGAATAATTAATGCTTTTTTTTCCTATTACTATGTTGTATTTCTTCCAAGTTGCTGATTTATTTATACATAAAAGCTATAAAGTACCTCGTTGTTTTATACAGTATGTCTGGATTCATGAGAAACCCAGAAGCGTACCACTGAAATAGTACATTTTTTTAGGTCGTTCAGGACAAGACCTTGCAGTTGAGCTTAAAGCAGTTGAATTCTCGAACCTATTGACTATAATTTTATTTATTTATACTACCCATCATTACAGCATAGAGCATTATATCCTAGATACTAATCATTACTTACTATTTTCTGAATAGGTGTGCTCTGATTTAAAATATTAAATATATGCCAAAAGGCATCTTTCCCAATTCCAGACCGAAAGTCTAATCCAGACTCTCCAGCAGTTTTTCACTGCCTTTACTGAGCCTTCTTTCAAATGCTGAACGCTCCTGACATTTTCAAATGTCCATTTCAAAAATTTCCATTTGTAAATTGAAAACCAGAAGGCTCATTGTAAACCAACAACGCTCTATAAGCACAAATATATCTACGTTTTCTCTTTTGCTCAAAACGTATCACTAAGATGTAAACAACTCGCATGCTATTTACATTAGCATAAATGATATTCTGAAACCTCTAAACTTACCTGTTAAAGCAGGAACAAGAAATCCTTTGGCAACTGTAGCATGAGTGTGCCTTTTGTAATCAACATTTATAAAAAGAGCACCCCAAAGGAGTGAGCATGTTCTCTCGGAGCTGCCGTTCTGGGTGGTACAGAGCAGGGCTAATAAATGCCATACGCTCCAGAACTCCCCTCTTTCTCTTCACAACAGTCATAATCATTCATTTGATAGACTGCAGCCATTTTGTTAGCAATTTTGTCATAACTCGGTTTTTGACCTTCAGTGCCTGGTCTGTGGGTGGGCTTCTGTGCCTGCTGCTGGATTTTGGACTTAATTTACCGGGATAAAGCAGATGGAGGAAAAACTTACTGTTTACATTTTTCCATAGGACTTAATTTATTTCTCTGTTGTTTATCACTGAGGTATTTTTGTCTACATAGTGTGAATTGTTTGCAAAGGTATTTATAACCACATTTGAGTGATGGACGTGCAGTCTGAAAAGCTTGAAAGTCTGCCTCTCTGCCTCTGTTTAAAAAAAGCATTTCCTTCTCATCCAGTCTGTGTCTTTAGTTGTCTAGTTCCTAAATGGCAGTTTGGGAGGGAATGCCTGTGTGAAGTCACGACCACTATTTTGACTGTATGAGTACTGCTTCATAATTCAGCACGCATTGGGAATATAATTTTTAGTGCAGAATTGAGCACTTATTTTGCAGTGGAGTCTTAACACAGTCTATTGTAAGCATCCAACTTAACTGTCCAAATACCGTCCCCATCTCGTCCGTGGAGAGAGGCCTCAGTTTATGGTATCTATCTGACTGGCTGAATTGCCCTTAGGAGTCTCCAGCACAAGGAGTGAAGTCCCTGCCCTTAAGCACTGAAGTCAGATATCAGGACATTGGAACAGTTGAAAATTACGCACTCACAGTGGGATTTATTTGCCTCCAGATGTGGTTTAAGACCTTACAGGTGTCTGAGGCATCTGTGCAGGTCTGGATCTTAGAGCATGGCACTAGAGACTTATGTTGGCGCTGATGAACCCTTTCCTGCCCAGAAGCTTAGTGTGGTTTGGACACTAAGAGCTTGACAAGCAGAAACACACGGTCAAAAAAGGATGCAGAAAGCTGTTTCCAAAAGTATACACTCTCTCAACCAGGGAGACCATTCCTTCTCCAGAGGGAGCAAAGAGTCTAAGTGAAATACTGACCAGGCTTACTGCTCCTAGGGGTGAGGAAGTCAGACTGAAGGGGTTGAGGCGTTCATCCAAAATGTCATCTAATGCTTTTGAGCTTTTTGAAAGAAAAAGAAGTAGGTGCAGCCATGTGTTATGTTCGTGCATGTGCATGAAGTGTTTTGTTGTTTGTGTTTCTCAGCTGTTCTGCAGACATGTCCTGAAACTCCAGCAAGGTTCCCTCTTCCTGCAGTCAGGGGTGCAGGAAAGACTAGAGGAATCCAAAAGCTTGGAGTGACTACCGCGTGTGGTCACTCTCCCCCAAAATACTGTCAGCCACAGAGGTTGTTCCTGAAAGTTCATTTTAGAAACCCAGAACTGAGAACTGTGACCAGCCACATTTAAGTCCCTCTAGCTGAAAGACAAGTAAGCCTCTGCTGTTAGATCCTATCCCAACTGACTGGTGTTCATTTACAGAGTGGAATTGCATCAGGATATGACAAACGGTTCTTGAATAGTACCTAGGTACATTGAATATTTGCTTCCACATCTCTAGTGGAATAAATGTTAGTTCAGTTAAAATTCATTTTAAATTCATTCAAGGCTAGCTTTGTTCATTTAGCCAGGATATTCTCAGCTGCTGCTGTGAAAGGGACTGTGTTGCAACATAACTTGCTTTCAGTTTCAAGCAATGAGTGATTGTACAGTGTTAGCAGCCCAACACAAGATAATTCTATAATGCAATTACAATGAAAACTTCGAGACTCAAGAATTAGGTAGGTAGTGGTGGATACATCGAAATCTCAGCTCATAACCATAGTCAACTCTCCCTGCCTCAGTCCCATAAGGGTACTTTAATTTTCTTCCTGTGTTGCAGCTCATAAACATGCTTCTCTTCACAACACACACCATATGCTGTTGGAAAAGGGCTGTAAAGTTTTATAGATATATTTGAGGGTATTATAAAAGTATAATAAAGTAAAAATAATGCAAAGAAATAGAAATTATTGAACAACTGAATTAAAATATTAGGCTGGGATGGTTTTATTGCATTTGGGTTCTACTTGGCTATTACAGTCATGAAGGGATAGAATTCTTTATTTAGAGTTAAGAAAATTAAGAATTTTTATTTTAACAGTACTTGTAAACATTTGCTTAAACACTTAAATAATTTCACTACGTCGCTGAAGACTACTTAGTTATAGCTCAATCAGTACAAAACTGATTTCTGATGTTTTTCTTTTGAAAATGTTTTACTTGGTTTTAGGGAGATATTTCTAGTTCAGAGATGAAAGTTTTTACTCATACAAATTGAAATGTTAAGTAATTAAGTAGAGTTACAGTGAAAGTAATAGTACAATGGTGGTGACCAAATTACAGATACTTCATTTAATCTGAAAGCGATTTCAACTCAAAATGTGGCCCCTTTCTCTGGAAGCCCAGCAGAGAAAACAACACAATTGCTCTCAATAGCGCTGCCCTCTTTTTCCTGTTTAGAAGTGAATAATATACCAAACAGTCATCTCAAAGGGGAAGACGGACAGTAAGAAAGTCTGCTGACTTGAGTAGCATAGCTTACCTGTATTCTCCCAGACAGAAGTTTCTGCAAGTCAAAGTCTTCATTCCAATTTGTGGGGTTTTTTTCCCCTCCAAAATGAGCTGGAGTACTAGACGTTTGAACTTTTCCCATGGAAAGAGTCTCTCAGAAGTAGTTGCAAAGAAGTTCAAAATATTGCAGGGCTTTCTCTCCTACGATGGCTGCACAGTGGCTGTTCCTGGCTCGCCCTCCATGGCCCTCCCGCCACCCTCTGCCCATCTTGCCCTGTGAGTCCAGGCCTGGCAAATGCTCTGTTCAAGCCCCGCCGAACCATGAACCCTGCTGTGGTGAAGCCTGATAACCCTCATAGCCCAGTACTGACCGCTGCATGTAACGTGCTATAAAAGAGGCAGGCTGGCGATGAAAATTCTATGTTGTGGTATTTGTCTGGGCTTAAGTTCTGGAGGAATTTTTGGAAGATAACGTGTAGCTTTGTGATCTGCACTGGAACCAAGCTGCTAGCTGTGAAGCAAGCTCAGCCAAAAAGTTCAACTTTGCACCCCTAATGGTTTTTATATACATAAGAACAGTAAGACTTTAAAAAAGGCTACTGTAAATTTTACTGTGATCTATTATAGCTGAGGGTATCTTAAATTATTTTTCACCCCTTATCACAGCAATCAGAAACTTCAGATAAAGGTTGAAATTTGCTTTGCTTTGTCTCGCTACAGGGGTACGTTCTTTTCCCCAAGTTAAATAAAATAAGAAGTCTAATTAGACTGTTTTCCAGGGGAAACTTATGGCACACTGCTTGCGTATAAATTAACAACAACGAAAGTGGTAAATTAAAATTGCGACACCAATTTCATTTTTAGCTCTGGTTTGCATTTATATAGAAAGATTTATCATTACTGTGATTTACCTTCTACTAAGAGGTAAAAGAAAGGAAAGTATGAAGTAGCAGCAGTTGTAAATACCTTCTGGAAAACTTCAGCTTGCAGAAAATGCTGCAGCGTGTCTGCTCAGAAGCCAAAGTTGCTGCAAAAAGACCAGGCCGTCCTCCCTCCATTTTCTAGGCTGGATTCCCAGCATTTTCCGACACAGCAGTTCAACTGTAAGGTTCAGCATATGCTGAAGGAAAGATCCATCTTCCATCTCAGATGAAGCACTGACCTCCTGTATGGCCTCCACTTTTTTTTTTTTTTTTCCCCCTGGCTCCATGCATGTGCTGGCAATGAGGAGTGCTGGTGGCATGGAATCCCTAGATGGGACATCCTGGTACAGAATAGCAAACCAGCTCTTGGCTCTTTTCTTCAGCACTGTCAGTACCAAAGATCCTTTGTAGCTTACGTGCTAGCTTAAACCCCAGGGGAGACTGACTATACTCCATGACTCCATTCACTTCTTGTGCTCGCTGTATTTTTAGCAATGCTCTTTTTATAACACCGCTGTGGAAGGTGACTGAGTTGGCCTGGGGGCATGTCCACAACTGTGGAACAAGCTCCCACAGGACCTAGGACTCAGTTAGTGCCTTTGCCTTTCACCCTAAGAGTAAAAGGCACTTTTCCAACTTTGCCTTCTCTGTGCAGAAGTGTAACTATGTTGCTGCTTGCTTTTGTTTTTACAGGAAGGAAATTACTAAAATCTTACCAAAACCAAGCAGCCTGTCCCATACACAAAGAATGAGAATGAGAGAACAGGTGAACCTTGCGAGATGGGTGGAGTTCATTAGTTAACAGACTCTGCTGGGATATTTTAATGATGAAGGTGGCATAAAACGTTTGCAAGGGAAGACAACAATATGAAACAAGTGTCCATTTTATCTCGTTTCTTTTGTCTTCTGGAACAGAAACAGAGACACTGAGAGGCAGGCTCAAGAAACCTAATTAAATACTGAAAGGAAATAAAAATTAGTTCCCAGTTCTGTTGCCCAGACTGATTCTGTGCATATTCAATTTGTATTATTTTCAGAGAAAAGTAAGACATTATAACCAGAATTCTCAAGGTATTTCTCATTCTTTAAGAGAGGAACTAGGTGTCTAGGCTAGTCTTTAGATATGATCCATACTCCCAGTATTGTCATTAGGCCCTGCCAAGTATTTGGCATATCTCAGATCAGTTTCATTGTTATAAAAAGGAGTCAGTGGACCTCCAAATCTACTCATTTCTGTTGGGGAAATGTTTAAAGACTTTGAAGAAAAGTTTTCCTAAGGAAAAAACAATTGATAGCAAATGATATTAAATAAGCTGAGTTCCCATGGAAGTAATCATCAACACTAACTTTTTAAAGCTGTTATTTCACTTAGAGAGTTAAATCAAAATATTATGATTGTATGATCTGTCTGTACCAGTGTCAGTATCAGTGTCAATGATACCAGTTAGAGCATCAAAAAGAAAACTTCATAGCATCCTGAGGTTGCTTCGCTTCCTAATTAAGACTACAGCAGCATTTTGCAGAGTGTGAAAGGAATCCCATGTGGTATAAAGTAGCTGTAGAAGGGAGAAATCATTTATTTTAAGGACACACCTGGTGCAAGAGCTTGCTTTAAGACTAGGTTGAAGATACAGATCATACTTTGGCTCATGCTGGAACATTGTTTATTTTCTTGGCTTTTTAAAGCTGTATTTGTACTTCTCCTATTTTTGCAGAAAAGACAAAAGAGATGTCCTTAAATGTTAACAAATGCAGTGATATCTGTGATAAATAACTCCACACTAGGACATACTTTTTATGGTTATGCATTAAGCTTTTAAGTCTACTTCCAGAAAGTCCGTGGTAACAGAGAATAGCCTTTACTGAAACTAGTTAGATGTTACACTGTTTTACTTCATTCTTCCTGGGCACTGACATCAGAAGTGACTAGATTCCTATAGGCACCTAACTTCAGAAAGGAGAGATGTGTCTGTACGTTCAAATTAGATGTGCCCGGGAATATTCCTAGGTGCTTACGCCAGCTGGCACCAAGCAGCCTGTGCCGATGATCAGAAGCTGTTCGTCTCCAAAGTAGGTTGGCTGCAGGCAGGCTGCCTGCTGGGAACAGCTCCTGGAGCATGCCGATTTCCAAAGCCTCTCCAAGAATTGCCTGGGACACTGATAGTCAGCACAGGCCAAAAGCGGGCAAGAAAATGTTGTAATGCTTTGTTAGGATAGATGACAACATCCTTGTGCACAGGAACATTCCCAGACACTGATTTACTAC
Source organism: Aquila chrysaetos chrysaetos (assembly GCF_900496995.4). Lineage (NCBI taxonomy): Eukaryota > Metazoa > Chordata > Aves > Accipitriformes > Accipitridae > Aquila > Aquila chrysaetos. The sequence goes on from NC_044015.1 coordinate 22,557,707, forward strand.
TGTAGATACAGATTGAGTATCTTGCAAAAGTCTCAAGAAAAAAAAAAAAAAAAAAGAGAAAGCAATGATTATGGTAGTATGTGAGTGGGCATGAAAGATGGACAGATGGACATAAAAATGAGCTATATTGGATGTTAGTGAAAATTGCACTGGGAAAAAGAACTCTCACAGCCTGAGGCTCCAAAATCAAGAAAACCAGTGAGAAATTTAGAAAATCTCCAGAAATACCTTCTATCTAAAATATAATAGAATGTAATGTCATATGTGTCACTTATATGTGTATATATGTATTATCCAAGTATCGACAGTTTAAAAAAATGATAGCCCACTGTCTTTCTGAATGTTATAAAACAGCTAACCCATGAGTTCATTGCATCCTGATGGATGAATTCAGTTTGTAGGTGGGACAAGGTTGCAGTGATTCAAATGAGAGCACTCAGAAGCTATGTTTACATTAAGAAGTAGTGCAGACAAATAGGCCAAATAGGAATGGAGCTGCAGAATGAAATGGTTAATGCTGCAGACTGGTGTCTATGCATTCCCGGGTATTTTTACCGTGTTCTAACTCTAGTCTGTTCTCATGGGCTAAATGCCCATTAGCAGCTGCAGCTCATTTTAGGTGCACTCCTGGAACACACATTCAGGTTTCATTTCATCCAAAATAAAATCCAGTTTGTGCTCTCTGAGACTGCTCTGCCATAAGAACCAAAGTGCAGTATGTGGGGATAGTCAGGAAATTCACTTCAAAGGTGTACTCCTGATCTAAACTAAAACACTAATGTAGAGGCACCTGGAGAGCTCATGCAGCAACATTACAGCAATGCAGAGCTAATGTGCACAATTAGCGAGCAAGCCGAGGCCAACCATCAGTGGAGCAGAGACAGAAGCCGTTTACCACTCAGAAAAGAAAATGTTTGCATAGACAAGGAAAAATTTTGTGCACACATAAATGCATTAACACAAAGCAGAGAAGAAAAATCTACTGGTAATTGTCTTGCATATGGGATTCTTTGCATTGGCAAGAAAATTGTTTTGCCAAAGCTTGCTTACAATAGCAAAAAGAAAAAATGCACCACATCGGGAAAACAAACTGACTCAGAAAATGTAATTTTGCACATATCTGGCTTTGATGCACTACACAAGAACAAAAATAAACTTTTGGTGCCATTTGCACAAGCATGAACTTTAAACTAAGAGCAGCAGCACAAAAGCAGAAATGAGTTTGAATGCCAGCTGGACAGTTAAACATCACTAAATGCTAGATAACAGAGACTTTGTTGGCATTTTGTGAGAATCTAAAACTGCTGACAAAAATGTAAAGCATAGTATTGCACAACAGAACAATCAAAATACCAGCAGGACAATGTAAATTACCAGGAAAAGTTGAACGAATTAAAATACCAGGAAATACAGATAACGCACAAATACTCTGCTTTTAACTAAATTGAGTGAATGAATGAAGCGTGTGACTAAACTGGGGCAAACAATTCATAAAAGTTACATACAAAAAGTCAGAAAACTTAGTTCAAATAGGTAGTAAGCTGTAAGACCCCTGTAGCAAAGTACCTACATGCTGTTTTAAAGGTCTGGGATGTCTTCTAGGCAGACGAGAGCTGGAAATGGATACAGCGATGCAGCCAGGAAAGCACTTGCTTAATAGAAAGTCCTCTGCACTCTGAGAAAAAGCAATAAGGCAAGTGAAAGTAAGGAGGGCATAAGTGTCATTGCTGAGGTTTTCCAGAGCCACAGGTCAGATAGGCAGCAAGCCAGCCGTAGAGAAGATGGGAAGCTGTACATATGTATAGTCTTTTAGCAATTTAACAAGGCATTATACAGACCTGCAGGTGGTAATGTGCTTTCCATCTTAAAAAAGTAGAAGTAGTTTCAGTTTCTGACACAATAGTCGTATATTTGCAAATGTATTAGATATGAGAATTAAAGAAAGTAACTACCTCAGTACCTTTTGAGCGTCCATTAGGGCGGATACAGGTGGAAGAAAATACAATTTGAGATCAAACCTGTGGTAAAAGAATGCCAGCAGTATCAGCAAGAAGAACTAACGGGGCTGGCTGGGATTGCTGCCATAGCTGTATAGATGCAGAAGCAGAACAGCAAAAGCTGTAGCTGATCATGATTACATTCTCATCTATCTGCTTGAAATGACCAAGGCAATAAATCTAAAATGAAATAAAATGAGATGAAATTGCATTTGACTCCTGGAGCACTGGGATAATTGCTGACCTCCCAAAGGCTATTACCCAGCTCCTAAAAAGTAAAAACCACGCAGGATAGACCCACACCTGAAAATGGGTAAGTCAGTTTGAAGATTAGTGGGATTCATAAACCACCTCACAATACTTTTCCACGCTTTTCAGATCTGTACAGTCTCCTGAGGTGATTACTAAACAAAACCACGCTATGAATACAACTGCTGTAATTCGCTGGAGTCTTCTCATATATAAAGGAGCTGTACGAAATATCCCACGGTGCAGCATTGCAGCATGTAAATGCCAAGGCCATTATATCGCACAAGGCAGGGCGGGGGAGGCACTACTGTTTGCGTGAGGCATGCATAGAACACAACTCCTCCAAGAAGGCTTCTACATCAACCAGCAGAGTGTAGGAGCAGCCCAGCTGAGACATACTGGAGTAATGTGTGCAAGTGAAAACTTCGGTCCTTATGTTTTAAGGGCAGGAAACTATATGAATACAAAGTGACCATCAATTATTAGAAAGCATTTTATAAATCCAGAACTAGCACCTCCTCAGTAACTACAAGGGAATGCTGCTAAACCTGCAGATGTACATAAACACAGGATGACTGAACAAGAATGTCAGATTCTCAAAATAATAGAAATAGAGAAAATGAGGAGATTAAGCTGGGTATTTGTCAGTTTGAGGCAGGGGCTAAAAAAAACCCCTCAAAGGAGTGTTTGAACAAGACAAAAATTCAGTGTCAGCTCATGCCTGTCTATCTTTCACATTGGCCATATGAGCCAGGAGAAGTCCAGTCATCTCCTGGAGTACTGCAACCCCACAGGTAAGTGGAACTGTACAATAGGTTTTCAAGTTACAGCACCCAGATCACTGAGCAGAAATGCCATTGGGTGCCTGTCAAAGCTATTCTGGGACAGAATCCTCCATTCAAAAGGATGACTGTGTACTGGGGAGCATTGAGCTGTGCAGGCAGTGCATTACCCCTGGAGAAACATAGGCCTAACAGAAAGGAGAGACATGAAAACTCATTGCATTCCTAATAGACTTTGAGGCAAAGTAGAGAAAAGGATTTAATTTCAAACAACAAATCTCAGAACCTAACCTCTGCTATATTAGTCAGACTTCTGTGGCTCGACAGTCATTTTGCAGCAAGATCAGGGACTCTGGCAGCCCTGCTACCAAACTGCATTTGGAGACAGTGGAACCTGGGCTATTTCTTGTTCACTCATGCAAATAACATGGGAATAAAAATCTAGTCCACTTCTCATCGCTGCTATCACTACCATCACCTTGGAGGAAGTTGAATGGCAAAACTGAGTCAAGAAATGACATTGCAGGTTTTTTTAAAAAGCAAAGAGGAAGACATCCTCTGGTGGAAAAATGGCTCTTGCAGAAAGCTCTTACAGTAGCTTGGTGCCATACTGATCTCAGGACATGTGTATACCTCAGTGTCTGCTGCCTCAGGAAGCATTATGGCTGGCAATGGGGAAAGGAGTAACAAAAAGAAAAGAAATCACAGGGCAATACTATGATCAGCAGGCTAACCACCACCAAGAAATATGACCCAGGACTCTGCCAAGATCAAACCTGTTCTTCAAGATAAATCATGAACTTGACTGCAAGCCACCCACATTGAAGAGACCCTGTAATTTGTCCGAAGCAGGAGTGGGTGAGTGTATTTTCTAGTCTCACCCCACATGTCTGCATCATATGAGCAGGAGGCAAAGATATGGATAAGGAGGCACTTTTTTCAGCAGGGCTTGGTCAGTGGGACAGAAGAACACAAACTGATGAACACGCCATTGACAAACTTTGTAGCTGACTTGTTAAATTCCATGCCACTGCAACAGCAGCTGTGTCACAGGCAGTTTCTTTGCAGAAAATGCCTACCCAAGCTTTATGCTGCTTGTGAGTTCCATTTTGGGCAGTATTGAAGGTGACAGAGTAATCCTCCTAACCCAGGCTGCCAAGAAAGTTGAGTTGGAATTTTTTTTTTTTCAGTAAAAATTACAAATTTTTGTATGTGCTGTTTCCCATGTTGAGGATGGAGAGCAGTTATATTCGTGTTTAATAATGCCATCTCAGCTAAATGTAACTGAGGGATGCCGCCACAATGAGCTTGCTTACTCCTGCATAAACACATTTATGTGTAGGAAACTCAGAGAACTCTGCTTCAAAAAAGTGATTGAAAGAAAATAATCCATCTGGAAGAAGGATTAAAGGCTGGAGTGAGGCGCACTCTCTCACTTCTGAGGTCTAAGCACAGAAAAATATTTGTCTAAGCCTGCAGATAGCCTGAAGCGATGGCTGAGGGGCGCGAGCTGCTCTGTCAGTTAAGTTACTGTCAGAGCAGGGAGCAGCCTGGGGTGGCACGGGGGGAGTGAGGGATTTGAGGGGCTGCTGCTGCTGCCCAGGAGAGCCCCGCTGTTCATCACTCTACTGCTCCCTGTCACAGCCTTGCCCCTTCTTCCCCCTGCCTGGCCACTGAGCGCTCCAGCTCTGCACCAAGCATTTCCAGCAGGCATGGGGCACAGGATGGCAAGCCTGCTCTATCTCCAGCAAAATCAAGTGCTGCTTAAATACTTCACAGCTGTGAGCCGGCTTTGTGCCACAGTTATCCACGAAGCCCATGTAGCTAAGCTGCATTTTGCTACCCTGCCTCATTGCCCTGCTGCCCTGCTCCAGGTGCACACCTGATAGGAAACAGTTTGTCCTGCTCTTGTGTCATGGCTCATCAAAGTGGTCTGTACACAGAAAGAGTGGATATTTGGGAACAGACCTACCACTTATGCAGGGCCGCTCACTGCTTCTTCTCTGGAGGCAGGAAACGGTCCCAGCCTTCCTGGGGAGAAGGAGCAAATCTCTCCTGTGTGGCGACTGCTCCTGCCTTTGTAAGCCACTTGGACTGAAGCTTTCCTAGGAGCTTTATCCATCAGAATACACAGCACCTCTGTAAAATATGGAGGAAAAAAAGTCGGGCAGACAGGTGACATGGATTCTCTATAATAATATAAATTATGTCATCTGTGACCTTTATAGCAGCAGCGCTGTTGTAGGCAGCATTAATGTAAAGAAGCTGCACTAAGTAGAAAATTTTGTTTCCCTTTCTGTCTTATGGTTGAAATGGCTATAGATTATTTTTTTTGAGCTGTAGATTGAATCACTATAAATATCTGGCATAACTTTAACAAGATGAATTATGTCAAGAAATAAAAATAATTTTGTTTTTACAATTTAAATGAGGATGAGATTTTTAAATATGGCAGGTTTTTGAGTAGCGAAGCTCTGTAGGGCTTTTGTGGTCACTCATCTGTGAAGAGGCATGTTACCTGGAACTATCTGGGTGCAGGACAGCTGAAAACATGACAGTTTTTTCAAACAACGCAAAAGAGGTGTCCACTCTATGCTCCATTTTATCTTTCATTAGCTGCCTGTAACTCCTGTGATGAAGTCAGGCGGAACCATGCGTGCATGTTCAAGAAGAGTAGGTTGGTTGTGGTCAGCCAGTGAGGCATGGTCCCGGTTCCCCCAGTCGCTGCACAGAGGCTTAACCTCGGTCAGCGTAACCGCTTGCATATTTAAAGGTCAGCCACATGTAAAAGCTTGTAGGATCAGGACAGGAGTTTCTTTGCAAGTATGAATTGTATAGTTTGTTGTACCATGCCAATCCTTTTGACCTGCAAAATAGCCCAGTGAGTACACAGTGCAAAAAGTGATACGTAAAGGAAAGGTTTATGTGTCTCCACTGTTTATCTGTAAGGAGCACATAACCAGTGAAAAAGTGGATGGCCTGTTAAAGCAATATGTGATTGTGGCTATATTTAACAGCAGAGGGCAAGCTGAATGAATATACTCGCAAGCCTAACTTTGCGTACAAATCAGTGAAATCTTGTAGTAACAAGATGATCAGAACTAATTTTAAAGCTATTATAGTAATTTAAAACAAGATAGTTTTTAAAAATACAGTGATGTATGCCTGTGATCTGTATTTCTAATGATTTGCATGTTAGATTTTTAAAAATCAAATTCTTCCTCTGATTGACTTGAGTGAAAACCTAATCAAATTAGCATTTTAGAATATATGACCATTGTAATGTCATTTTCAGAATATAATGATACTTTAGATATTATACTTTAGCTGTCACAAAGACAGGTAAATATGCAAGAGAGGCACTGTGAGGGACTGGAAGGTTGATTCTAATGAGCACTTTTCTGTTTGTCTACATTAGTTTTTTATATGGCATCTATTACTTTGGTACCCACACATTGACATCTCCTCACTGCTTGATGGTGATATAGGAAGCATTTGTATCAGTTTAGTGAAGGTATCACTTTTGGAATGCATTATTGATATTTTATTCATAAGTTTGATATAATATTCATTTTAAATAGTTTAGCAATTACTTATTTCTTTTCAGATCTGTTTAAAAGTTTTAATAACTTCAAATGATCAAAATTCTTCATCATCACTTTCTTTCAGTGGACCATTCCAATTTTACCATCTGGCTATATTCTCATAATTTTTTTTAATGTCACATGTTATGTGTTGATTTGTCACATTTTCAAAACTGTTGGAATGCCTTAATCAAACCAGAATACCCAAACTCTTCATAGGAGAACGTTCAGCATTTTCTCATCCTACCTTTTGCCAACTGAAGTGGGAGTTTTGACTATCTAGGGGTGGAAGCACTTATTATTAATGCCAGAACTATTTGTATTATGACTCTTAGCATGAAATTTAGTGAGTTTAGATTATTGAGGTGATGATAAAAGTCATTTTATTATTGAGTTTGAAGACTCTAAAAGGCAATGGTAGGCTTCTTGGTCATAACTGCAAGAGTTGACTAGAGCTCATTTGTCTGCACTGAATACTTTACATTTAAATTAGGACTGTGTGAAGTAGAGATGGAAGGATTACTGTGTGTGAGAGATGAATGACGAAAAGCATTGTAGTTTGTGCAGAAGGAGGATAAGTACTGTAGTTCATCTGCCATAAGAGATGGATTACAATGAATCTGAAGTGGAAGAAGGTTTGCTTAGGAATTATTAGCAGTGGTTTGCATTTAAGTAATCTATTAGTGCGATAATATATGTATAGTTATGTGATGTGTAATCTACCAGGGGGAAGCGGAGTTTATTTCTAGATATATTGAAATGATATGCTGTTTACAGTATAGGCAAGTCAGTAATAAATCTGGAACTTCTATGCAAAAAAATACATCAAAACAAAAAGGCAGGATAACCAAAAATCAAAACAAAAACAAAACAAAAATCTGCAGAAGTTCCAGCAGATGGAAAAAGTGTATGCTCTTACCACTTGTGCAAGGTTTAACTGTTAGCAAAAAGTATTTGATAGGTAAATTTGCAGCTAAAACACATATAGCAACACATAAAGATGCACTATCATGCAGCAGTGGTTATTTTACTGAATGTGCTCAAAACCTCATAGAGTGGCTTTCAAAATCTTGGCTTATTCGAGAGGCTGGAAGAGGTGGTTGCTGGTTGCCTTCTCTGCCTAGTCTCATTCCCCTGAGAGCACCAATTTGATGGGCATAACTGATTAGACTGTATATATATATTTTTATGGCGGTGGTGCATACCACTATGCATATGTGGTGCATGGACTTTCTATGTCTAAGTACTGCAGGGTGTCTACAGCTGTATTTCCACCAGGGAGATGCTGGAGGGGAGTGCGGGAGAGCTAAGGAGGATGTAGATAGCCTGCATTTCACCTAGTCTTGCCCACAAGTGGTAATCTGCCCTCAGGCTGCTTGGTAGTGTCAGGTTGCTCAAGGAGCTTCTGAACAGGTTCACATAGGCAGTTTAAATGCAGCTTCACAGGGCTTTCACAGTTCTAGAGACAAGGCCAGGCTGCTCCTGGTACCTGACCCAGCTCATTTAGCACAAGTGGAATTAGCAAATTCAGCTTAATACGGCTCCGCTCGTCTTGCTGGGTCAGCAGCATCTGTGATTGACAGGTCGGTTCGTAACCACTAATGTAGCCATAGCAGCAAGGATATTCATGCTTTCTCATATTTGTAAGAAAAGATTTATTTTTTTCCCTTGTAATAGCCTAGCTAGCACCTCTGAAACTTCTTTGAAAGGACCTAGAAACAGTCATTAGGTACTGCTAGAGTTCAATCTCCTCAGTACATGTACCCCCAGAAGAGGATGGTTGAATCCAAAGAAACACAATTATTTTAGGGTTGTTCTGAACAGCTCAGTTACCAGCCAGCTTGGAGGAGAAGGTGGGTAAAAGTATCTAGCAATGGCATTTTTTCATATGATCAGGTAATTTACAACATTGATATGGTAAGTGTATAAGCTGAATGTATGGATATATATATACACCATGATGTATAGATACACATGAAAATGTGAATACTGGACTGATGTATTTTTACTTCTGTACCAGTGAAAGTACAAAATCTTGTTTGCACAAAGTTTTTTCCAGTACTAAGGCTCAACTGATACTGATCCACGTTTCCTAGGTGCATTTGAATACATTTATATTTGCTTGCCTGTCAGATATTTGTTAATAGCCATTCTGCTGACATCTTTGTTATGCTGCTGCTTAGCTGACAGAATTTCATCTGCATAAATGGGTGGAAAGTCCTTTCCTCACATGTCCAACAAACTGGAGACAAAGTGCCTGCCAATGTTTTAATTTCTTTTGCATGTTCTGGTTAGAGAGTGAGAAGAATGCTTTCACTCCACAGTGTCATGAATATGGTAATCTATGGAAATCACAGAAAGCAGGTACTTAAGTTAAGCACATACTGTACTACAGGAATCCCTGATGAATTCAAGTCTCTTCTGTTTAGAGAAGATGTTGTTGTCTATTAAGTGACAGACTGCCAGATGTTCATGAAGTAGCACAGTAATGTGTATCAGTATCTTCTTTTCTTCACCCCAGAAGGTAACATTTTCTTTATCATCTATGTCATCCTGGCTTTTGATTGTAAATGTCTAAGCTTGCTTCAAATATTAACTCCTTTTTGTTTTATTGATGAATATTTCATGTCTTCAGTACATTTGTAGAATGTAAGTTTTTGCCGCACTATAGTAAGCCTATAATCCTAAAATCTTTTCCTTCACTTGGTATATACAAGCTGCTAAAAAACAAACATTTGAGGTAGAACATGAAGAATAATTTGTTCATGATTTTGAGCTAGTAGAGGAAATTTTGGCAGTGTTAGAAAAATGATGAAAGAAGAAATAATTGTTATTTTAAATAATGGTTTTATCTGCACGCTCAAGCATGGTACTATATGTTTCATGGTGAGGTCACAGCAATATATTTTCCTAGAACACACATTAATGTTCCGTCATTTTTCAGAGGGAAAAATGCTAACCCCCTCAGAATTACTGCAGGGCTGGGGGTTAGCTCACCCGCTTTAAATAATCATGGTCTAAAGAGCAGGAATTATAGTTGAGTAACTAAATGCAATGGTATATACACACACAGTGTGGGGAGCAGAGGTTACAGGAACAAGTATATGTGCAGTAATTACAGATTATCGAGACAGTGCTGTTTACGAAGCAAATAAAAGTTGCAAGAAAAAAAATCAAAATAACTGAAAGGCAGAGTTTATTTTTTTTCTGAAGAATTGTTGTGTTCTGTCCTGTACTTTGAAGGCATTTCCACGTCATTAAGGGCAGTGATGCCCGTAATGTCTCAGCTCTAAGAAACAAAGCTGTGAGAATGTGTGAACCCTTTAATACAAGGGAGAAATTCTCTGCAGCTTCTTGTTAATGTAACTACAGCAGCTCTGGGGGCTCTAACAACTGGTGTTGGCCCAGGAAACTTACTATCAGATGGAAACTGATAGAGTGAATTACCCCATCCTCTCCATGGCACGTCACCTGCCTGCATGCCATGGGGAGGGAGGACTCTCGCAGGATTCCCTGCTGGAGGTATTGGCGTGAACCTACTGCCATCTGGATGACTCCTTCATGCCATGGGTCCTTACCACGGAGTGTATGGGAAGGTTCCATACATTAGCATTGCCAGACTGACACAAAGAAGAGCAGCTATTTAAGATAATTTAGCTTTGAATTTCTGAAAGAGTAAGAACGCCTAAAAGAATAAGAATTAGCAGCTTCACTTTCTCCATTGCCATACATACTCAGTTTTCATTAGTTAAGCAGTTTACCCGATCAGTGGGGAAAGCTCGTGCAAAATATTCTCTCCATATATCTATGAATATGAATATGTGTGTTATTTGCCACCTTCAGAGGAACAGAATTCAGCTTTTGACTTTATTGCTGGGTTGGGGTTTTTTTCCCAGAAGGAGCACAAGCTACCTTGACATTGTGACAAGATTTTATTGTTGTTACTGTTGCTGTTCTTTGGTACTGGGACTTTGTGTTTTCTTCCTCCCTGGAAATGTTGGAGTCATGTTTCACTGTATTCTCTGAGAACAAGGAAGGAAGGAGATACCACTTCAGGAGACTTTAGTAATCTTTGTTGTTGTTGTAAAGTTGCAAGAGGGTGGAAAGAGACCACTGAATGGAAACTGTTGCACAGTGTAAAGTATGGTCAAGGCCACATGTATGTGGAGCATGTAATAAGGATTCTAAGTGTATGCAGCTATTTTGAGCACATTAGACTTTAGAAAAACAAACTTGAAGGATTCAGAAGCAACTGGATAAAATCATTAAAATTGAAACTGCTTTCTTTGGAAAACTTTATATATCAATTATAGAAGTTTTCCACATGAACAAATGGGGGTCAAACATTACTAAAACCTTTGTGGTGAGGGCATATAAAATGACCCATACAAACCTGATTTAAATTCTTGTAGCTCCTGGGTGAGGGCAGCTGCCTACCTTGCTTAAATGTTAATGTTTCCCTTATATGATTGCCTTTCCATACCATGCTCCCACTTTCAGGGGTCCTGCTTCACCTATTACCCTCTTCAAAGCTATTCATTCTTGTCTACAGTCTTCATAGCTTTAACTGTGTCAGAGGTAGTCACTTGGCTATGTAGCCTCCCAAGTTGTTTCACTCTTAGCTTTTAACCATGCAGCTGCTTGTCTCCCCAGTTGTCTGAAGCCAACGAGAAACCTTCCGAGATGTAGTCCTGCCAAGGCAGCAAAGGGATGAAGCCCAGCTTTTCTGTGTGTTTACAGAAGAGAGTGGTATTTGGGGAGGATAGCTAAACCAACTACAGATCAACTGTTCTTCATAGGAAGGGGGTGGTCAGCATGGATTTATGAAGGGAAAACCACGTTTGACCAGCTCAATAGCCTACTACAATGAGATGACTGAAGAGCAGTAGGTGTTATCTTTAGCAAGGCTTTCAACACTGCCTCCCGTAGCATCCTCATAGACAAACTGGTGAAACCGGCTATAGCTGACCCTGCTCTGAGCAGGGCGTTGGACTAGATGGTCTCAAGACTTCCCTTCCAATCTCAACCACTCTGTGATTCTGTGAAGGTAGTTGACCACATTTGTCCTTTCCAGTCATTTACAGAATTTGTATTTTCTCCTCTTTCTTCTCTCCTTCTCTGAGGGAAAGCTGTTGGTTAAGTAATTTCAGAGAAAGATCTATTCAGAAGAGCAAGCCACAGAGAAGGAAGGTTAAGAGCCACCTCTTGTTTGATTTCTAAAACACAGCAGTGTTTTAGAACACACTAGTGTTTGCCACTATGTGGCCAAGTTTTTGTGTGACAGTTATCCATCCATTTGCATAGCTACAGAGTATGTGGACCTTTGTTTGGTGCATCTCTACTGCAACCAGTATAGAATATTTCAGTAGGGCAATCTGAACTCTCTTTTAGCAGTTGTTTGTCAGACATTTTTCAATCTTCATTCTTGTTCTCATCTAGTTTTGCTATGTGCAAGCAGAAACATCTACACTTGAAAAATGTAAAGTACGTGAAAAAAGACAATTTGGCTTCAGTTCCATTTACAGATTCATGAGGGACATCACTGCATCACTTAAAATTGTTTACATGTTGAAAGTGCACAAGAGGAATTTAGAGAATGAATGCATACACATCTTCATACCTCAGACTGGAGGCAACACTCAAGGATAAAAGAAATTGGATAATGACATTACATTCAATATGTTCCCTTCACACATGAGGGAAACAGTATTTTTGAAACATGTTGCCTCATAGCTGAATGATACTGCTACCCCAAATTTCCAGGAGCCAGTGATCCCTAGAATTGTTTATGTACGTTCTTCCTTTACCTTGTGACCACTGCTCCCTGAAAGTCATTTTTGTGAAAATTATTATTTTCCAGTGTTCTTTTTGATGCACCATCTCATCAGCATATACCAGCAGGATATACTTCAGATCCGCTGGAGTACTGTAGGAGACTGTTGCTTATTTTTGGTTTATGATGATACCTAGCTGTGCCTTGTGGGTTGACCCTGGCTGGATGCGAAGTGCCCACCAAAGCCACTCTATCACTCCCCATCCTCAGCTGGGCAGGGGAGAGAAAATATATTGAAGGACTCATGGGTCGAGATAAGGACATGGAGAGATCACTCAGCAATTACCATCACAGGCAAAACAGACTTGACTTGGGTAAATTAGTTTAATTTTATTACCAGTCAAAATCAGAGTAGGATAATGAGAAATAAAAACTAAATCTTAAATCAGCTTCCCCCCACGCCTCCCTTCTTCCCGGGCTTAACTTTACTCCTCAATTCTCTACCTCCTTCCTCCTCCAGTGGCGCGGGGGGACAGGGAATGGGGGTTGCAGTCACTGCATCACATGTTGTCTCTGCCGCTCCTTCCTCCTCGGGGAGGACTACTCGCACTCTTCCCCTGCTCCAGTGTGGGGTCCTTCCCACAGGAGACAGTTCTCCATGAACTTCTCCATTGTGAGTCCTTCCCACGGGCTGCAGTTCTTCACAAACTGCTCCAGCGTGGGTCCCGTCCACGGGGTGCAGTCCTTCAGGAGCACACTGCTCCAGTGTGGGTCCCCCAAGGGGTCACAAGTCCTGCCAGCAAACCTGCTCCAGCATGGGCTCCTCTCTGCACGGGTCCACAGGTCCTGCCAGGAGCCTGCTCCAGCGCGGGGTTCCCATGGGGTCACAGCCTCCTTCGGGCACCCACCTGCTCCAGCGTGGGGTCCTCCCCGGGCTGCAGGTGGATATCTGCTCCACCGTGGACCTCCCTGGGCTGCAGGGGAACAGCCTGCCTCACCATGGTCTTCCCCACGGGCTGCAGGGGAATCTCTGCTCCAGCACCTGGACCACCTCCTCCCCCTCCTTCTTCACTGACCTTGGGGTCTGCAGGGCTGTTTCTTTCACATATTCTCACTCCTCTCTCCAGCTGCAGTTGCACAGTTCTTTTATTCCCCCTTCTGGAATACGTTATCCCAGAGGCACTACCACTGTCGATGATGGGCTTGGCCTCAGCCAGCGGCAGCTGTGTCTTGGAGCTGGCTGGCATTGGCTCTATCAGACACAGGGGAAGCTTCCAGCAGCTTCTCACAGCAGCAACCCCTGTAGCCCCCCTGCTACCAAAACCTTGCCACGCAAAACCAATACACTGTGTCAGCTGAAGTCTGGGTCTTCTAACATTAGATAGCACCCAGCCCCTTAGCAGGAGACAGCTCCCAAATAAGCAACCCATGACTGCATCATGGAGATGTATGTGGACTTTCCCAGAATAAGAAGCAGATCAGTTTCAAAGTTAGAAATAAAGTCTGGGTCATCTGATGTATATTGCACTGTCCTGTTCACTAGCCTATTCCACCAGTTAGGCTACTTGCTGCTGTGCCCATAAAAATTGCAGCAATCTGAAGTGGAGGATTCTCTCTACTTTTTACAATTAGGAAAGAAGCACCTTTTTTAGTTCATAATATGCTCAATTACCTTTAGATTGATCCATGAATAAATTATAATCAAAACAGACTTATTCACCTTAAAGCTCTCCTGGCTTAAGGTTTCATTGTTGATTCATTATGTTGTCAGTTCTCTATTGGCAGGGTAATGCTTTTTTATATCTGGATAGAGACAGTTTTAGTGGAAGATACTGTTATCTTTAAATGAGTAGGATTTAGCTTTTCTGGTAAGAACAAATTCATCAATGATGAATCCGTGGAGAAACTACTGAAACAAAAATCACAATGTTGCTGGAGATTTATACAGTTCATCAGTTAAAGGGCAGCTTTTGGAAGTCCTGGTGGGAGGAGGGGAGCAGGATTTTGATTTTTGCTTTCTTTCTGTAAAATACTTCAGCACAATATTTCAAGCTTCCAGTTCAGTGATAATGCAATTATAAATGACGAAATAATAGCACTTAATATATTTATTTTGGCTTCGATCTTCATAGAATAGAAACACATTGAATTATGGCTATATAGAGACAGATGGATACAAATAATGCAGCTATAGGCATCACTGATACAGATACATAAGTAGACAAGAATTACCTAATTACTCTGCTTGTTGCAATCTTCTCAGCACTTGCTATGATCCATATATTGATCATATTAATTGTTTTTTTCTAGGCAGATGTTGATAGGACAAAGATATCTGTGTATGGAGAGTTTAGTGACATTGGAATATCTAGAAATTTTAAAAAAAGTACTGTAGCAAGATTTCAAAAGCAAACAAAGTTAAACTCACCAAGTTCAGTGCTTGTGCTTTCATTGGGAATTGTGCTATTAAATCCCCCATAACCCCTACAATGATTAGATGTGATTTAATTTTAAACTCTCTTAAGTATCCATCTCTTCAGCAGTTATTTTAACATGTTTCCGCTTTTGCTATATCCAGTAACTCACTTCATTAAAATATTGTTTGCCATTTCATATGGCCTTTGACTCCAAAATGTCTGAAACCACAGCTCTGAACAATAAGCAGTCTCATCACTGTTCCCTATATCTGTGCATTACTTATAAGGGGAACCATCAATAAGTCCTTCCTAAGCTCCTGAGGCTGCATATTCATGTATTATTTATTGTTAAAGAAAAGATTGCTGGTTTTCAGTGTTGTTTGATGAAATTTGGCTTGGCTGCTTGTGAACTACTAGACTCCAAACACAAAATAACCAGACCATTTGTATGGGCACACAGTCACCTTCTGTTAAGTCAGTGGAAGCTCATTGTGTGTGCCCAAGCCTGGACGAAGATCTAGGTGTTTCCTAAATTATTTCAAATTGCATTTAATCAGTTTCTTGATGAAAAAACAGCAATGCACAGGAAAGACTAAGGTTGGATGTTAGTTTTCTAGAATAATCATCATTTCATTTATTTTTAAAAGATACGGATTAAATTGTTTAATTTAACTGCATGCATGTCATTACAAAACGTCTGAATTATGGTACTGATGGCATTGCACACTTTTCAAAATGTCTGCTGTACATTCCAGCTAGCAGCTACATTAGATGTAAAAATCTAAATACTTCCATCTCACAACTTCAAAAATTAATTAATTGCCTTTGTAATTCGCTCTTCACCTATACACAAAAATGAAGTATTTTTCCACACTTTTCCTTAAATCACATATTTCATTTCAATATACTCGGTATTTCTGTCTGTAGAAATTAGGAGATTGGGCACACCTTAAGAGAACAGAAAAGTAAATTATTTATTCTGCAAAGATTTGGCTATTCTTCCCAAAGATGATCTTCAATCAGTCAAGCCATGAACAACTGTCTCCTCTCTCTACTATTTCAGTTAAAACCTCAGCAAAATTAGCTTTGCTACCTACTCTGAAAGTCAGCAATTCCATTCCTGGCCAGACAGGGAAGAGTCCAAAAATGCTTTGTCATCAGGTCTCCTGCCCTCTCAAGCCCAAAGTTGTTGGCATCAGCACATAAATTAATGGAGAAAGAATAGTTTCTCAGTGACACAGCTACTACTTATTCATAGTCAAAATGTATTTCTAATTGATGTAGCCTAGCAGATGTACAAGAACACTTTTTACCAAAATTTATATTTTTTAGATTTTTGCTAAAAGTCTTAGGCTTTCTTAAAATCATATAAAGAATTGAGTCTCTCTGTGTGTGCTTTAGAGCTTATTGATTAGATTGAAATTAGAGAAATTCTCCCTTCTAGTCATTTTCCTGTTTAAAACAATTCTGGTTTTGCTGTCTTATTTGACTTTGGTATGTAAAGCCACTACCTTACTGCTGTTCGCAGTAATATTTAAAGCCTTATTTTAAGACATCCTAGAGCATTTCCTTTCCAAGATCATGTATGGCAACTGCATAGAAAGGTAAGTTTGTTTGATGTCTGTAAGGAAGCCCTTGAACATGACATTAAGGAACAAAGTTCCCATTGAACAGACAAAATAAGAGCCCTTTGCTGGTGGGCAAACTCAGGCTACATCTAGATTTGGGACAGATGGGATCTACAACATCCCCCACAGTTCTCCTCTTGTGTTTGCCTAGGTTGAGGCTTTGTCCCAAAGTACAGCTCAGTCCCAGGCTGCAGGAGGGCACCTCCTCTGGAGAGCACCATGAGACTGCAAGTCTTGTTCTGACTTGAAGTTAAAAATGTGTTGAGGCCACAAACCAAGTCTCGGAAGCAGGGAAGCATTTCAAGGACCTCACCCTCTGGCTCTATGTTCAGAGTGCCAAAAACCTAGCAGCCGAGAAAGCTTTTATTTGTCATAACAAGAAGCTTGAGGGCCCAAGGTTGGATATTGTGACTGACAGAGCACATTGAGGAATTTTTCTCCTAAGGATTAGCAGAAGAGCAGGGTAACCTCTTCTGGATTTACTTCATTTTAAAAAATAATAATTTCTAAATTTTTAAATAATTGTGGTTTTAAAATTCACATTGAAATTCCTTCTTAAAAAATTGATAACCACAGCAGTACTGTATCTTGTTCGATATGCTCTTTGAGGTTGTATTATTAGCGTGAATTAATGCTAGCAACTGCTGAGGCTATGGATCCCCTGTTACTACCTGCTAGTTTCTGCAGTACTGCAGATAAAATATTTTTGCAGAATAAGGAACTAGTTTCAGGGGAGGAAGGGCATGGTCTTTTGCATCAAGCAAAAATCCATGCTTTCTACCATTTTTCATTCACCTAAATCTGTGATTGTGGCACACTACAAGTTGTCCATATCTCTGCTAGGTAAGCAAAGGGACTTCTTCTTTCAGGAGGCTGGGTGTTTTATGAAATCTGAACCAGCACTTTCATGTTCTTGGGTGAGACATGAGTTTTGCTATTCAGTGAAATCTTCCTCTAGAGTTTGCTTAATTATGTTCAGGGATTAAATGTTGCAGAAAAGACTGCAAGTGGGACATAGAGGTAAATTAGGAGATTAGAACGTGTTTCAGTTCATTTGGTGTTTGTTAGCCTTACTTTGACAGGTCAAGACAGCCTTCTGTTATCAGAATGCAAAATACATGTTTGTAAGCTTTAACAATGTATATTGATATATTCAGATATCCATACAAATAATCTTAAACACTGGTTGAACCCTTCTAAGTAAACTGATAGTTTCACGATACCTTTCTCCATACTATAGAAATAAAGTTACACATTTGAATTATTTAACATGATACATTTGTTTATATAAGCAAGTATGCAATGGGGAAATAGAAGACCGTTGGATGCTGACCTGCAATTCAGCTATTTTTCTGCTGTGGTATATTAATATTTTAATATTCAATATATATTTTCAAGTCAGATCCTGAAGTTCATATTTGATTTTTATTCACTTCTCTCTCTGGTACAGTCTCACTGATACCAATTTCAACTTCCTGAATAAGAAGCAAGTCACACTCAGCAAGGACTTAGGATCTTGCCCTTGGGATCGGACTCACCTTTTTGCTCCACCTGCTCATTAAGCATAATCATGTTTCCCGATTTTTGTTTCAGAAACTACCCAGTTTTGGGCCTTACCTGGAACAACGCAAAAAGATAATAGCTGAGAACAAGCTTAAACTAAAGGAACAGAGCATTGCTGCTGCGCTTCCCGAGAAAAAGCATTTCTTTCCGAAGAAGCCCATTCCAGCAATCAAGGTAACAAAAATACATGCTTACGCATAAGAAACGATCAGCCATCAGGCACTTGACATGCACAGTCATTTCTAGCAGTTTGAGTTGGTTATTACTGCTTTTAAGCTTGTTAGCGGGCATCAAAGACAACTATTTATGCAGACTTTCTAGCTTTTAACCAAAATTGATGAGAAATTATTTGTGATGTACATGTATAGGTATTTCCCTAATGTCATTTTTCAAAATGAAGTTATTCAGGCAATGGAATGGTAATTGTAGAACAAGACATGGGTAATGCCTTGAAGAACAAGTAGAACTGTTAAGAATTTCTTGCAGTTTGAATGCTACAGTATGAGCTCAGTTTTGCATGATACCTTTTGATTACTTGCGATGTGCTAAATACCTCCATCTCTCATGTAGGATCAATGGAAAAGGTTGGTGCGCAGTACATATGAAAGCTGTGTCATAGGTTTTCAGACTGAACTTTTAAAGCTAGAGAATGTTTGTCTAAGTAGCTGATCCACCATCTACAATGAGTAAATGTCAAGGTGAAAATAAAACCTGTGACCCCATCTACTGCATAATCCATACATTGGAGCTTTTCCCTTCCCTTAGGTAGACAATAAATGTCAATAAAATGAAACGTCAGAAGCTTATTATTCTGGGTCTTCACTTTAGACCTTACTTTAACTTCATGTCTGAATAGGAAAAAGAAGCAGACAATTTATTTTTTTTTTAAATCAGGATTCTCATGTAGGCCCTTTTATAAAGCAGTGTGAAAATTATATCTGTTAAGTTTGTTGACTGTCTTCCTCATATACATGAGAATATCAGATATCTACAGATAGGTAACTTTCACTGTATGGTCAGACCTGTAAGAATTCTTGCAAAAATAAGGCCAAACATAAAATACAATACAAGCACTGGCTCAAAGTAACACATAATTCCCAGTTTACCAACATATGCAGTATTCCAAGATAACTGGTAGAACTGCAAAACCAGCCAAGGAGAAATTTTGAGTCATCTTTCTGTTTAAGTTAGTTTGCCACTTCTGTAGACCCCTCTCAGTTTTTTGGACTGCTTATTTTGGTTTATGTCACACTATTGAAAATCACTCCCCTCCTCTTGTGCTGAGATTCCCTTCTTCATGTATACAAAAAGTTTCAAAGAACAGCAATCTACTCTTTCTTTTTCCCACTATGATGAGCATTTTCAAAGCCTACTTGACCTCAGAGGTTTTATGGTTCTGTTCTCTTTGCAGGGAGAGTATTGATGTAGGGAAAAAGAGAAAGAAGAAGCAACAGCCAATAACTGCATTTTCAATGAGATAGCTTGCTTCTGAAAACAGCAGAAAACCAAAAAACTGATACCATCCAAAAGCAAATAAACTGAATGAAGGAAAAATTTTAGCAAGAAGGAAAACCAGACATAAAAACTTGAAAAAAACATAAATAAAAAGACGAGGTCAATAATTTATCAAGCCTAACTCCAAGTACAAAGGCAAAAAAGAACCAAGTAGTAGGAGATAGATTAAAAAGAACAAAAGAGGCCCTACTGCAGGGAAGAGGAAAATGAGTTCCCCAAAACAAAAACTTCTGTTTATAAAGACTTTGAATACTTCTATGTGGTGTCTGTGCAGAGCTTCTCAGCCAGAGAAATCAGGTTAGCATCTTTCTCACACCTTCATTTAAACGAAACTGAAAAAGACTGAAGCAATTAGAAGAAAGCAGGAACCACCAAAGCTGATTCTGGACAGTCTTTCAGTCTGACCATCTGTTTAGAAGGGAATATTTTAACCATAATGGGAAAAAACAGCAATGAGAAATGCCCACTGAGACATAGGAAAATACCTGTGTTTTTCTTGAAGTAGGTGAAGATTTTAATAAAGTTTATTATTAATAGATCCATCTATTGTTATATTGTGGAGAAAATCTGCCAGGAAGATTCAGAATACTCATTAAGGAAGCTGAGTGAAGCTTAATGAAAAAAGGCGACTTACCTGATACCCTTCCCTGATCAGGAATTCTCAAGAGAAGAGAGGCAGAGGAGCTCAGACTTGAGTGATTTATTTGTAACTGTCCAAGATTTATTCACATTTAGAATTACAAATCCCAGACCGTCTCTTAGCAGTTCTGTCTTGGATGACCCTCTAGACAGAGGAGAGAATATGTTCTGTTAGTTCAGACTAGGGTATCGGGGATGGGAATGGTCAGCTCTTATAGCTAGTCCCAGCCTAACTCTAGTTCTCTGGAGCTGTGAAGAGGTATGCTTGAAAACTGATCAGACCTGAGAGGTAGCTGTCCTTGAAGGACCTATGACCCCTGCTTTGGCTGGTTGTATTTTTGGAGGGTTGCTGCAAATTTCCTCATGCCTGCCCAGAACTCCCTCATCTGTCTAATTGGCTGTTGGGTTGGTGATATGTAAATTCCAACATTTGTTTAAATTCCACATGCTGCCAAAATGACTTTTTTTATAGATGTAAAAACCCTCTGTGATTATCCAAAATCTAATTTAATTTTTGGATGGCTTTTCCCATGGCTTTTCTCTTTATTTTCTCTTTTTTTTCAATATTAATTGAAACTGCATACTTTGATATTCAGCAGAGTTGTTTCTTCTTTTCTCATTTGTCTGTAATATCAGAATTTCTGCCATATGTGGATATGTGCCCTGGATCTTTTCTTTTCAGTTGCATTTTTGTACAGCTCCCACACGTGTATTTGCCTACCTCAGGTTGCCTCCTTATTACTTTCTTTCCTTATACATTCCTGTGGTTTTTTTCCTAATAATTTAGTTCTTTGTCCTTCAGGGCCTATACCATAATATTGGGTCACCATTTATTTGCTTATTTATTTCTTCCATTTTTTACTCCACAAGTCTTGCTGTAGAGATTGCCCTGTTTGGTAGTTTAAACTTTCTGGCATAGCTCTGTTTGTCAGCTTAGCTAGGGCATGACATGTTGTTCCACCTGTTGGAAAAATATCCATAGAGATCCTCAAGCTTAAATTCCTCATGTTTGAACTATTTTTCACCTTTGTGTGTACAGATATCTTTATATATATGCAAGTCTTTTTATGCTGATGCCGTAAGCACCCAGCTGGAAGCCAACACCTTGGGAGGTATCTAGCCACATTTAGTCCAGTGCTGTGCTTAATCTATAAAATCCCCTTGAGAGGTGAGGAATATTGATCTAGGCACAGCACTATTATGCCATAACAGTGTACCATTTGGATCCTTCCTAGCATGTATCTGGGTCGTTCACCATGAGTAGTTTTAGCTTGTGCTTGCCTGCCTGGAAAAGACCATATTGTAATCTTCGCCGTAAACATGGAGTTGTTGCATATTTCAGGTGGAACTATGGATGTGTTTCACATGATTTATAGGACTCTAAGTCTGCTTTTCCCAAGTATTTGCTCCAACATGAATCACAGCAATAATCTCCCCTGCAGTAGCCCATAATGACCCCTTCTCTATCACAGTACCTCAGAAAATATTCTCATTACATGTGACAGTTTAAGCAAATTTAAGTTAGTCTTCTGTTATGGGGAGAAATCCTAGAGTCCAAACCTCCTCTTTCCCTCCCCGCTCTGACTGTAGAAGGACTGCCTCAAGTGGTTCTGCAATAGAATAGAATAGAATAGTTGCATTTGGAAGGGACCTACAACGATCATCTAGTCCAACTGCCTGACGACTCCAGGGCTGACGAGAAGTTAAAGCCTATTATTAAGGGCATTGTCCAAATGCCTCTTTTTAAGGCACTGACAGGCTTGGGGCACCGACCACCTCTCCAGGAAGCTGTTCCAGTGTTTGACCACCCTTTTGGTAAAGAAATGTTTCCTAATGTCCAGTCTAAACCTACCCTGGTGCAGCTTTGAACCATTCCCATGCATCCTATCACTGGATAACAGGGAGAAGAGATCAGCACCTCCCTCTCCATTTCCCCTCCTCAGGAAGTTGTAGAGAGCAATGAGGCCACCCCTCAGCCTCCTTTTCACCAAACCAGAGAGACCCAGAGTCATTAGCTGCTCCTCATAGGACATTCCTTCCAGCCTTTTCACCAGCTTTGTTGTCCTCCTCTGGATGTATTCGAGTACTTTAACATCCTTCTTAAATTGTGGGGCCCAGAACTGCACACAGTATTGAAGGTGAGGCCACACCAACGCTGAATACAGTGGGATAATCACCTCTTTTGACCAGCTGGTTATGCTGTGTTTGATGTGCCCCAGGATGGGGTTTGCCCTCTTGGCTGCCAGGGCACACTGCTGACTCCTATTGAGCCTGCTGTTGACCAGCACCCCCAGATCCTTTTCTGCAGCGCTGCTCTGCAGCCACTCCTCTCCCAGTTTATACTTGTGCCCAGTGTTACTCCATCCTAGATGCAGAATCCGGCATTTGGACTTGTTAAATTTCATCCCAGTAATCATTGCCCAATGCTCCAATCTGTCTGGATCCTTCTGCAAGGCTGCCATTGCGCTAGCAGCCTGTAAGAGGAAGGGCACTGTGCTACTGTATGTAAAACTGGAATGACTCTGTATTCCAGATCATGGCTGATTAATATAACAGCACTACAGTATCTTAACATCTTGCTAGTTTGCTGGTCTCTTGTCAGGACAGCACATCAAGCAGAAGTTTTCGTGAGCTGTCCATGGTGTTTCCTACTGCGTTTTCTCTTGCAGCTTTCTTTTATCTAGAATGTATCTGTTGGCAAGAGTAGCAAAAGTTACTTATTTTGATATGCTGTTCGTCAAACTGCATTTTTTCACCATGATAGTACCTGTTCATCTAGTTTTTTAAAATACCTGTGAAGTTCCTTGGGTTTTCTTTAATTTAGTTTAAAGTAAAATCTGTATCAACTTTATATTCTGGTTCAAATCTTTTTCTGAAACACACTCAAGCATATTAAACAGCATCATATCTAAACCAGAAAATTGAGACCCTTTGCTCTGTTAATACTTTGCCTTTTCTGAACATTGATCATTGTATTCTAGCTCTTTATTTTTTCTTTGTTCAGCCAGCTTGCAATCCCACTTCACAGTTACTTAATTTCAGAACTCTGTTGTGTCAGAGGCCCGTGTCAGAGGCCTATTGAAACATAAAATTTACCAGTTGGTTTTTTTTTATTTATTGCCTCACAGTCTTCATAAAGAATGCTGATAGATTCACAAGGCATAATTTTCATTACAGAAGCCATATTGAATTATGTAGTAAAGGTTCATTTGAGTTATTTTGTAAGTCCCTCTTTAGCTAATACTGCAACTGTTTTACTTGCTTTACTGAAACAAGGGTTAAAGGTCCCTAAATCCCAGAGCACATTTAACAACCTTTTTAACTATTGGCAAAGCATATGTAATCTTCCAATGTAAAGTTAGTTTTAATGAGATTACATATTTTTGTTAGCCACTTTACTGTAAATTGACCTTGGTGATGTACCCTCAGATTCTGATGACTTTTTCTTCTTTAATCCATAATTTTTTTTCCCAACATTTCTTCTTTTCATCTCTCTCTCTCTGACAGTACCTCACCTTTATTACCAAAAAAGAACAGGTGGAAGGCAGGTATCTCCCTAATGGAGATAAACACTGGTACAGAGAGTAATTTACTTTCTTTGCAACATTTCATCCCCTTTCTGTGCTCTCCCTGTATCCTAGTGAGGGCACTTCTGCATAGCCCCCTGTTCTTTCACAACCTATTGAATCCTGAGAACTGCCCAAACACCCCATAAATAATAATGAACAGATAGAGTACTTGGGATCAAGCACACAACTTTGCTATATAAATGTCAGATGCTTGTTAGGAGTTTTTTGTATTACTTGATGGTGAATCAACTTCAGCATTTGTGTCATGGTCCCTCAGAGACCTGAAAACTGAGGCTGAGGCCTGTCCTTAGGTCAGCCTGCTATTCATAGAATCATAGAATCGTTTAGGATGGAAAAGACCTTTAAGATCATCGAGTCCAACTGTCAACAGGTAGACCTCTACTTCTGGTAATCTAAAGATTACCTTACTTTCCTTACCTTCTGTTGCTGTCAGCTTCAAGTGCACAAAGTTCCTTGTCATTGAACCTTTCTCCTGAACATGGTGTGACATGCAAAGTCTTATGGTTACTCAAAAAGTGCAATAAGAGGACATGCATGTGTGTTCCCTTTGAACTTGCTATGCGAGATGCAGTACCTGCACTGTGTATGGCTTTCTAATGATCTAATGAGAGGCCTGTGATGATCACCATCTCTAGAGCACAGTATGGCCTTTTACAGTGTGGTCTGTATGAAGATGGACACAGCAGGTCTACAAGGAGCCATACGTGAAGCATGAATTGTATTTACAAATGCAGGTTTACTAATATGATGGCTAAGGAAAAGCTAATCACCATACAATGTTTGATATATTAACATTAAAAATGCAGCTATAGTAATAAAAATAGCATTGCTAAAATAATATCCTACTGAACAGATCTGCTCCTTGTGTATACTCAAAACCACATCTGCCTAGCTTAGTGACAAAATGAATTTTTTTTCTGTACTCATTAGTAACATAAAACTAATGGATTCTGCTCTGATTCTCTCCATAGCAACAGAATTCCCTGCCAGTTCCAGTTGCAGGACTAAATTCCTCTCCCAGTTTGTTCAGTACACTTTTGTTGAGAAGAGTGGGACAGCACAGCAGTAATCAAAAGAAGCACTCTAGGTCTCTGAGATTGCAAAGGTGTAACTTAGGACAAAATTTACCTTCCAGGTTTGGGGGTGGTTTTTTTTTTTTTATTGCTGCTGGTAATGCATAAGCCAGAAAGAACACAGCTTGACTTTCAGAACCTGGCTTCTGTTTGCAGATCTGGCAGTTGGCAAAAATACCATTATACTGTAAACAGTGCAAATTTGATCCGGAGGCCATTGAGATATACCAAGTGTGGAATCCCATAGTGCCATTTTAGACAGTTGCTTTTTGGAGTGAAGCTGCACTTTAAACAGTGAAAGCTGATTATTTCTTGCTGCACTGTTTATTTTGTTCCAAACATTTATGATTTGATGGAAACAAGAAGCTCTGAGATAGCTTGAGATGCTGTAAAAGTCTGCACCTGCAAAACATCTTTTAAGTACCATTGCTTTTTTAGTCAATAAAGTCTTGAAACTTTGCAAATGAATAAAGATACAGTTTTTGCTTGAGAGAAAGAAGTGATTAAAAGACACAACACCCAGGAGTGTAAATGAACAGTAAACCATTGACAGAGTCTTTTGAAATCACTTTCAGGCCTCTAAAATGCCATCATCCTCCCTGTTTGGGACTCTAAGTCCCCAAAAGTATATTTTGTGAGCTGTGAGAAGTGAGACTTCGTTACAAAATTCAGAAATCACCGTATCATACGCATTGTTTTTGTTATTCCCTTTGTAAGTTTGTAGCTGGAAAAATCTATTTTGATCATGTTCTTCTAAGCAACCATTTCCAGAGCTATCTCATGCTATCTTAAACCTTGCACTGTCTCCCTCCTGTCCCCCAGCTGCTTCTCTGGAAGGCCATTAACCACCTCACTCCTTTTTCATTTAAAAAGCCTTTTCTAATTTCCAGCTTTAAATTTATTCATGGCTGGCTTATAATCATGTGTTCTTGTGCCAACATTGTCGTTTAACTTAAATAGCTCTTCCCCTCCCTGATGTATATATAAAGAGATGTCATATTGCTGCTCTGCCTTCATCTTCCTAGGCTAAACATCTTGTTAGGCTCTTTTTGTCCTCTCTCATAAGCAAGGCCCACCATCCCATGATTATTTTGAGTACCCCATCTCTGCAACCTGCTTGAGCTTTGTGGGTTTTGTTAACATCCAAACGATATTTAAAGAATACGAATGTGAATCCAGAACCTCCCTGAGAAAATTGTTAATTACCTATGCTCTGTAAAGTCTGCTTTTGTTAGGTTAAAAAGCCCTTCACTATCAGGAATCTCCCCATGTTGATACTTTTACAGCATGAGCAGGCAGTGGAAAGCTACTTCATTGTATGTTGTACAGGTTTTACGTAACTTCTTCAAATTCTTCCGTACACAGACCAGTACTTGCAAATGACATGTGCATTTGTGACATATAGTGGAATGTTTGGGGGCTACACAAGAGAGGCTTATAGGATACTTAGTATTGCTGGGGGCAGTAGATCACACACAGACAAGTGTATTTTGAAACCTATAACAGGTTTGATACAGACAAGCCTATATGAGACTTGAAACAAGCTGGAGCTCAATTCTACAACTACAATTTTTCAACTGATAAAGACTACAGAAACCTGAGAACTGTAGTAACCTGAAAACTGCTGAGCAATTCCCAGTAAATACATGAACTTTTCTGAGGCATGGAAATGAAAATACAGTGGTGTGAGGAGTTCCTACCAGATCACATTTGATTGAGTTAGTTACTGTAGCTCATCAGTGGAGGCACATTAAAGGGCTGTGTGTTCAAGTCTAGTCCTTTGCAATACCAAAGTAAAAAGTATTAGCTAAACCACTTTCATAGTAGTTAATTGACCTTTTACAGTGGTTTAAGCAAACAGATTTTACTTCAAATTTGCAGTGAATTTGGACCATGCACATAATCAGCTTGCACAGCTCTATTGATGAGTGCTAACTCATTAAGCTGTGATAACTTGCTCACTTACAGTCATCTGTCCACACTCATCATGCTGCCTTTAGCAATATGCCATAGCTGTTTTATGCTGGAAGAGCATTAATGTTCTCTGCATGTAGCTGAGAAGAACTGGAAGGCTTTTAGCATTGAATGAATGCAACCAAGGTATTTCACATGTCAGCAACTTAGGGGTTTGGCAGAGAGAAAACATTTGAGTGTTTTTGGAACAAAAAACCAGTACAGTTTCCCTGTCCTTCTTCCTGGGCTTAGGATATGGTTGAATTTCCACCTCAACAGTCATTAAGAGCAACTTCATAGTTCCTACCACTGCATCCAGCAAACAAATAAATTTCTCTCATTGCATAAAGATACTATTGTAATTTCAGTGCTGAAGCCCAGGTAGGTCTCAAAGTTCAAACTTCACTGAGATGAATGGGACTCATTCATTCAGGAAGTAGAGCTGTTGCAAGTTCTCAGCAGGCTCAGGAAGACAAGGTTGGACCCATTTTTGCATTTAATTCATGTAGCAGAGCTTTCCTTTAGAGCTAACATTGATAAAGCCATATTACCCTATTGCTCTGATGTGGCATAGGAATAATTAGGGATGCTTAGTTTGTTTGGAAGTAAGGCTGCCCAAAATAAGATACGCAATGAAAATTTAAGTTACTGTAATCCAGTTCTTCTGCAATGAGAATTGAAAACAATATATAGAGCATTGTATGTGATTATAAATTATACAGGTTAAATATAGTGTACTACTACACACTTAAAATGGTTGCTAATAATTTCAGAATATTTTTTTGACTGATAGGAATAAGGTAAGTATTGCTTCTTCAAAAAATATTGAGAAACAGGATACAAAAAGAAATCCTTACCATGTTTCTTGGCGATGCAAGACCAAAGGTAAACACTTTGAAGCTTACAATTCTGGGCAGACTTGTCTGTGTCTCGTATTTGGCTTGATCCTGAGCATTTTTCAATTGACTTGGATCAAATTCCGTAATCAAAATCATAAAGACTTCTTAGTTTATTACAGTAGAATGACTTTGAAGCCAGTTCTGCTCTCCTATCACTCAATGAGATTTCTCTAATACTTAACAGTTATACACCTTTTTAAAGCAAACATAAAATGTATTGTTGCATCACATAACCTTCATTTACTAAGCCTAACTTTATCTTAACAATGTAGAATCTTGCACATAAAATCGAGCTTATTTTGCAACATGGGAACTGTTGTAGAAGAGTGCTTAGTAAACTTACAAAATATCCAGGCAACCAATACAGTGCCACAGGATGAATCTTTTAAAATGCAGTCATGTTCATAATCTATGCTATACTTCCACAAGTTAAACTACTTTGAGGGATAGCTGTAGTTCAAAGGACATGGGACTTGTCCCATCTCTCCCATTGACTCAGTGAAGCTGAACTGCCACTGAACTGTGCAGTTTCCCTTGATGTAAAGTGGAAATGGTTTGCATCAGGTAGGTCCCCAACAACTTCTTTTAGAGGGTATGTTTTCCCCTAGTGGTACATACCTATACATTGTCCTGCCATACACCTTTACTTTTGCAGCACAGATGTGTTAGGCTGATGCCACAAATTACTTCCTGTGAAGTTAACAGAACTGAATCAAGATTTGCAGAATTAGACCCACAGCTTACTTCTGTACAATATTTGCAATAAACTGATGATCATGTCATTTGCACATTTTACTAAAGAGAGAAAAGCAGTTATTGTTCTTTCGGTCAGTTTAGTTGATCGTGCCCCTTTCTTTTCTTGCTGTGAGTTCTTAAATCTGTGCTAATGAGAAATGACCAAGGATGATCTGATTGTTTGTAGCATGTCACTCCTGTTTTGTGCTCCATTTTGTTCCTTGAAGTTTCCCACAATAATGGCAAAACAATAGCACACTCAAATCAAGTACTAAATGTGTAACCTATTTGTAGAATGTGTTCATATACGAATATATACTTCTAGTGCTGCCTACATTCAAAATGTGCCTGCATGGAGCATTCTTCGTATTTTATAGGAGGTATGAAGGTCAGCAACTTGGAAATTTATAGGAAAAATCCTAAACATCATCACAATGCATGGCCAAATCTTCCATATTAAAGTACTAGAGGGTGCTCCTGTGCAGCTGTAGAAACTGCTTAGGTATCTTCTAAATGAGTCGATAACTTTTTTTTTCCCTAGGATGTAATTGGAAAAGCACTGCAGTATATTGGAACATATGGTGAGCTCTGCAACACAGAGCAAGTTGTGGCTCTGATTGACGAGGAAATGTGTATCAACTGTGGCAAATGTTACATGACCTGTAATGATTCTGGCTACCAGGTAAGAGCACAGCTGTAATTAGCAGAAAGGCACGATGAGTTATCTTTCTGCTGCTGGGAAGAAAGAATCCACCTTCTGTTAATGAGCAGGTGGGAAAAACAGATGTCTAAAATATTGGATTCGAACCCCAGCATGCTCCCAGGCTATGCCGCACAAGCCCTGCCTGCCCTGCTGAGTGTACCGCATCTCACTGGCTTGCTCTAGGTCACTCTCCCAGCCTCTCCCTAACTGCAGGTGGGAAGGGGGATTCTTTTTAAGAGGAAGAAAATGAAGGAGACATAAGTCGGATAGCAATAAATGCAGTTCTTTGATGGTTTTCAAGTACATGAGGGAGAAAGGGAAGAATGCATCCCTTCTCACTAAGGGGATGTGGGGAGACAAAAGCTGTTCTTATTGCCAAATGCTTTTTAAGAAGCCTAGTCCTTGTTCCATCAGCGTAACTGAACTTGAACTGATTCAGGTTTCAGGCAGGTGGGTTTCTGTTTTGATCTTGATTGAGGTACAGATCCTTTCTCCAGGATAGCTGCCAGGCTTTAGAGCAGAAGGTTGAAGTTTGCAGAAATCATTGTGACCAGAAAATAGCACAATTTTGAGCTGGGGCTCCTGTTTGCAGCAAAATATTTCCTTGATTTCTGCTCAGTATGGTAACATCAGTTGTATGAAATGTATCAGCATTTCTACATGCCATTCCTTGCCATGTCCGCTGGAGCTGATGGACTGGTCTGCACTAAAAAGGAGGACTCGTGTTCTTTTAGAAAACCAAAATATGGTCTAGCATAACCTCCATGGAATCCAATATGCAGCAAGCAATAATATCTACATTAATTTTTCCATTCATCCCAGTCCGAGAATAGTTTGTCAGAAACAAATACTTTAACTGAGCACCAAGTTTCCTCTGAAAACCATGACCTTTTGTTTATCCTTAATTCAGTCTAATCAATAGTAGGTCTGATGAATTTAATGACATACAGTCAAAGAAAGAAGTCTTCCCATGTAAAATCAACCCCTGCAATTAAAACAAGTATGTCAGAGCAAAGGTAGACATGTTTTTTCCACTGATACGAGAAAATTAATACTGCATTTATACCAGATTAGATTACTGTAGTAGCCTTTTAACTGTCTAAATTTCTTCTTGACACTGCAATCTTCATATCTTCTCCTTCCATCATATTTCCCAGTGAAGGTGAGGATGTAGCCCTTGGAGAGCAAAAAACTGCGTTTGTATTTAGTAAAACATTCTTTTCTATAACTGGAAAAAAAAACCCAGCACCAAAAGAACCAAAGTTTAAAATGCCAGGAGGTTTTCTAAGCACAAAAAAAGTGTTTTTTCCTTAATCAATTAAGGAAATTGGAAAGAAATTAATTGCAAAGAATTGCAAAGCAATTCTTAATTGCAAAGAAATCACACCTCCCACCTTCAAAATAGCATCTGCCTTGTGCTTCTCTTTGTTTCAAAAATATCCATACTGCTCTACAGAGCTATCACCTTGTAGGGCTCCAATAGAAAAGCTTTCCTTTAAATTTAAAGTTAGCACTGTAGTCCTGACTCCCTCTCCCTCTTTGAACTCCCTTTCAAGATGTGCATTGTTGTTAGGGAGAGAGGAAGGAGTCCTTCTTAAGTACTTACAAACCAAAGCTCTCTTTGTGCTCAAGCTAAACTAAAACTTTTAGACTCAGGGCAGTTAGTACCTACTTCATGTCCTTGCGGGTTGCTACAGCAACTTCTGTGCTTTCCTAGTAGTGAAACCCCAAATGCGGCAAATCTGCCTTTGGAGCCAACCTGCAGCACCACCAACCTAGTACCAACCATCTCCTCCCTCGGCTCCCCCAGTTGCTAACAGTGGTTAGGGAGATTTTCTAAGGCACCACCACTTGTTTGCAGAGAAGTGAGAGTTCAGCTTTCAGGCCTGATTTTTCCTTCCTAAGACTCTTAAAAGTAGATATTCAGTGAGGTTTTTTTATTTTTCACTTTTCTAGGCTTGCTTCTTAGATATTGAAGCTTTTGCAGTTGTGTGATGCTTTTGGTTTTGCTTTTAATTGCCATTTCCATTATACCAGGAGCTTATTTCATTGAGACTGCAATTGTTATTTCACATTCAAATACACTTATCACTCTAATTGGTAATGAGGATTCACTGCATGGAAACGTGAGAGCTAAAGCAAGCTCTGCCTGCCCAAAACTCAGATATCCCTTTCAAAGATTTGCAAAGGAAAATAATCATACAAGGCACAGCGTGCTGTTTTTCTCTACTATTCATTAAATTAGATTGTTTATGCTGTGCTGAAAATAAAAGTCAAAAGAACACACTGTGGCCAGCGTTGTGCTGAAGCTGTACAGACATGGTCTGGTGTCTCCCCTGAACCAATAACCCTGGCAAATTGCTGTCTTACGAAATATTTCCTTCACATGAACTAGAAATATCCCTCTGGGAGTTTAAACATCATGGGCCGAACTCCTCCTTTTGTAACCAGCCCTTGTGACCCATGAGCTTTCACTGAGGTATAATTTGGCCCATATTTCTAATTTTAAAGTGTCAGGAGGGGGGGTTGTTTTGTTCCCTGCCAGTTGAACAGTTGCTATAGCTGCAGTGCAGAATCACACCAAGATGTCTCCAAGTGCTGTAGCACAGGAAATGCAGACACTAAAATGGGAGCAATTTTGACCTTTTCTGTGAGTGACATCAGTAATGTTTATTCCTGTTCACAGGCTATCCAGTTTGATCCCGAAACCCACCTGCCCACGGTTACTGACAGCTGTACAGGCTGCACCCTGTGTCTCAGCGTCTGCCCTGTTATCGACTGCATCCGCATGGTTTCCAGGACAACACCTTACGAACCAAAGCGCGGGCTGCCCTTAGCCGTGAACCCCGCGTGTTGAGGTGATCAGTCCGACAGCTAATGTGAACTTTACACTTGTTTGATGCAATTGATTTGCTTTCTAATTAGTCCTTGAAAATCTACTCTTATAAAAAAATGTAATATTGATAGCCGTTACAATGAATACTGTGTTTTCCAATTATTCTTTTTACAACAATTAAGTTTTGAAATTACAGAAAGGCAGCAATTAGTCAGTCATGGCTGTCAGTTGTCCACTATTTGAAGTGTAACTTTCTCTTCACAATTCATGCTGTAATTTCAAAATTTCTCTATAGAGTCTTTAATCTCTATGTATTTTCTGGCTGTAAATATAATTAAGAAAGCATTTTTTGATGAACTACAAATCAATGTGCAAGCTAACTGTTTTCAAGGAGGCATTTTGTAATTAAACATCACATTTAGTTTTAAAAGAGTTTCTTATAAGATGTAATTAACTACATAGCGTTCAAACAAAGCAATGTGGCTTCTATTTTTCTATGGGAAGAAATGAAAGGGAGTTTAAAATAGAATTTAAGAACTGGATTAATCGCTTTCAAATACTACAGCATATGGTAGTGTATTTTTATAATCCTTTCTAATTCTTTCTCACACTAGTCACTTTATAGAATAAATTTGCTGTGCACTGACACATGCTGGACTCTTCAGATTTGTGTGTTGCATGGGTAGCTTGATCGTTACTTTTCCCCCCCAGTGAACACTCATAACATCTCTCTAAAAACAGTTAAACCAGCTTATTATGAAGTCCAGGTTGCATTTCAGGATTCTGAGATGTGACAACATTTTTTGCTCCAAGCTCATCCTCTAAATAACTTTTTAATTGTGCCAATTAATGCTCCAGAATGTACACGTTACAGGTCAGAGATCTGATTACGTGCAAATGGAATACCCACCCTGCAGACTGCGTTTGCCAAATACAGACACGTAGGGCAAACTGGCAAGATGATTTCCCCCAGTGCCAATTCTTCATACTTATTGGTTATGTATGGTTATAATAGTTTCACAACCAAAAAGAAACACAGATTTGTCTGTCTTGCTAAACAATATCTCAGTTTTAATCCATTTTTCATTCACAGGAAGAACTTTCTAATATGAACGTATTGCTGTCTGCTTTGCTCCACTTAAGAATATAAAGCCTTTAGTTTCATCATCATAATAAACGACCTATCAATTCAATTTCTTATACCCTATATTGTGATCAGCAAAACTTTGATTAAAAATATACCCTGACTTTTGTTTCTTGATTTATGAATCGTGCACCAAATTATAAATAAATGTTGAAACTGACTTGGGTTTGTTTCTGGGTTTTTTTTTCCATTTACCAAACAGATTTTTCTTGCAGAGCCTTGTCAGGTGGTTTTTCATGATCTCTAAGATTCACTCCAGGAATCATTAATGAGTTAATTCATGTGTACATTATTCCATTAATTGCCTACAGTGCAGAATGTAGCATGCTCTTTGCCCCTCTCTGGCACCTCTTTGTCTGCCTTTGACTTGTCTTCCTTTTGCATCCCTTCCCCACACGCACACACTTGCGTGCACACATAGGTACACTGTGTCACTCTAACGTTTTGAAGTGTCATTTCATTTAGTATCCTTGCTCCACCAACACTGTTTTGCTGACACTTTGGGCTTGCTTGATGAGATCCCTTGGCAGGCTCAAGCCCAGTGTCTCCACTAATAGCCTTCTCTTCGTACTTTAATTTTTCTCTTAATCATTGTGGATTTTTCACACTCAGATGAAAACAGGAACAGGTAGTCGTACTGCTTAGAAAATATTTGCCTGAAACTTTTTTAAAGCTCTTGGTCTTCTGGTAGTTTCTTCTCTTATGTGAGCTATAGAGGACTCACAGGAAGAACGAGCTGGTTTGTGAATGTTAGGGGCAAAGTTTGTACCATGTACCGCTTGTACCTCTTCGGAGGAGCTGGCTGACAGGCAGCATGCCCTTGAGTGGGGCAGAAAAAAACATCAAAATCAGATCATCTGAAGGTAACATTTTATGTTTTCAGTTAGCAAATGCAAGGAAAAGTAGCTATCTTCTGCCAGGCTGTTACCATGTACTTCTTATTTTGTATCCTACCTACCATGGAGCCTGAGGGTGAGAGGCGGTGTGTCGCCTGCCACTGAATCGGCCAGCTTCTCCAGGTCTTTTGTTGCTGCATCGTCAGACCTGATTACCTTACTATCCTGAAGGCATCACATCTGGTAGTGTGGCTTCTTTTAAATACAGGACAATGCCAGGAGATCTAATTTAAGTAGCTAAGCACACGTACATCAAAAATGTAGCAGCAAAATTAGAGCTTTCCCTAGGATAATCAGTAGTCGCAGGACATCCAGTATTCCCAAGTAGGTATAAAGTAATCTTTGTAGGAGTAAAGGCATTCTTTGTGAATCAAGATTATAATCAAGACTATAATTTGTTTACCGAAGAAGGAATAACGGGTTGTATTATGCAGGTTTCTTTCTCACTACCCGCCCTCTCCCCCACTCTTGTTCTGTCAAGTCTGTTAACAGTTTCAGGAAATGTGTTCCCAAATGAATGTGAGTACTTTCTAGCTCTGACAGCCAGCAATAAATCTGTGTGTTGCAGGAACTCAGAGAAATGGCCACATTTAGGTCTCCTGCAGGATTGTCTTTTAAGTCATCAGGGTAAGGCAAGCTGTAAACAGGCAAGGGAGAGAGCCACAAAGGACATATTCCTGGATTTTATAGGTTTTTCACATCCATCTTGGGGAATCCATCCCATTCAGCGCATTCAAGAGCCAAGGAAACAAATCAGAAAAATCTGGTCTATTCTGCAAAT
The DNA here is from genome assembly GCF_900496995.4 of Aquila chrysaetos chrysaetos. Taxonomy (NCBI): domain Eukaryota; kingdom Metazoa; phylum Chordata; class Aves; order Accipitriformes; family Accipitridae; genus Aquila; species Aquila chrysaetos. Next base: position 22,592,464 of record NC_044015.1, read on the forward strand.
GCTGTAGCCAGTTATTAAAAAAGGGACATGAATTTTCAAAGTGGAAAAGGTTCCAAATTAAGCTCATACATTTCAGTGATTTAGTCACACATTTAAGGAATTAGGTATTATTAAAGACATGCTGGGCAAGATCCTGCAACCCTAGCCCTTGCAGTTTTTAGACATGTTGTCCTATTGATTACTATTATAAAATATTGTAAACTGTATTTGACAGATTAAATTATGATGGAAGTGCACATAGCTCATCCTCCAGTAGCACATTCTTATTCACATCATATTCCTGAACAGAAAAAGCTCCCCATGTTCAGTGTATGCTCTGCAGTCCAAGAAATACTTGAAAAAGCTGCCAAATCTGCTTGTGTGAATCCCAATGCACCCATACATGTTCATTGGAAAAAGAGATGTTTTGCCTTGCTAACAGACTACACAGGCAGTTTGGTTTTTGGCCTCTAGGATGAACAGACATAATATTTCCAAGGCACTGGATTGGCAACATTAATAACCACGTTTGAAAAATTACACAGGATTTTTAAAATGCATAATTTCCTGATTTTTAAATGAAATATTAATCTGATCTCTTGGCAAAATTAAGACTAGCCTTTGTGCATGAATCTGATGTATCTGATGTATCATCTGATGAATCTGATGAGCCTGTATCGCCGGTGTTGAAGCCAATATACATGTGTACTGCTCCTTGCTCTGATGCTTTACCAATTGCTAGAGGAAGCCTTCTTCACAGATACCCATTTTCTCAGTTCATAAAATTTGTCAGGAGCAAAATGCAAGTTACCTGTCTAGACTCGCTGCCCCTCTTTGTTGTGTCTTGGAGGACATGGCTTTCTACCATGTGGCCTCTGGGAGAGGTGACTCGGCAGCTGCAGGGTGGCTCGCTGTCATTTCTGCAGTCTCCCTGCCTTCCAGCATGTGTTACTGTCACCTTTGGCTCCTCCAGCTTTGTTGTCTTAAAGCCTTTTATCTCAAGGTGGCACAAGTGATTGCTAGATTCAAGGCAAACTACCCAAAACCGGACTGTGTGCCATCAACCTCATGCCTCATAAAACCACTTTGTTTAACACAATCCAAGACTGCAGCCTTAGAAATACAATGTTAAGCATAGATATTTCCTATCAATAAGAAGATCCTGCCAACGTATTCTGTATGTATGTTTCATTATTTATCTACTGTAAGATGGGATTGGGCATGTTGTTAAAATTTTATATTTTTCGACATGTTTCCTAGTAGAAAATATTTTTTCAGATAAAATATTTATTTTATTGGCAAAGGTTTCACTTCACCAGGCTGCTCCACTTCTTTGATGAACTGTGGAAGATGATAGGTTTTCATTGGCAACATCTGGCAACCTGGCAGACTTTCTCAGCAGCTGGATTGGTAACTTCAGAGTTGCTTCTGGGTCTTTCATATAATTAGTATGCTTATGGGCCATCTGGGTTGCTTCATCTTCGCTGTTGCCATTTCCTGTCTTTTCTGACAAACTGTAAGCTCTCCAGTTATTTCTCCAGGAGACCAGTTTTCAATAACTCCTCTTCAGGTTGGTCTTCTGGGTCTTGTGCAAACGTCCATGCTGGCCTTGCCCAGGAGCAGAGACCCCACTTTTATCCCTCCTTCCTTTTTTTGGAGGTCTGAATCTGCCCATCATGGGTTTTTTGTGACGTGGGAGCAGAACTTCTCATTGCTACCAAGCAGTGAAGCCAGAGGTTAGCTCGGCAAGTGGACATGTATCACATCTGCACAAATAAAGCCCTAAACAATTTCAAATCTTAACAGTAAACACATGTGTGCACACGCGCGCGCACACACACACACACACACACACACATACACTCCTCTTCTGGTTTAAGCAAACTAAAGTTACCACAAGGAAATGCAAGTGTTCATCTTCTGTAATAGACCTGCAAGTTGTTAAGCTTCACCTTGATATACCTACCTGGATGCTTTCAGACACCAGGGTTGGGCAATATATGTGAATTAACTTGGACTGAGCGCTGGAACAGAAGAAAGTCCTTCCTGCTGTGGCTCAGCAGCTGAAAACTGTAGCTGTTCAGTTTATCTATGCTTTGCCAATGCTAACATACCTCTGAACTTATTGGGTTTCTTGTGCTGCTGCAGAAATACCAGCCCTCTTGCATACACTCAGTATTGCAACGAGTACAGGGAAGATTTCCCGTGCTCCGCAGAGAGCTGCACCTTACATGGTGGGGGCTTCCACTGCAGGGCCCGGCTATGGCATTGCCTTCTAGCCCTCAGATGAGGAGGTTAGACAGTACTCGTCTGTCTGCATCGCATGGGCCTTTCCACATGTTTGGTAACCAGGGTCCTTAAGACAAGGGCAGCAAATAGTTTCAAGCTGTTGCTCACCCATTTTTGCGGTACTGTGTAACATTCAGGAGAATCTTAATAAATGATTTTTCATAAAAGTTGACTAAAACAGTGGCAACCATTGATCTGCCTTGTCCTTTTTAAGACCAAACATTTTACTTCTTCAGCATCATGATACAGTTAAAGTTGCTCCTCAGTATTACTGCCTTCCGTGGCGAGAGCTCTTTTGTTGCATTTCAGCCAAGAAAGAGGCAGTCAGTATGAAATGCTTCCAGTGGGCAACTCACACTGGTAATTGTTGATGAGCATCACACACCACCAACTAGAGCTAATCATCATCCTAAAGGACATTTTTCTCACCTGTTTAGTCTGGAGACTACTTATTGTCACAGCTTTTACTTCTGCTTATTGGAGACAGGTTTAGGCCTCATCACTGAAATCTTCATATTCAGTTGTTGAGAAATAATGTTTCTCGGGAATTGAACTCCCATTATCATGCAAATCAGATGGCCTGCAGATAAAAGTCACCCACTTTTCTTGTGCAGGTGCACGACGCCGAATTTTGTAAGTCTGAGTTCAGTGAGGGAAGTCAGTGCCTTCTGTTTCTCCTGTGGGTGTGCTATAGTCTCTTTTATTTCTTTTAGGCAGAGTGATGTGGAGTTTGACAAATCTCACTGTAACAAAAGAGAACCAAAGTGAATGGCAGCGATTCTGCGCTGTGGCATAGGGCTCCAGCCTGATGAAAGCATTGGGGCTGGGCAGCGCCGGCGACCCTCCCTGGCAGCTCCTTTCCCAGGGAGCGCTGGTTGTGCAGGGGCTGCCTCAGGCCCCTCGGAAGGGCAGAACGGGCACTCCTCTTTCCTTTGCTTTGGCATAGACTTTAATAATAATAGTCTGTGCTGCTGGCAAGACCATGGGTCTCCCGTTCCGTGACTTTAATGTTAAAACAAAAGCAAGCACTTGCAGGATTCCTTACTGAAGTCTTACTAAGTCCTTACTAAGAATTATTATTTTTAAACAAAATCATGCAAAATGCAAGTGAAAAGAATATAAAGTCGATTTTCCATAAGGTGAAATAGCTAGCAGGATGGTAAGCACAATTATGTTTTGGTGTCTGGGCTCACACTGCAGTGATTTCCCGTGCAGTCACCTGCTTCGTAACTGTAGGAACTTCCCATTGTAACACATTTGCTGGTTCACCATCACATGCAGCGCAGTCTTTTTAAAAAGAACCCCACGCTGCACCTCATGGCTCTTTTCTTATGATTGTGCATAGGTAAACCCCTTTGATAAGTTTTATGAGGTGCAAACATATATGCTATTTTATGCTACTAGCCTATTTATGGGATTAGCTTCAGGATTTGATGCAAAAGCTTATGATATTGAAAACACACATCACTTCTTCTATTGTAGCTAAGAAAATCAGCTTTAGAATTAGAGACCTTGTATCTGGCATTATGTATAGCCCTTTAGCTTTTTAGCATGGCTGTTCCTTGTTGCTATAGCAACCGAATTAACCATTTCATTAATATAATGGAATAAAACACATTTATTCATTTTTGCACTTACAGGTAATCCACATTCAGCTTTCAGCATACTCGTCAAGCTGTGTCCCTTTCACCTCAGCCCCTGATATTTCCTCAGCATTGCCAAAGGGGTTTTATTTGTATTTTTCCTTGCTGGAGAGAGAGTGAGCTGTTGTTTTTGAAGAACATTATATTTTTTGTAATTAAATTTACCTTCATTTCATTGGCTAGCTTCTGCTTAGCATCCCTTAAGTGGAAAAGCAGACTTCACAGGCAGCATTCAGTGCAGAGAAGTGGTGTTCTTCGCATCAGAAAAGAATAAATCACTTAAAATAATGAAACCTCATGCCTGTGATCAGCTTGCAGGCTAAACTTGGCATGATGTGTTCTACTGTAAATACTAACAGTACTCAGCTATGTATGCTGCCCAAACAGTCGTGTTGCTGAACTGTGGTTTTAAAAGCAGATGGAGTGCTACACTCTTTGTTTACCTTGGTTTTAATGTTTCCCAAGCCGTGTCCACATGTCATAATGGTTATTGAAATAATAGCTTAATTAAAATAATATGTGTGCCCATCAGCAGAAGGAAGCGGGACTACTCCCTGTGCATGGCCCAGGCAGGGGTGGTGTCAGCCCTGTTTGCATTGCTCTTCGCAAGCGCTGCCATTCCCAGTGCTGCCCCTTGTACTTGCTCCCTCCCCGCGACAGTGCGGCACCAGCTCTGCAGAGGACTGGGATGCAGCGGGGCTTGGCTGAGACCCGCACAACACCCAGCGCTCCACTTGGCGGTCTCGGGTTTTGGCCAGCAGTAACCAAAATGGGCCCCATGGTCAGCTGGAAAAGCTCTTCATAGTATACCGGTGCCAGGTAGCCGCAGAGGCTACGGTGGCAGGTGGGGCGCAGTCAGGAATTGGAGACCCCCTCAGCTCTAACTTGCTGCCTGCCAGTGACAGAGGGGCCACAGTGCCCAGCTGGGTGCCAGCGATACCCCAGGGCCGGGTCTGCCGGTTTTAGTCTTGCTTTGCGCCAGCGATGTGACAGTGAGTACAACACAGGCTCTTGGCTAATATTTATCTGACTGTCATTCCAAAGCAACTACGAGTGCAAAGTCACAGGCCAAATTTCAGCCCGTGAAATTCACCATTATTAGCAGTTCCACATCTGAAGTCATTACAAATGAAGTAGCATATCTGATGTGGGTTGTTTTTTTTTTTCTTTTTCCTAATATAACTCTGAAGTTAGTAATGTGAAACTGAAGTTTTACTGGGAACAGAGCAGATGTGTAAATGATTTTGAGAAATGAGTTAATTAACTTTGAAGGTATAAACCCTTTCATTAAAAAGACAAGGCATAGAAGTAACAGCACAATAGCATATTGCCTGCTATAAGACTGTTCATTCACTGCTGTTTGAGTGAATGTATAAATCATATAATCTACAAGGGCTGGTAGAGTCTACATCATTCGTGTGTGCCGCCTTCCCTACCTGAATTAAATTTTAAGTGCTTCCTCCTAGGCAATTCATTGTGTAAGAAATGCCTGAAGACCCAGAAGGAAAAAGTTATGTAGCTGGCAAGGTGAAAGACCGCAACTGGCCCTGGACACAAAAGCCGAAGCACAAAGGCTCTGTGCGCATTGCAGACAGTGCCGGTGCCATATTCTCCTCCCGCCTTTGTTTCTCTTTGTGCATGGAAAGCATCCTCCCGGGTGCCTAGTCATACAGGACCAAGTTAATTTTAACATTACGTATCATGATGTTGTAGGCGAGGAGTTTGGACTAGTAAATGTTATGCTAATGCTAAGCTTTTGAATCAATGGTTTAGTTTTGGGCAACTTGTCATCTGGTGTAGGTTTAGCCAGAAGACTACGTTCTGTAATGATTAACAGAGGGCTTGTGGCTTCCAGAAACATTGCATCTAAACACCTTTTCCCCCCACGCAGAGGTTAATACTGGCACAATAATTAATATACGTTACTATAGTTTTTTTCAAACTTAACAACTCTTTCTATCCTTTACTAGAACTTGGCACGCTTTAAAAATGCAGTCGGGTACTTCAGACATTCAACAAAGACGACAGAGTGATTTTTGGAGGGGGGACACCCTTGGCTGCAACTCGTTGGAACTCTTCTTGTCCAACCATGAGGAAGAATAACTGCCTTCGAAATAACTGTGTTCCAAACAAAGCAGAGGCCCTGCCTCGCCCTCCTTTCCCTATCCCCATGGCGCAGAGACTACCTGGGCCCCTGCCCCCCGGGTAAGCCCGTACCTGTGCGGCTGAGGGAACGCCACTCGGCTTCCACAGCTGCCGCGCGGCCTCATCGGCATCGGCCTCAGTTGTGAACCTCAGGAAAGCGGGCCCTTACCCTCTGTTAACCTCCCCTCGCGTTCTGTAAAGCGAAGGTTAAAAACTTGCTTCCCGCTCTCCTGAGGACTATTCTAAGGTTGATGAACACTCGAAGAATGAGCCGTGTCTGTACCAAACTGGGCGTTATTTCACCGTTTAGTGCAGAGCTTGTACAGTTCAGGTTAACAGCGGCGACTCCAAAGCCGAACGCCCAAAGGCGTACGGGAGGGCTGTTGAAGATGGTCTGTAAGCGGTGGGCACACCCCCCCCAACGCGGGCCGTTGCCTGAGATCCGTCGCTTCCAACGGCATCCGCGGCTGCTAACGGCTGCAGGGCAGCGCGGCGCGGCCGGCGGGCCGGGGCCAGCCCCGCAGAGCGGGGCTCAGGCGCCGCCGGGCCCCGGCACGGCCCCCCCCCGGGCCCGCCTCCCGCGGCAGAGACCTGCCCTCGCCGCCGGCCTCTCGGACGGACCCGCGGCGGCCAGCTCGCCGGCTGAGGAGCGGTAACGGCCGCGCGGGGAGGGGGGAGCGGGGAGCCGCCGCGCGGCGCGCGGGACTGGCCTGGCGGGCGCGGGTCCGCGGGCCGGGCTGCGGCGCGCGGCCAGCCCCGGGGCGGCGGCGGCGGCGGCGTCCGCGCCCCGTTCCCGCGCCAGAGGGCAGCGTTTCCCCGGGCCCGGCCGGCAGCCGCCCCCCAGCAGCCCCCGCCGGCGGGCGGCTCGCGGGGCTCGGCGGCCAAGTCCTGGAGCCCGCGGCAGCGGCACGGCCGGCCTGTCCCAGCCGGTCCCCGGCACGGCCGGCAAGGCGGGCAGCCTCCGAGCCGGTTAACGCTCTTCCGGACGGCCTCGGGCTTTGCGGCGGTGCACCGCGATCCGAAGGGTTGTATCGCTACCGGCGTTTTAGCTCCGGCCTCACGTAAACGTTAGAATACCGTACTCCGGTGCAGTCTGCGGCCGCCCTTCGGTAACGAATCCAAGGTGTAACCCCCAGGCTACGACAGCGCACCTGCCGTCGAGTCACTAAACCCAGAGGGGGAGAGATTTCTGTTTGGCTTGGATGCCTGGCTTCACCCCAGTCACCCGTAGGATGGATCTGGGGTCTTAAGAGCAAATCATCCGGCATCGGTTTTCTCCCCGCAGTGCCTGCGACTCGGTAGCGTTTCCTTTTTTCCTACGCAAACAGCAGCACGCACGCTCAGGTGCCGCGACATTAGTCGTAGTTTAACTTTCCCACGGCCACCAGTACAGACGAGCGATTGCCAGAGAGACCGGCTACCAGAATAAAATTAGCATCACAAGAGGAGAAGGGAAAGTATTACTATTAGCCAAGCGCTGCTGAATTAGCCAGACGGAGCTAAAAATAGATTGGAAATGTCTACATTATAGCCGAAAGAGTATGCCTTCATATTACCTAAGCCGAAACGGTATTTTGCTGCATGAAAGCTCAGGCATACAAACAGTACCTTATATGCACATATCTGCAATACATTGTGTGTGTGTGTGTGTGTATATATATATATGCTTTATATATTGCACATTTCATACGTAAGTCTAGACGGATGCTAATTATTGCTCGCAGTTAAGTTTCTGTTTCTAAGCAAGTCGTGCGAGACAATGATAAAAGGCTGTCTATCTCCAAACACTTTTGTCTATAGCAGACATAGCTTAAAGCCTAGCTGGGGAAGAGAAATGGTGTTTGTTAGAGATACTGATGGATGCACCTCTAAGATCCCTAGCAAGAGCCATCTGTACTCCTGGGTTTTCTGCAGCTACGTTATGGGGGTACAAAGAGTGGCGGGCGGGAGGTCCTAGGAGCCCCTACCCAATGCATGGGATTATTTACCCGCCCTTCAACCACAAGACTTGCAGATCTGCTCCTCTTTCAAGGCCTGGTCTATTCATAAGCACACAGAAAATCTGTGCTCTTCTCTGCATTCAGATAGCCACTTTGGGATATAATTCATCGGTGCCGTGTCTTTACACACCAACACGCACTGTCACTGCCATCAGCACCAACCCAGCTGCGTATTCGGACAGGATCGAGGGAGGGTAAGGTGACATTAAACCCAAATCGCCCAAGGGCCTTACCTGCACCAGAGGCGAGGTACTAAGGTCATTTTCCTACTGCAAGGACACAGCCTCAAAACCTGTCCCCCAGGATGATGGGAATCCCTCCGGATTTCTCCACTGCAGGAGACCCAGGCAGGTGCATTACCTCGCCCCTCGGCTGGTAAGCTACAGCCTGCATCGCCTGAGAGCTCCTGTCCTACAGGATTTCATTACTTTTCAGGCTTTCCATTGTTTTCATTTCAGTGAAAAATATATTGGCTTATAAGTGAATTCCTCGCTATTGATTCAGAAGCACATTTCTGTAGCACAGCCATATTTTGAGAGGGTGAATACAGGCACTTCTCTGACCTTCATTGCTCTGAAGACAGTAGCTCCCCCTCTCCTCACTCTTGCAGGACATGGCTCAATGTCACGGCTGGAAGCTGGGTGGGGAAACAACCAGAATATTGGCTCTGTTTGCAAATGGCTCCTCATCTCTGCCTGTCTGCTCCGAGCTGCGAGTAGAGCATGCCAGAGCCCAAATGGGCCCTGCGGTCCAGCATGGTATGTATGCAAATCCTTCTCCTGGCTGGTGTGCAATAATTACCTGTGATTATTGCACAGTTCAGCTCATGAGTCAGCCTGGCATGCTCGCTGCCTCTGAAACATCGCTTCACCCCGCACACCTTTCCTGACCTTGCACATCCTATTTCTTTACAGACGCCAGCGCCTTCTGTCAGCTTTACGCATTCATCACACCACTTGCTCATTACTGCACACCCCAAATCAAAATTAGGGTCACCTCATGCATTTTCAAAGCCCTCAGCTGTCTCAGGACAGGTTATCTCAATGACTCCCTCCGTCCTGCTAACCCTCGGCAGGCAGCCATCACCACTGGCCCAAACTCTGCGTCTTTCGAGCCAAGCCCCCGAGCCCATCTCACAGCACATGCTGAGCTGCTCACCCAGCCTCTTCGTGGTGATGACGGCGAGCAAAAGCCCCGCCACTTAAAGTCCTTAACACATATCCCAGCTTTCTCTGACCCGGCTTTCCCACAGGGATGCCTACGACATCAGCCAGCTGATCCTTTAAAAACGGCAGAAAACAGGGAGACAACACCAACAGCCCATCCATGAGGCTGGTTTTCTCCCTCCTCTCCTTGGCAGTTCTGCCCCCACCCATCCTCCCTCCTAAAGAGCAGCCTGGAGGCATTTAACATTGCCGGTATGATGCGGCAACCCGCCAGTTATTACACTGTACCTTTTGTTTGCATAATTAGTTGTATGTAGTGCTTACCAACAGGCCAAGCTGAGTGGCAGGGACTCTGTCTAGATCAAGGCTGGCTGACACTGGAGATTAGCAGGGGAGCTTGATCATTGCTGCACTGCACCTAGGACATGCCCCAAGGTTGTGGGCAGCTACAGAGAGGGGATTTGCATGGTGACACTGCTCTGAGCAGCCCGTGTCACATCTTCGATGGTTGCTGCAAGGAGTAAAGATGAACAGCACCCAGTGAGCCCAGCCTTTGGTTTCTATCACAGAATACAGCGTGCTTTTAAGGCACAAGCCCCTCCTTTGCGCTTGAACTGTTATATACACGTGTTGCAAGGGAGGCTGCCTCACTACTGGGAGGGCTTTAACTCATTTGTGACTCATTTTAGAGCCATGAATACTGGACTGCCACTCAGGGTAGCTTGTTAACGCTCTGCAGTCAGAGCCCGCACCAGCTGCGTGTGGCAGGGCAAGAGCCCCATATCTGCTACCTCCTCTGGCCCAGCCACCCAGGGCAAGGGGCTTTGCACACCTCTGCCTGCCCTGGCTGCTCGGTAGCTCAGCTGAGGCCTTCAATATTTTCTGCGCTCGCTGCTTACTAGACTGGGCTGTAGTAATCCAGAGTTTGCTGCACATGTGACAAGAGAAGAAGAAACCGACAGAGAAGGTTTCCTTCTTCATTTCACTTGTTAACTGAAAAATACCACTTCGATGCAATAACCGCATATGTAGAGAAAACATAACAAGCCGGCAGTAACAGAGTGGTGAAGCTACTCTCTCACTTCTGCTTTAGCCTTTTGGGTTCAAATGACTGTGTTGTCGAACGACTTCTTTATAGTATTTGCTAAAACGTGTTTACAGAAAGGCTCAGGCACAAGTGTAAAGTGGCGTGCCAAGGCCGCTGAGAGTGCTAATGCCAAGGACCGCAGCGGCCGGGTGGAGAAGACGCCGGCTGCAGTCACGCAGGGAGAACATGTTCCCGGAGGAAGGGACCAGGGCGCACACTAACCATTTGAGCATTTCTCCTGGCAGGCAGCTGAAAAGTTGCAGAACTTACTTCCCAAACATGACTGCTATGAATTTGGTAAGAGCTTGCAAGTTTTAGTGTTTACAGATGGCTTAATTTGGCAGTCATAATCATGATAGGAGTGACTAATCTAATGGGAGTTAAAGGCTGCCAGAAGAAAAGTATGACAATTAGAGCAACACCCCATTCCATGAGTGCTCATAACTTAGTACCATTACAAACGCCATAAGGTGCCCTGATGCTTAAGCATCAGGTGTTCAGTTAATTGCACTGCAGTTCAAGCGAGCACTGGCACCAAGGAATAAAAGGACAGTGAAAATCACACCTTCCTCTGTCCCTCCGCACCCAGCTCCTCGGCCACATGGCTGGCATGACAGCAGGCTTAATTTCTTTTCATCCATGGGAAGAAAGCAACACATGAAATCTAAGCAGTGGCCAAACAGCACATATCTGAAGAACCTGCCGTGTGAAGACATATTCACAGTGTGCGTTTAAAGCTCTTAATTCTTCCACGTGTTCAAAAAAGCGTATCCTCTGTGTCCCCGAGGGCGTAGTCACAGGTACTAAGCCTACTTCCCACCAGCTGAGCTGCAAGAAAACTCAAAGATGACCAAACTAACCTGCATTGCCTGGCATTTGCTAATGATGTGCATGTGTACAGTTGCGGAGAATCAGCTGATGTGCAGTACCTGCTGTCCTCTAATAACTCCCGTGTGTGCGTAAAGCCCAAGAAGCACAAGTGCGCGCACATGTGTGCGTGCGCGCACACACACACACAAACCACCCCATTCCTTGTTGTTTACTGTTCTCCAGCTAGTACACTATCTGCCTGTTTTCTTTTTCCAGAGGCCCTGCACTGCTGGATATATTCTTTGGACCCATTTTGAAAGCAGCTTCAGAAATCCTGTGGTGTCCATATTATAAGGAGGTTGTATTTTCCTTTGACAGTAGGCTGGTGGCTATCTATTATTCCCTCTCTTAAAATCCCACCTACAAGGTCTGCTGCAGAACCTCCTGCTGCCATGGGAAAGGCAGATTGCTAGGTCACTCAGTAAGGTGGTTGAAAGCTGGGCAAAATACTGCTGCCGGGACGATGCTGACATGCTGGACTGGGACGTTTTCAGGAGACTGTACCTGCTGGGGCAAACCCCACTTTTGCTGAAGAAGCTTTCTCAGGTCCAAGATGGGGTTTGTCGGCAGAAAGAAAAATATAGTCTGCATGTCTCTTATAAGTGTCCTGACAACATCCATTAAGGATGGAGATAAGTCAAATTCAAGTTGAGGGCAATGTATCTCACTGCAATGAAGAGCTGCTTCCTCTTCGGGGGGGGGACTGTTCTCTTTTAGTCTTTCCTGGTGCCTTTCCTCCTCTGTACCAGGAAGAATCATAGCTCACCTTGGGCTCAGCAGTCACCTAAGAAGGGGGGGATCTTACTGTTGTCTCTGCTTGTCGTGGTTTAACCCCAGCCAGCAACTAAGCACCGTGCAGCTGCTCATTCACCACCCCCCCCACCCAGTGGGATGGGAGAGGGAATCGGAAAAAAAAAAGGTAAAGCTTGTGGGTTGAGATAAGAACAATTTAATAGAACAGAAAAGAAGAAACTAATAATGCTAATGGTAACACTAATAAAATAACAATAGTAATAATAAAAGGATTGGAATATGCAAATGATGCACAATGCAATTGCTCACCACCGATGCCCAGTTAGTCCCCGAGTGGCGATCCTCCCCCACCCCCGCTCACCCCCCCATTTATATACTAGATGTGACATCGCATGGTATGGAATATGCCTTTGGGTAGTTTGGGTCAGCTGCCCTGGCTGTGTCCCCTCCCGACTTCTTGTGCCCCTCCAGCCTTCTTGCTGGCTGGGCATCAGAAGCTGAGACATCCTTGACTTTAGACTAAACATTACTTAGCAACTGAAACCATCAGTGTTACCAACATTCTTCTCAAACCCAGCTCAAAAACATAGCACTGTACCAGCTACTAGGAAGAAAATTAACTCTATTCCAGCTGAAACCAGGACACTGCACCAATTAGTAATTAATTAGTGATAAGAGGAAGAGCTCCAATAGCCTATTATGTGCATGAAATACAGCATTTGGGTGGGTCTCCCCAGAGAGTCAATATCAGCAAACAGATATATTTTGAACAGACGTTAAGTCAGGACTCCTCACTGCAACAAAGCACAGGGTAGCAGAAAAGGCTTCAGTTCTCTCGCTTTTGCTAGAAGATGTTTCCATCAGCAAGAGGGGAAAACAAATCTTAATCACAGACTTCAGCATAATAGCGGCAGTAACAAAACAAGCTCCATTATTAAACTAACTCTTGGTAAGAGCCAGATGATTTCTACAGACAATTTTGCATGCAACTGCTAGATGTAATTTGCAGAGTGAGCGCCAAATTGCCATACTAATTATTTCTGGGCTGATGTTCCCTCTGTGACATAGCGGCATTTGGAGAATGGGGACTAACCAACAAGTGAAGTGCTGAAGTGGGAGATCACTAATAGGGTTTCTGAGAAAGAGAAATATAGCAAATACCAATCTTCCTCTTCGTACGCTCATTCTCAATTTGCACTGAGACAATTTAATGCGCAGAACTGTTCTACCTAGCTCCTCTATATTTTTGGCACCATTCAAGCAAATGACGCCCACCCGTCCCCGGGCAGAGCGTGGGTACAGCTGAGCAGGGCCCTGCGCCCCGGGCGATGCTGGGAGTCAGGGGGTGACCCTGGCGAGGCCTCGCCAGCCCTAAAATCTCCGAGATGAATTTGTGTCCCTCACTAGGCGCCTGCCACGTGAGTGGTGCACACACGCTGCGGGACACAGCTTGCCTGATTCTCCAATCTGTAATAAGCTGGGGAGGTGGGGGAGGGCTGGCAAGAAGCTCACTTAATCTGAGTCTGCGAGCAGTTTTGTATCTGCTTTTATGCCTGCTCTCTCGCTAGCAGTTTGCTCTGAGTCAGTTTTTCAAATTGGCTACTTCTATACGCTGCATAATATGAGATGGAAAAGAAAAGCCTTTCTGGAGTACTGTGAGGTTTTTTGCTTTCTGTTCTTTTTCTCTGTCTTATTTTCCATTTTGTTGTTGTTGCAGTACTTTATCAAGTTTAAGCAGCGTAGTTTTAGTCTGGCACTACAGGCATAGAGTTTAGTGAAAAGCAACAGGAAAAGAAAGGAGTAGGTTGGCTTCAAAGACTTGTAGGTCATATTTTCTTCTGTTAAAAACAGAATTTAAATGCGTAAAAGGCTAATTACTGAAAGTATAATAACCATTTGATTGAAAAAATTTACGAAATTCATTTAGATTTTGAATATCAAAAAGTTGATGGATGACAGTAAGATTTGGCCAAGGAAATAAAGGGTTCAAAACCAGCAAGTGGCAGTGGCAGGAATATAAATGATGTTTGCTAAAATGTCGCTAATTCTCCATTCACCTTGTGTTTGACATTACTGTAGCAGGGACTTCGGGCTAAGGGAGACATATTCCCAGTGGGGACTACTGGGACAGACTGGATGGGTAACACTGAGCTGCCATGAAACCACCACCAGATCAGTTCCTCATTGCAACGGCACTACATGGACAGATTTTAATTTAATTTACACTACCGTAAGACCACAGAGATCTAACGGCTGGTCTAAGCATAGGAGAGGTCAGAAACAGTGATTTAAATTATATCGGCAAATACAAGCTTGTCTGAGGCTGGGTCTGCACAGTGTGTGTCCACCTCTCGTCCAGCTCTCCCCAGCGGTACGGTGCCCCCAGTGGGAATACCCCAGGTCTCCCCCACGGAAGCGCAGGCCCTCTCTCCCAGGTTCCTGTTGGGGCTTATGCCTTTTGGTGCTGTTTTCTATGGGAGGCCCTCCTAGAGGAGCTGTGTGCAAGGTGCTTAAGAAAATTATGTGGAAACACAGGACTGTTTCTCTGAAACCAAGGACTTCACTCTGCTACCAGGTTGCTCTTTTTTCTTTCCACTTGTGCATGTTTACTTACGCTCATCATTAACTTAATCCATCCCAGATAAAAAATCTGCTTGTTTGAGGACAGCCCAGACACATGCTCTCAGGTGTCTTGTTCCAGTTACGTTAATTTAAGGCTGCATCAATTCCCTACCTCACCCCTCCCATAACATCTACCCCTAACATCTATCGCATGTACCTGCAGCCGCTGCTACCCAGCTAGGTGGGTTGCAGGTGATAGCAGCTGGGGTCCAAGCGTGCTGGTCAGCGCCCGACTCCCCCTCGCATCGCAGGAGGGGCTCCGCACACCCTTCCCGGGGCTCCTGCCGCTCACAGCAGGCTGCCAGCACCGGAAAAACCCAAAGCTCCCACCTCCGTCCATGTGTGTGCACCTCCACCCAGCACTGGGAGCGGCTGGGGAACAACCTCCTGTTGTTAGGCACGTCACGGGGCACCGCGCAAATATTTCCAGCTGTAACCGTACTCCGTTTTCACCGGTGATGATTCTTTGAAGCTTCTTATGTCCATTTGCATCATATGCCTACAGCAAAGTGCATTGCTCCCAGCTGCCTGTTACCTGCAGCGGCTCTCCTTCTATCCAAGAAGGAGAGGCCACCGCTGCCTGGCAGGGCCCCGGCACGCCGGGACACCCGGCACCACTTCACTTCAGACCCTCTCCGGTGCTACAGTTGCTTCAGGATTGCCTCAGACCGAGATGAACTCATCAGTGGTTTAGCCTGTCCAAGGCTAATCTCATTATAGATAATCTTGTTTACCACATGCACTGGCCGTAAAACAATGTTAACCATTAACTCTTGCTCTCCCTACAAGCCAGCCCGTTAGAGACACAAACATAAAGACCGCGTGGGGGAGGTGAATCCCTGTTCCCAACTCCACAACTAGCATCACATCCTTCAAGGACAAGGCTGACAGAAGCTTTCCCTCTGAGAACACAGCAGCGGTGCAGCACCAGTCTGGTGCCTGTAGTCACACAGCGCATCATCTCTATTCCTCACGTTCACATGCTGACATCACATCTCAGTGATAGGTAGTCAACATCTTCACTACCAGTGTGGATGCTTTTGTGATTAAGTTTAACCCTCTAGGTTCAGCATAGCCTCATGTGAACCAAGGATGCAAAACATTCTCCCACGGACATCTTAAAAATACACCTCCTAAAACACACCTCCTGTTTGCCTTCTCCACTCCGCTTTCCTTGGGTGATGCAGCAGGGGACGTGAGAGGGGACCATCTCACACTGCTGGCGTCAGTCCTCGCTAGTGAGAGTTCTGACTCCCTGCCGGGGTCTCCATGGACCACACGCACACCCACAGGGTGCTGCAGATCCTGCCGGAGGCAGGTGCCCAATACAGCCCCCAGAGGGTAGGAGTGGGTGCAATCAGTGCTGTGACTGCTCAGCCTCTCCCAAGCAGTCTGCGCTTGTGGGGCAAGCTTCATCTTTCCATCTACCTCAGAAGCAGGTCTGCTACTCTGCCTTGTCTTTTGTCTCCTGTGCTTTCATATGCTCGTGCTCATTTTGGGTTAATCTCAGCTCAACCACCCTGTCATACTCCCAGCCTGTTGCAATACAGAATTGCGGGACATGTTTACCGGTGGAAGTTTGTGTTTGTTTTAATTAAAAAAAAAAAAGTTTTTCTCCTAAAATGCAGGAAATCTGCAAAAAATATTACAAAAATTATTTTAGTCACAATTTCAGATTTTTCATTTTGAATCTTATCTTTTCAATTACCAGGTCAGCTGTGGGATATTCAGTTCACTGCATCATCTACTGGACCTGCTGACATTTTCCTATTCTTTTATGTCACTTGTTAAATCAGTGAGGATGGCTGCCTCTTAGAACTAACTTATTGAAAATCATTGTTTTTCTAGATCAGTGTCTCCATTTATTTTCAGCAGGTTGAGCTCATAATTACTTCTAAATTAAAAGCTGAAAATGAATGTTTAAATTATTTCCCATTCCTAAGATGATAGTAGTCAATATTAAATTGACAAGTTATTTTTAAATAAACATGCAGAAGTTAAATTTTCATTTCCTTTTCTGAAAAAAAAATACCCCAAACAAAACATTTTGAATTAGGTTTTTCATGTCTTCATCCAACATAAATGTAAAAACAGCCTGTCATTTCTGTGAAATGATTTAGTTTCACCAAACAACTTTATTTCTTGCCAAGACCTTTTTCTTGCCCATGTCCTGACCAGCCCCACTCCCAGTTTCCCTGGCAGAGGTGATAGAAGAGCTGAGCTGCCCTCGACATCTGGGTTGCGGAGGAACAGGAGGACATTTGATATTGTCGCTAAGATCCTCCAGGCACCTTCTAACACACTTGCCACTGGTTTCCTCTTAAAAAGACACCTTTGGACACAATTAAGGGAAACCCTGATTAAACAGGAAAGAGAAAAAAAACATCAGTTCAGGGGCTGTCATCGCCGGCACCGTGTAACTGACCTCAGCTCCAGCTGCCGCCGAGGCGAGGGCTCCGCCGGAGGGGTGATGCTGCCGAATGCGGCGGGCTCTACAGCCTGCAAAGTCCCTCCCTGATGGGTCTGCAGGGAAATTGTGCTTTTCAGACATCTCCCCAGATAACAGCAATTTTAGAGTGAAACTCCTGTGTCACCTGTCTTCTTCCCCGCTGTGGAGGTGCTGTGCCGAGACCTCTGCCCGCCGCTGGCAGCGCCCACCGCAGGGACGGCTTCAACCCCTTCCCCAGCAGCTTTCGGTGGGACATCGCTCCTCTGCCAGAACAGCACCCTGTTTGGTTGTTGCAGGTGGGGAGTGGAAAGACCGGTTGGCTGATTTCTCTTTGAACTGTGGAAATAAATGTTCCCAAGCTACACAAATACCAACACCCTCACTGCTGCATCACCACGGATTTGTCTGTATATCCTCTGCTGACACCAGCAAGTATTTCATAAGTATTCCACGAGACAACTTGCCGTCTTCTGCACTGTTTCCACAGACAGCACAGTGGAACAGTAAGTTAATTTCCATCCATAATATTTGAAAATACCTTAATTATGAATTTAACAAGTCTCCTTCCTATTGCGGTTTTCCCTAAATTATTTCATGGTTGAGTGAGAATTCAGTCATTAAAAAGCAGTAATGAACATGTAGAGTGAAACAAAGCTGAGGCCTTTAGAAGTCTGCCTTGCAGAGCAATGGGAGGAGGGAAAGCCCTTGTCTCTCTGGGACAATGTCTGATCTTAAGCTATAGATCTAGTATTTCTAACATCACCTATGGAAGAAGTGCTTCAAACCTGTCTCTCCCTAACCCCGATCTGCTCTGCTGCTGGTCCGTGAGCACTGCATAGGTCTTACAAGCAGTCTGCACTGGAGATCGCTGCTGAATTTAACGTCATGTAGGATATTATGCACTGCAGCATCAGGAGTTGGAAGGACGTACCTAATCCAGAGCACCAAGAAGTGCAACCGAGCACTTTGTGCAGTGGGGCTATTGCCCAGAGCTGGGGCAGTGGTCACTTGCGCAGTGCCATACACCGGTGCCACCTCGCTGGACCTCTCCTCAGGACAGCCCCCCACACTCCTCTCCCCATGTTTGGCTAAGTGTTTTGTCCAGGGTTAGTTCCAAGGGTGGCAGCTCTTCTCTGTGTCTCTAGTTGTTCGATTAGCAAGAACTTCACGTGTATTACCTGGGTCTCAAATTATCTTTCTCAAGCCCTCCCCTCTCCCTGATCAAAGTTACAGGTAAGCATTAAGGAGCACAATAGGAAACATCACATATTAGGCTGTGGTCTCTGGTTTTGGTGGGCATGTTACAGGGAAGAAAGTGGTACTCACATACACAGGTCCATGTCTCAGGCCTGCTCATCCTTGTACTCTTTGATGAAGACTTGAACATCTCTCCAAACAGCCGTAAGCAAGGTATGTCCAGAGTGCAAGCATGGCCGGAGATCAAATCCTCAGACCAAATCCCACCCACCTATTGCCTGAAGTCACTCCTCCTTTAATGCACCAACAGGGGTATAACCGTATCTTGAAGTTTCTCCAGCTTTGGCAAATGCAAACACTGTGGTGCCTTCAGTCCCTGAACTACATATGAAATTAAAATCAGTGAGCAGTTGATATATTAGTTTCTATACTGAGCTATTTTTAATTTTTTCCAAAATCTTGCGTATAACATATCCAAATGGCAAGCGTGATTGTGGCAGTGATTACCAGGGAAATATTTATAGGAATTAGTGATGGAAGTTTAGCTGTAAACCCATCCTACAGAACTTGTTGATTGAAATTTAAGGATTCTTTGGCAAATGCTATTGTTTTCAAAGAGTGGAGACATCATTCTTTATAGTCTGTGTTTTATGTATTTGTATGCATCACGCACTAACATATCTTAGTTTATGTATTTTTAAGATGCCATTCTAAAGGATGATCATACTCAAGGATGCATCTACCAGAGACCTTGGGGATCAACTATAAGCTATTGAATAAATTGACAAAAAATGTTTTGGTTTGTATATAAAGAACAAAAGGATGAGTAAGTCATGATTCCTCAGGGGTCAGTATTGGGACTGGTGCTGTTCAACGTCTTTGTCGGCGACATGGACAGTGGGATTGAGTGCATCCTCAGCAAGTTTGCTGATGACACCAAGCTGTGTGGTGCGATCAAGATGCTGGAGGGAAGGGATGCCATCCAGAGGGACCTTGACAGGCTTGAGAGGTGGGCCTGTGTGAACCTCATGAAGTTCAACAAGGCCAAGTGCAAGGTCCTGGACGTGGGTCGGGGCAATCCCAAGCGCAGATACAGGCTGGGTGATGAGTGGATTGAGAGCAGCCCTGTGGAGAAGGACTTGGGGGTGTTGGTTGATGAGAAGTTCACCATGACCCGGCAATACGGGCTCGCAGCCCAGAAAGCCAACCGTACCCTGGGCTGCATCAAAAGAATCGTGACCAGCAGGTTGAGGGAGGTGATTCTCCCTCTCTGCTCCACTCTCGTGAGATCCCACCTGGAGTACTGCATTCAGCTCTGGGGCCCCCAGCATAAGGAGGACATGGACCTGTTGGAGCGAGTCTAGAGGAGGGCCACAAAGATGATCACATGGCTGGAGCACCTCTCCTATGAAGAGAGGTTGATAGAGTTGGGGCTGTTCAGCCTGGAGAAGAGAAGGCTCCAGGGAGACCTTATAGCAGCCTCCCAGTACCTAAAGGAGGCCTACAAGAAAGATGGAGAGGAACTTTTTACAAGGGCATGTAGTGACAGGAGAAGGGGTAATGGCTTTAAACTAAAAGAGGGTAGATTTAGATTAGATGTGAGGAAGAAGTTCTTCACTGTGAGGGTGGTGAGGCACTGGAACAGGTTGCCCAGAGAGGTTGTGGATGCCCCATCCCTGGAAGTGTTCAAGGCCAGGTTGGATGGGGACTTGAGCAACCTGGTCCAGTGGAAGGTGTCCCTGCCCATGGCAGCGGGGGTTGCAACTAGATGATCTTTAAGGTCCCTTCCAACCCAAACCATTCTATGATTCTATGATTGTTTGCTGCTGTTCTAATCATCCATCCAATGGAGACAGGAGACAAGATTCAAAAGTCGCTCCAAGCATCTGTAAATCCAGCTGTCATTTGCAGTTCTAGAGACTTTTTTGCAGGAGCAAAATATTTAACAAGCACTGTGAATATGTCAATAAAAGTTATTTTCTCCATTACAAATGCATTGCATTGAATTTGTCTCCTTTTCATTCCTTCAGGTCCAGCAAGGAACTTAGATGTCCGTTGAATTAAAATCGGTTATTGCTGTCAAATATCAGTTAGAAAGCACCAGCATTTTTCTTCTCCCATCTTAGCTTTAACTATGATTTTACATGTGCCTTAGTCTCCACTGACAGATTTGAAGAAATCTGGATATTTAAAAGAATTATACTGGGAACTAGTATGGCTTTCTCTGCAGTGCTGCCCCCCTGACTTACTCCCTGTATATTAGCTATTCCAACTAAAGTGGTAACAAACAATAAGCGAAGAAGTGTCCCTGGCAAGATGCACATGAGCTCAGTGCTTAGCATTCACCACCTTGATGTCTTCCCCAGCTGGAATGGGAAATGAGGAGGGAGTGATGGACTTGCTTGGTGGGTAGGGCAGGGGAGAGGACACGGCTTGCTACTGATAAAATTTTCCTTTTAGAAATTCACAAATATTTCTGCACCCTGACCATTAGAGCCCTGCCATGTGGTATAAAACGATGGGTTTAGAGACTACCGAGTGAATCCCATGAGGACAACTTTCAATCTTAAAAGGACAAAACAGACAGGGAGAAATGATCTTGTATACATCACTACCTTGGCATCCCTCATTCATAAATGCTTGGGCATGGACTGTTCTTCTGCCAAGATGCACAATCAGCATTGCAGACCTGAAGGAAAATGTGGGAGAAACTACAGGAGCAAACCTGGAACTGATAGCAGAGTCAGGGAATACAAATGGGTGAAATAAAAGAGATGGTGGTGAGATTCAAAATGTAGGCCAAGCCCATTCAGCTCTTGCAATCAAGTGTTTACCGTCTTCTGCAGCATCGTTCTGCTCCCATCCTTGTTGCCTTCATTCTGAACAATGCAATGTTTCAATCTTCTCTAAATTCAAGGACACTAAGTCCCTGAGTGTCCCGCTTGCTAGCACTGAATAGGAAAACAAACCCACCCGTCCTTAACAGCATCTTAGCTTACGTCAGTGATGCAGAACATATTGCTTCAAATGCATACTCTTCTAGGGGTGCCATCCATCCACACTGACAAGAAATAGAGCGTTCCCTCCCTTTATCATGTCTGAGAGAGAGGAATGTGTGAAGCAAAGCTAAATGTGTGAAATGCAAATACAAGTCGCTACATTCTGGTAATACATTTCCTATATTGTCTAGGAGTATTGCAGGGCTCCGGCTCGGGGATGCTAATCTCCCCAACAGATGGCACGTCATCCCTACCTATGTAGAAAAGACATGCTTCTGAAAAAGCGAAGGGGCATGAGCAACATGAAGCGTGCAAGGAGGGGCAGAGTGCCATCCCTCCTATTCACAGCGTTATCAGGGCTGGGGATCACAGTGGAAACTAAAGGAGATCTATCCCAGGTGTTCTCTCAAAGAAGGTACAGGCTGCGCAATTACTTTTTCTAAAAAAGTAGAGAGTCTTGGGATTTTTCAATTGGCAGAAACTTTTTTAAAAATAACGTTTGATTAAGTACAGGAGTAATATTATACTAGTGTAATATAATGCGGAGATTTGCATCCATGTTTTCTTTCCACACAAACACTTATGTATATATGTATAACAGAAATTTCATATACAAGAAGAGTTTGCCACATCTGGGCAAGGCAGACACACACAAATATAGCTGGTGTTACAACAGTTCTATTGGGATATCTTGTTTGGGGCCAATATGGCTATTTCTCCATAATAAACTAAGCCATAACAGAACACTATTCTTATTTAACTACATGCATTGGGCATGGTGTCACTGCATCTATTTAAAACAAAAAAAATCATGACTGAACTGAAATAGTTATAAAATTTGCAGCTTATAAAAGGCCTAATCTGAACTAGCTGTCCTTTCTAGAAATTTCCAGTTGATGACGTTATTATAATGCATTCTTTCTTCCCCCAAAGAATTTGAAAACACTATTGAAGTGCTGTGTATGACTTCAGTACCATGGGTCTTTACAAATACGTCATGAGCCACATGAGAACACATCGCAGAAGAACAAGCGTGTCTGGACTCCTTACTGGGGCGAGCTCATGTGTATCCTGACAAATGCTTAATGAGGAGACACCAGCATCAAGTGGTAGCCACACGGACATGGTCTATTCTTCTGGAAGTCACTAAGGACTCTTTGGAAAATAGGTTTTCATGCATGAACAAGCCATTCTGGGAGTGGCAGGAGCAGTGCATTGAGTTCACATGTTATCCCAGGGTGCTGCGGCACCTGACACAGCTCGTGCTCCAGCCGGAGCCTGTCCCGGTACTGGAGCACCTGCATCGCCCGTTCCCCTTCTGCATTCCCTGCTGCCACAGGGTAACCGTAAAACCCGCTGTCCCTAAGCGATGGCACTGCAGATTGCCACAGAGCCTGCGGTAGTTCGGTATCTTTGGGGTATTTATACTGTTAGATGTATTCGAAACTGGTTGGTATAGTTGAAAAGTTCAAAGAGAGGAAAAGCAGTGAGTTAACAGATCCGTAGCATGAGTGTATAGATTGAGTTTCCTTAGGAAACCAACCTTCAGTAGTAGTACCACTATGATCCCTGAAGAAATTGTGTGAGGATAACTTAATTATTTTAAAGTATTTGGGGATTCAAGAATTTTGCTGGTGGCAACTTGAGAAATGTCAATCATTTTTATCCAGTGGAAAATATTATATTTAGTTCATGAAAGAAAAAAATAAAGAATGACACTGTCAGTGCTTTGAGACTTTTTCCTGCGATGTGTTTAAAGTACTTAGTGCACGGAGGGACAAAAAATCCTGGTGCAACCTCTGCAATCTATAAAACTACCGGTAAGAAATAGCAAAGGTAATAGCCAGTGCTGGTAGAAGCTCAGGGGGCCTTCTGACAGAGCTGACAATTCATTTTGCCACAGACTTGAGGAAAAGTTGGTGAGGTCTTTCTTACTGTTTCTTACTATGAACTGCAAGTGTTATAGTCCCTGGCTATCTGCTTGTGATTTATTCTCTGCGTAGGTGCAATTTGACCAATCCCAAATTTCCTTTCACAATATCATAGACATACTAAACAAGTATAACACTAATTTTATTACTAAAAACTACTTTCCTAGTGGATGACTAGTAAACTACTATTTTGCTAATCCAAAATGTGATCACTTTTTTTATTTCCCAAATGGTGTTAAAGTTACCCTGCATTGACCAGCTTGTAGCCTTTTGGATGCTGAGCTATAAAAGGCAGGACCAAGAGTCAGGATACAGCCTTAGAAGTACATTGCGAGTAGAAAAGTGAATGCCAAATTCAAACCTTTAAGAAAGGTTATTTCATCTACAAGGTAAAATGAACAGGACAGGACACTGATCTTCCACATTTTTACTGACTTGTATCTGCTCTGCACTGCAGTTAACCTAGGAAAGAGTTGCACTGTCTTGGCTGGATTAGAGCAGTCTATCCCAAATGCTTATGTTTATAAACTAAATTTATCCTATTTTGACACAGGAAATTTATTCCTGAAATCCAATCAAACTAAAATCAAGGATAATGTGGTGTCTTAAGCCACATCAGAAAAATTAATCATCACCGCCATTTAAATTTGGATTTGCACAATGATATGGGCTTCTATTACACCTGGAGATATTCTCCATAAACTCTTGATAAGAGCTGGAAAACACCCATAGAGAATATTTCTGCTTCAAATATTGCACTGAGGTCTACATTCACCTGACTGCTCTGGACTTACCAGGATTAAACCTGTGTAGCTGTCACCTAACTCTTCCTGTAGGTATTTCACTCCAAAACTCAGAGCCTCCAAAGCTCCTTAGGGCCACTGAGCAACACTGAAGAAGCCTCCCAAAGTTTCACGATAAATTTTCTAGGCCTGGAAAGGTCATCTTCTGGGCAAAGGTGTAACCACCTATGTCCTACCAGGCTGAGAAGTAAAATGTGTAACACTGCCAGAATTCACAAACTGATTTTTCTGCCTGTCCTATTTTGAAGAAAGGTAAAAATTGCACTGAGGAAATTCTATAGAGAAAACAATTTGCATATGCCAACCTGCTTACAAGTCTCTTCTGCTGCTCCTAAAGGCCACCAGTGTCTCAGCTCAATGCAATTACTGCATTGTACAGCTTATCACACCAGCCATTTTCTTTTCCTCCTTTTTTTCAGAGCAGAGCCTCGTTAAGGGGAAATATGACAGGTCCAGTCAGTGTTAAATCCAAACTCTCAGGTTAGTTCTGTATTTGGAGGCAACCTTAGGTTGTGTGAACTTTCATTCAACACAAAAGCTGCCTCCTGGTACTCACACTCTTTAATGGATTTGTACCATTTACAGTAGTTGTGCTTGTCATATTGTTTTCCCCCAAATTTTGTCTCTAATAAAGATTAATATTTATATATGTGTTTGCATATATATACACACACATATTTCCTTGAAATGTCTTTCAGCACTCTGGTGAAACACCAAAAAGATATGTTTCAATGGATTAAAAAGATCCCTGTATTTGTTTTCACTCTGCTATTCCAAAATGTCAGAAATACCAATGAAGTGATGCTTGAAGTGAAAATGCAGCAGCATCCTATCTTTAAGCTTGAATCATTCTGAACAGAGGTCCTATTTTTCTGAATTCTTCCTGTCCTTCAGTTTTAACTCTCTTGTACAGCCTCTCAGACAAACAACAGGAAATAAACTATAGTTTTATTTCTCTACAAAAGTGTTTAAGAAAAATGAGTACTTCTGCTTCTCTGGGTCAGAACGTTGCCACTGTAACATTTCAGCATAAACGCACAGAAATGGCTTACATACTAATTTAATTCCTTGTTTAAGATGTAAAAGTGAGACTTTCAAAAGCAATGCACTTTGTGTACTTCAAAGCTTTAGTGAAGACCCATCACTCGCTGCCTTGACCTTGGCACTTTGGAGCACTTGTCTGCAGAGAAGCCCTCTCCCTGCCACCATGTGTGGGCTGGGGATGCTCCCAGCCCATCACCCCACGCTGGCTACGCCTGCCCCGACAGCACCCCACTGCTACGGCAGATCCCGCCTCTGCTCGGCAAGGGTTTTTTCACCATCATTGCCTTTCACAGCCGCCTCACGCGTTCAGTTGCCTCCCAGCTTTCTCCTGATTTCAGGAAGTTTCAGTTTTCACTGGAAAAACTGCAAACTGGTTTTAACTGAGATTAAGATATGAAAAATGACAACTTTTCTGATCCTGAGAAGACCATCTCTAAAACTCCTATTGAGTTTAGAGCTCATTTAGCCCAGAGCGAGTAAGACAAAAGCAAGGAGCTGTAGGACCTCAGCACCATCGAGCCTGACCCACCAGGCAGGGGCTGAGTATCCACGCTGCCCTTGGCTGCTGGTACTGACGCTTGAAAGAGCCCTTCCCGCTTCGGTCCTGCAGCACCAGCTGCCTCCCTTTAACCAGGCACACGAAGGCAGCACACGCGTGCACACACGCAGAGCACACACAAACACCCCCCCTGCTCTGTGAGAGCCTTTCCTTCAATTCCTGGCCTGAGGAAGGTGAAACATAAAAGCGCAATTTGTAGCACCACACGAGACAGGATCTAACCACGCAGCTGCGTGAGGGGGCTTGCGAAGGCAGAGCGAGGTGGGGTTCTCCTGGGGGAGGCTCGGCAGGCTGTCTGTCCTTTATGCTTATGAAAACCTTTCCCTCTGTGAAAAGGTACAGAAGCTAAACTGGGCACTGCTTTATCACAGGCACTGCTACTCAAGAACAAACGCAACAACTGGAAAAAACAATACTAAAAAAGAGGCTGAGCCTTTCCCACTCACTAATTTTAGTTTCAAAGCAAGAGGCTGAACAAACAAGCACCGGACAGCACGGGTGTTGCGGGATGCCTGCTCTCATGCGACCCCGGGGTGCGCTCGGGCGGCAGCTCCGCGTGCACCACGCTGTGCTGCTGTCTGCGGGGCAGACTTTCGCAAAACGTTACCGTAACTTCCACAGTAGCCACTGCTTAACGAACCATGGTTTCATCCATTAATGGAGCTGAGCCAAAATGAGTAAAATCACGCTCAGGGCGAATTTGTCCATTTTCTGGTGTATCTTGAATGTCAGCTGGGGGAGGGTGGACCGAAGCAGTTCTCTGACAGTGGATGTAGCCTTGCTGGAAAAAAGAATAAAAGTCACATTGCAAACAGTAATTGCACAACCCTTTCAGGAGGTGTTCATCGATTTGCAAGGCGTGCTTCGTTCCAGTGCAGAGAACATCTCCCAACTCCACTCTGGCTGCTGGCTTCCTTCAAAAAATCAAAGCCAAAAAGTAATACCAAAGTCGCATCAACAATGGCACCAGCCACGGCTGTCCTGTTTATATGTCCTGAGTAAACAGAAGGGTTTGTTTGAGGAGAACCAGAAAACCCCCTACCTTTTGTGGGCACTTCATTCAGTTTTTAAAAGGAGACGGAAATGACGTGCAGGCTATGTGCTTTTGCCCCTCAGTGGCTTTTGCGAGGCAAGAATCCAGAAGCAAATCCCAGAGCAGGACCCTTCAGCGCAGGGAGGCGATGCTGCTCAGGAAGGGAACCGTGCTCACGTAAGGGGCTGATGGTGCTGCCGGAGGTCAGCCTCTCGTCTTTCCTCTCAGGGCTCTGTTTGACAGCATTGGCCCCTCCGCTTGCTGCCCCTGTGCCAACGCAGAGCTTTGCTCCCCGGGCTGCTAACCGCCCGTGGCAAGCCCTTACCAGACCTGCCCCGGGAGCCTGCCTGCACGGCTCTCGACTGCCTCGCCCTCTGCAAGAGTAACCAGTATAGAGTCTCTGAACCTGGCATTTGCAAAAGATGCAGTGTTGTTCCCCAACTCTTCCCTGTGCTTTATGCAGGGATCATCTTCCCCGGTGACTAAGACACTGCCCGATAGATGCCTTGTGTTCCCAACGTGAGGTACACCAGAGAACCCCTCGGTGAAGCAATGACATGGGCAGTATCTTCAGCTTTGCCCACTGCCGGGATGGCTGGATGGAAGGAGTTTCTGGGCAGTACGCAGCCTTTCTCCAAGTCGCTGCCGAGCTGATTAAACCTACGGCACGACCGTCACACCGGCGTTACGCCACACTCGCGGAATTCGTGGAGCACAGCACCTTCCTGAAGCCAGCGGAACCACAAGGTGTCTAAAATAATAAAATAAACATAAATACAAATAAAACAGTAATAAAGGCTCGGGATCCTGGGTTGGGCTGCCTGCACACGCCCCGGTCACGAGTGCCCCTCGGCACCGGGAACAGCAATGCAGGAAGGAGCTAAGGAGCTCTTCAGGAGTCAGCGTGGGGCTGCGTGGGCCTATTAGCCCTGGCGAAGCTCCAGCGATGCCAGATCCAGGGTAATTTTCAATACAAATGGAAACACAATGCAGGAAGCCACAGACCGTCTGTATGAAAAGCTAGCTTAGGTCTGCAGAGTTTATTAGCCTGGGTGCCCAGCCACAAGAAAATACCTAATTTGGACCGCAGCTAGGCCTGGAAACCACACAGGATGTTTTTGCTGGGCTGCATGTAAGCAGTGAGTAGGTGTCACCTTGATTATCCCATGTTATATATACCTTTGAGGAGGACAGGTTATTTTGCACCAGGAGTTCTCACGATGCATAATTAGTGTGAAGAAACATAGGAAGAGGTGGAAGAGCATTTCTTATATTTATTCTTGCATAGACGAGCTGTCACTTTAACTATAATTAATGGAAAAAGACCCGTTTGTGTCCAGTTTGACAAATAGCTGGATCCCACTGTTCCCTATGCTGGGCAGTCCGCAGCAAGGCAAACTTCACTGAAGCAGTGGTGAAAGGCGACTTAAAAGAGGGCATTCCTATGGGACCGGGGCAAAGGAGGCCAAGCTGCTGTGCACCACGTGCGTGGGCTGGTGCAAACCACACCAGGAGCAGAGGAGCTATGCCCCTGGGGACCCACCTGCGCCCACGCCAGCAACAGTCGCACTCGTGCACAGGGCTCGGGAAGATCTCATCTCTTTAATAAGGTCTTGAAATGAAGTTTCGAAAAGGCAAGGGGGGGCATTATTCAACATCCTGCTGCAATTCTGGGAAAGAGACACGGTTCAGGTTTGCTCCTCACTTACATTAGTATGCTGGGAGGATGCAGAAAGCATTCAGAGTGGTCTGGCCTTGAAGGGATGAGACCCAGGCTTTGTTGTCATGGAATATTAAAGCGTTGGGTTCATGTTGCTGATGAAGGTACAAGTTAGGTACCACATTGCTCAGTCCTGACAGGACTGAGGCGCTTCTAAACATGACCAGAAGTAAGATTTCAGATACCACGGGAGCTTCAATGTCAGAAATACAGGTGCCTACTAATTTAGGCCCATCAAGGGCTGAGCTCAGCATGTGTTTGGAGGAGCACGGTTTGACAGACTGAGGTGCTCAAAGTGGGACTGAGGTGTGCAAGAAATTTGGCAGTACTTTTGCAAACTTCATCCTCATGCAAGTTACTTAAAGCTCATTTTTAAGCTGAAACACTCCAGTTTCTCCCTGTGGTAAAATTTGAAAGTCACAACGATACAAAACTCCCACAAACAAAACAAAACAAAACCAAACCACCCCAACAAAAAAAACCCAACCAAAACCCCCTAGCACACGAACTGTAAAACTGTGCATTCTGCTTTTTCTGTGTGAAATTTGGACATTTTGTGGATTTATATGTTCCACCCAGCTGTGCAGCAGTAGTGCCAGCAGACATACAAAACCCCAGGTTTGTGCTCTGGGTATTTGCAGTGCAGCAGCAGCAGCAACCTGGAAGTGGGGCAGTGAGACCACGCACTCAGGAACAAGTTTGCACCAGTGGTGGTATTTAGAAAATGTGCTTATCAGACAACTCTTTTTTGAATCTCCCTTCCAGTTCCTGCTTTGCGTCTTACCAGTGCGCCCAGTGTAGTCTGTGCCAGGACTGCAGGGCTGCGTATCGGCGCGGTGACCCTGGCAATGATCCTGCAAGGGCCAGAGCTCCCTGTGGAAGGCCGACAGCTAGCAGGGCGAGCCGTACCCTCTCTTGCCTCTCTCTACGCAGTCTTTCACACGTTGAGTTGCTCGAGTCGTTTCCCAAGCTGCTGATCTCCGTTAACAACCTTGTACGCAACTCCAGGCTGCTGGGGACAGAATGGTCACTGCTTTCCTACAGAAACTAGCGCAAGGAGACATTTTTTCCACCAGAGGAATTTTGCCCCTCTTTTAGACTCCGCTTCTAAGGGAAAGTATGCTTAAAGCTGTGGAGAGTGTTAAGCAGTATCCCAGGTTACCTTTTAACAGGAGAGCATCACCCTTCTCTTACACCCTTCTCTTACTCTTACACTCCTTAGAAGACCTAAAATTACCTTTAGACTGCTGTGTAGCAAGACAGAAAAGCTGTGTCTCATGGTGATGGACTGGATTACTCCACTGACTTTTACCTTCAGCAACAGGCTCCATGTATGTCAGGACATAGTTTAAAAGGAATGATCATCTTTTTAATAGATCACATACTGAGTCACAAGCTACATATTCAACAGAAAATCAAGCTAATTGCTCACTTCTTCTAAGATATCCCTGAAGGATAATCGACCTCCGCAGAGCTGTTTCTTAGTTGGAAACTAAATAATTAAGCTGAAGAAATGCATTTCTCTTTCAAGTTTCTCTCTGTATTTTCTTTTATTCTTCTTCATACCAAATACACCAGCATGAACATAAGCTATTGACTTTAATTAAAAATTAAAATTAGCTCTAGTTTTGTTTTGTTAAATCCACGGCTGAAAAACAAAAGAGACTGTCAAGACAGAAAAAGAAAACATTGCAACCTTCCTGCCAGTTCTCATCCCTACCCACTTACCCAGCAAATCGTAAACATGCCGTGCAGCATCTTCTTCCTGCATGTAACTCAAGAGTCTTCAGCAGGTTTTACCGCACATGGACTTCAGCTCGTAACAGCAGCTGTGCAGAATATAAATAAAGAAATGGACAGTACCATAACATGATAGATTTGTGAAGCCCCCAAATTTGATAGGAATCTTCTTTATTAATTTAATCTATTACTGGCTAATTGGTTATGTACTGTAAATCTGCAAAGGTCAATTCTTGAAATCACCAAACAATAAGAAGGTATGAAACACTAACAAGTCCTAATACAATAAGAATGTTAATCAATAGTCTAAATGAAGCCTTGTATTGCCAATGATGCATGAAAATGTATTATTCTTAGGGACTACAAGCATGGGTTTCACTGAAAGCGATAAAATAAAATGCCATGTATTTTGAGAGAAATACAGTATTGTATTGGGTTTGTGTGGCAAGGTTTTGGTAGCAGGGGGGCTACAGGGGTGGCTTCCCCTGCGAGAAGATGCCAGAAGCTTCCCCTGTGTCCGACAGAGCCAGTGCCAGCCAGCTCCAAGATGGACCCGCCACTGGCCAAGGCCGAGCCCATCAGCGACAGTGGTAATGCCTCTGGGGTAACGTATTTAAGAAGGGGAGGAAAAAACTGCAGTTGGAGAGAGGAGTGAGAACACATAAAAGAAACAGCCCTGCAGACTCCAAGGTCACTGAAGAAGGAGGGGGAGAAGGTGCTCCAGGCGCCGGAGCAGAGATTCCCCTGCAGCCCGTGGAGAAGACCATGGTGAGGCAGGCTGTCCCCCTGCAGTCCATGGAGGTCCACGGTGGAGCAGATATCCACCTGCAGCCCGTGGAGGACCCCACGCCGGAGCAGGTGGATGCCCCTGAAAGAGGCTGTGACCCCACGGGAACCCCGCACTGGAGCAGGCTCCTGGCAGGACCTGCGGATCTGTGGAGAGAGGAGCCCACAGAGCAGGTTTTCTGGCAGGACTTGTGACCCCCTGGGGGACCCACGCTGGAGCAGTCTGTGCCTGAAGGACTGCACGCTGTGGAAGGGACCCACGCTGGAGCAGTTCGTGAAGAACTGCAGCCCGTGGGAAGGACTCACAATAGAGAAGTTCATGGAGAACTGTCTCCCGTGGGAGGGACCCTATGCTGGAGCAGGGGAAGAGTGTGAGGAGTCCTCCCCCTGAGGAGGATGAAGCGGCAGAGACAACATGTGATGAACTGACCGCAACCCCTATTCCCCATTCCCTGTGCCCCTGGGGTAAGGAAGGAGGTAGAGAATTCGGGAGTGAAACTGTGCCTGGAAATAAGGGAGGGGTGGAGGGAAGGTGTTTTAAGATTTGGTTTTATTTCTCATTATCCTACCCCAATTTGATTGGCAATAAATGAAATTAATTTTTCCCCAAGTGGAGTCTGTTTTGCCTGTGATGGTAATTGGTTGAGTGATCTGTCCTTACCTTGACCCATGAGCCTTTTGTTATATTTTCTCTCCCCTGTCCAGCTGAGGAGGGGGAGTGATAGAGAGGCTTTGGTGGGCACCTGGCATCTAGCCAAGATCAACCCACCACAAGTATAAACAGCATCTGTAAATACTGATTGTACAATGAACTTTTTCAAAAGAGCATCTTCAAGGAACAAGCCTTTTCACTGAAAAGCTACTTTCTTGCACAAAAAGTAAAAGGAAAAAGAGTGCTGATGCAATAAAGAAATACTTGACAAGGGCCAACTCTGAACTATATGGATGTAACAGGAGAACATGTTTATATATATTAAATACTGCATTTTAAACATATGTAAATAAATATTTATATACATTAAACTTTCATAAACTTGCTTATAAACCTGCAGCCTCACCCCAGACAGAATCCTACAGCTACCCGATTCAAACAACTGTGCCAGGAGGACAGAGTTACTGCAGATGTTCACCGCTGTAGGAGGAAGGAGACTTCACCTGGAGGCTCGCTCCACTGTATTGTTTTATGCCCATTTAGAAAATTCCTGCCTTCCTGAGTTTCTAACTGGTTCAGATGAACGTTAAGGAAAAATGGTATTTTTAAATCGTCTCTGAATTCTAAAAGGCTGCAGAATAGTGTTCTGTTTGTAGGACCAATTTAGCTTTATTAAGCAGCATGACATAGACTAAGTGAGCCAAGATGAGCTTTGTACAGTGTGTTGCAGCAGCCATCAGCAGCAGCAGAAGCCAATCAGTCTAGAACCTGATTACTGGGAGCTGAGCTGACATGCTGCAAGGAAAGGTGTTAAAAAACCCTCTTCTCACTTACTCATCCACCAAGCTAGACACACCATTTCACCTCTGATACTATTGAAGGAATTTCTCATGGCAGCAGAGGTTTGGCAAACCATACTTCTCAGAAAATATTTTTGTGTTTCCCTGTTTTCATTAAACCTCCTTGCCAAACTGCCAATTGTGAAGGTCATTTCACTTGCACAGCATTGTTAGAATATATTTCACAAGCAGTGTAGACAGCACTTACTGTGAAATCTGTATTTCTTATTTTCCTGCTGGTGGGAAAATAGAATACTTAAAACCAGTTGGGAACCTAAAGAGTTAGACCTGCTACAGGCAGGTCTTAAATTGCTATTATAAAAAGGTCCATTAGCAGGTTTGATCTGAGCAAGGAGGGTGTGCTAGTTTACTGTATTAGTCTGATTTCTTCCAAACTAAATTCTGCTCATGAATTTTAGAAGTATTGAATTAGAGGAATCTGGTTTTCAGGGCCAGGCATGGATGCTGGGAACAGTCATATAATAATGTACTCTTATGTTTTAGGCAGAAAAAAAGGAAGCGTTATTCTTTCTGAACATTTCCTTCCTCTTTAAATCTTCAGATCCTCTGCTTTCTCTAAGGTCATTGCATGAATTTAAGATACACCATTCTGGAAACTAAATTAGCCCTCATTTACTGGGAAGTTGAATGCAGCCAGACTAATGGTGGTGCAAATATAATTGGTTCCCAACATGTGTCAGTGTGTATACTCCTCAAGCCACGGAAAAGATGCATTATGGGACTAATTTTTAAATGTTAATGGATACTGGATGTTTGCCAGACACCCAGCTGTGCACAAAACATTGAGATGGTAAATAGCTCTTGATCTGTTTAGAAACAAATTATAATGGCTGTTTGGATTCCACATGACTGAAGGCATGGTAACCAGCACAGGCTCACAGACTGACCCTATTAACTGCACTAAGGGGAATGCGCCGATTTTTAAAATCAAAATAAGAGACATAAAATAAGGCTATTAAGATGCCATTTACATTATTTTAGATTAATATTAAACAAACAAAATCCCAACAACAACCCATAGCACCTGTTACCATTGCCTACATAAGCTAACTTTTAAGGGAGCTTTTTTGCTAGGAGGTCAAAAAGAAATCACTCAATTAATTTGATTCTAAAGCTGAGATCTGAGTGAAAAGCTTACCTGCACTTATGGAATAAAATCTCTCCTGCTGCACATCAGCAGTGGGTCTCACTGAGATGCACGAGGGAACAAGACCTCTCTTCATTTGATGTGTAGTTCTCATAACTTTAATTTAAAGCCTATGAATATCAGTATTTGCAGGAAATTCTCTACTTGAAATGTCTTACTAATTGTATTCATTTGGTCAGGAAAGTCCAACAGGGAATTTTTAATCAGCTGGATTAGGTGCTTTTGATTACTATACTGTAGCATTAGCAGAAAGCATCATTTTGCAAGTGAAAAGTGTACTAATTGTCAGCAACACAGGAGAGCTCTTTTCAATAAAGCTGCGTGTTCAGCAGTTTGAGACGCCTTTTCACAAATAAGACAGACAGTCACATGTATATTCAGGAGATCTCCCCCTTTAGGATTTTGCTGTTTTGGTTTGAAAAAATCTGGAAAAAAGCTTTCAAGTCTAGGATATGATCGGTCTACTTACAATACCAAAGTTTCTCCATAAAAAAATGGCAAAACGGTACGCAATTCCAAGCAGAAGAGCACAGTGTCATTGAATCAACAGGGAATGACTCAAGAAAGCCTAAGAGCTGACTATGCAATGAAGTCATTAAATCACAGCCTGTCAATAATGCAAAATTTGTACTC
The DNA here is from genome assembly GCF_900496995.4 of Aquila chrysaetos chrysaetos. Lineage (NCBI taxonomy): Eukaryota > Metazoa > Chordata > Aves > Accipitriformes > Accipitridae > Aquila > Aquila chrysaetos. The sequence continues at coordinate 22,626,571 of NC_044015.1, forward strand.
CCCAAGTAACTTCACAGCTACAGCTTTGTGTCTTGAATTTGTGCTTCTTAGCACCTATTCTGTGGGTTGGTTTTTAACTGGGTGCTTTCTGCTAATTTTGGCACCTTACATAGCTCGTTCTCTATGATCTGGAATACATTAATGTATTAGGAAAGGAAGCCTGAGAGTCACTTCTCAGATTTCTTCAAAATAAATTTTCTCTTTCTCAAAAGAAGGTTGCTTTCACCGAATGTAGAACATCTACGAAAATAAAAGCATCCTGACCGTTAGGAAATATGTGCAATACCAAAAGGCACCATCAAAACACGTCAAAGGAGGGTATTTTTCCCCTGACAGCTGAAGAGTCTTGATCCATTCTTACAGAGTAAGTATAGATCTTGGGGAAATGTTTTCCTTACTGTTGATTTCAAGTGCTAAAAAAATGAGACGACAAACAAAAAAACCCCCTTCCTCAACCCTGTGAACCTGCTTGAGAAGCCACGAGACGAAGCCTGCCCCCACGGAGACATGCTGCCACCCTACTGCAGGCAAGAGGGCATTGCTGCCATCCTCAGCCCCGCACAGCCCTGGGCACGTTATTTCAGTGGCATCGGGAGACCCACAGCAGAGGAGTTGTGCTCTCCCCAAAGAGTCCGGGCACTCATGGCCTGCGAATCGCAGAAGCAACTTTACCTCCACCCCGCCAGCAGAACAGGAGAAAGTCACAGCGCTGTCCGCAGCTACGGCAATCCTGGAGAGAGTCAGGGTTTGGGCATGTGAGCATTGGCCCTGAATTGGAAGGGGGAAGGAAGAGGGAAGCTGGGGTGGCAACTGGATCTCCTCTGAGCCTCAGGAGGGAGGATTTTATGCCTTTGATGCTGCGCTGAGGAGATACGCTGTGCTGCCAGCTCATGCTTCCTCCGCCATTGGCAATAGGCAAATCGCAACTAGCCGATGTCCCACAAGAGCAAAAAGGGTGTAAACGAGCTTGTTGTTCATTCCTCATCCTGGCTGGGGTCTAGAAGGAGCGTGCCCGTAGCCACATGCATTTCACACCTTTATAACGTTGTAATATATTCCATCCCAGCTGCAAGCAGACAAACAACTGGGACTTCTCTTTCCTAGTAAATCACTGATTCAACATCAGGATTCAGACAGCATGACTACTTCAAGGACCAAGCTATGCCTTCAGTTATGCTAGCATAAATCTGAAATAACTCCACTAAGACTGGAGAATTTATTCTTTATTTTCAAAAGCAAATGAGAATAGAGTCTGTCCAGCAGCATTCAGGGTTTGAACGCCCTACATCCAAAGTGTGTTTTCACAGATGCAGAGTAATTTCATTAGAGTACTCTGCAAAATCTTTTACTTGCGTAACTTGTTTCCATTTCTTTTTAGTGTAATGAGATTTCATGATGAAAGCCAAATACAATCTAGTATAGCAAAAGTGCATGTTACGCTGATCCTAATAAGCCCAATGAAAATCAATAATGCTGCTAGTTTCCCTGAAATCAGCCTACGTAAGCTCCAAGCACCGTGTTCTGCCTAAAGCAGAGTATTAGCAGCTTATACAAGACAGACATTTCCTAGTAGAAAATCTGAAAACAACCACACTCGAGGAAAAAAAAAATAAAATAAACAGTTGTTACGAAAAAAAAAAACCAAAACGGGGATAGTTGTCTCCTGTACTTAAACTGTGGGTAAAAGATCGGTTCCCTTCCCTTTCCACCCAGTTGCCAGCTGCTATCAAACTGCCGCGCTGACTGCAGCCTGCACAAGGGCGAGTCGCCAGGCCCCGGCATCTCTGTCCCCGGTGAAGAACAACAACGATGTCCAGCCATTTGCTGAACAAGGATGAGAAATTTTGCTCTGAGAGCACAAGCTCCATTTTCGCTGGCATAGAAATGAGGATTATAATAAAACCGGAAAAAAAAGTCAAGCTCACTTTATCAAGGAACGGTATTAAAAATTCAGGCAACCTGCTGCAATCAACTTTGAAAAGATGCGTGTATCGTCTATCATATTTCACTCCTTTTGCTTGTAGCTTGCTCTGCATTCTGTAATGGGAAATCCTGAGTTAAGAAGGGAAGAGGGGGCAGATCTGAAAGCAAAGACAAGAACGCGCAAATGTCAGAAGAGGAAAACAGACAGTTCTTCTATATCTTTAGTCATATATAGTATATCTGAGAGCAATACCCATCATTATGTAGATTTTTATACTGCATGCATTTCAAATAAAATCCTTCTTTGAAGTATGCCTCTTCTTAAATAAGCTAATAAATGTAGGAAGCTTAAATTATAATTTCCACTGCATTAGTAAGCTATTTTTTCTTCGCATAAGAAAATGTTTCTCTGTAATGATCTACCTTATGAATGACCTGGGGAAATAATTTCAGGTTTCTTTAAAATGCAACCATTTGTTTCTTATCGGTGAGTTCAATTTCACTAAAAGTTACGGAGTGAGCAGCAATAGCCTATTTGCGATATTGGATAGCCAAAGGTGCATAATTATTTCCAGTTTACTATTAAAACAATATCTAAATAATTCAGCACGCAGTTGCTTTTTTCTTTTTTTAATGATGTACTATTAACAGGTTGACAGATTCGGAAGAGCGAGGCATTTTATGTTTTTTTTGAATTAGGAAATTCTTACAGAAGCAAATGTAAGCACGAGCTTTTGTTTTTGTGTAACGTTTGCATTAGAAAGTCTTCCCTCAGGACAAGAATATATTGAATTTCTGCGAGTGTGTAACTTCACGTAAGTAGCATATTTGTATTTATTTACCAAACGTAAGTAGGGGAATTCTGAATAAAATGATTGTAGATACAGACCACACATATGTAGCATATAGAAATATGTGCCATGGATAAATCGGAAATGTACTTCTCCCTCTGACAGGGGGATGGGGCACGGCTCATTCTGCCGAGTTCAGAGGTTGTAACAGCTTATGCCTGTACATCACAGGTGTACAGTACTGTTGCTATGGAGACTGGCTCAAATGAGCAGGAAATTTCATTTTGATAAAGTTCTATTCTTGGGCAGAGGAAGAAGGCTCTATATTCAGCATCACATATGGCATTTCTTAGCGTCTGAGACGCACGTTCTGTAAATAACACCAGACTTGAAAAGCGAGTTGCGTTTTCCCCTCGTGGTATTAGCACCTGTAAATAACACCTTGGAAGCGGGTGCTGCGGTCGGGAACATCCCCGTAACACGGATCGGCGCTCTTCCCCGCAGAGGCGGCGGCGGCAGGCAGAGCCGCCCGCAGAGCCGCCGCCACCAGCACGAGGGGCAGGAGCGCGGGCAGCAGCGCCGAGCAAGGCGCCCACCCGGCCGGCCACGGCCCGGCCACGCGCTCCTCAGAGAATCAATAGCGTGAAGACACAGCAAGGCTTCGTTCGGCTGAAAAGCGGGAAATTCTTTTCAGGTGAAGTGTTTCGTTAATTGTTACTTATGTAAAAACATTAGTATTTGTAAAGCAAAGAAACCAAACTTCTTCAGGTGGAAGGTCTCTCCGACACAATCAATCAAAACAATGTTTTGAAAACAGTGAAATGAAATATTTTCACTTTTTCCAGCTCCCCACGCACCAGGATTTATCAACTCTATCAGTTCACTAAAGCTGACAGAAATTTGCTAAGCAATTCCAGAGACCAGCACCTGCATTTTTCAGGGGAAAGAGGATTTGATCGAAAGCTGCCACCCAGCTCTCCTCACTACGGACAAAGAAAAGACAATTATCGCCGGGCTGGAGAGCATCTGAAGGAGTTGCCTCTTCTTCTTCAAGCCCCAGCTCCCAGTAGCACCTTCTGTCCTCCAGGGACGTTGCACGGTGGGTTCCCAGCCAGGGAACGAATGGCCACTGCTTTTCCCCCCGAGCCTGCCAGAGCTTCGCAAGCCTCCCCAAACTGATGCGTGTTCCACCTACAGAAGGGACAAAATCTACTGGTTTGGGGAAGAGCCAACGGCGGGATTAAAGCAGGAGTCGGGGACCAGCAGGGGGACTGGAGGGGGCAGAGGGTTGCAGAAGGGCAGGGCAGCCCCTTGCCTGGGGGTCACACGAGTCTCGGTGAGGAGCAGGCTGGAGGGCTCGGGAAGCAAGAGACCGGATCTCCTCCACAGCTTAAAGTCTCAGGAGGAGAAAAGTTCTTAGCTCATTTGGCAAACAAGGATCAGGAGGTATCTTGGGCGGGCGCCAGGGGGGGTGTTTGTTTTGGGGTGGGTTTTTTTCGTTTTAAATCTTGGTATTTGAAAGCTCCTAGCTATTTACATCTAGCAGCCTTACGCAAAAGGCTGTTACACCAAGACCTTTTTTGGATCATGGGAATTTTATCTGCACTAATTTGTAATAAAAATCATTTAAATATTAAAGAATTTACTACTACTCCTAGACTTTGTGCAATGCTTGGAAAGTACAGATTATTAAAAGCCTTTTACCTCAGAAACACCTTTCCTTAACCTAACTGGTGTTTCACTCAGGAAAGCCGTGGTGAAATCAATTCTGCTTCTGGCATATGTTAAGCACTAGTCATTGCTGGGAAGGCCTGTTGGCAAAAGTGAGCCCTTAGCTATCATATGTCTTTTCCTAAACTATATCTTAACTTCCATAAATAACCGATGAGGTGGAATCTCCTTTTGCACCTCAGTATTGTGCTCTTTTATTATAAGAAAAATCTATTTTGCACCATAATAATATCACTTGCCACAATAAAATGACAGGATTTGCTTCTCCCCTGCCCCCTCCTGAACGAAACACCTAGACTGCAGTAAGATAAAGGAAAGCCAAGGAAAATGAAAAATATCAATAAAGTTACACTAGTAAATTGAAATACTTACTATCTTGGGGGGAAAACCTGTTATTAAAATAAAAATACCTGAGATAGTGTCAGACAGTGTGACAATGAAGATGTCATTACTAAATAGGACTCTTCGGTCCCTTAGCTGTCAATAATTAATACATTATTTACACTTGCACATTCTCATTTCCCAGCTTTCAAGATTTCATTTACACTCTGATCCTTTGCTTAGCAGCAAATTTAACATCATTGTGACCTTCTTCTGCCTGACACTATACACCTATCAAGCAGAGAAAGAGAATAGCATCTAATATGTGCATTTATTAAAGCAGAAAGCTTCAGTTACTGGAAGAAGTGACAAATGCCAGTGTTTGCCACAATAAACTGGAAGAGAAACAAACAGCTCCCAAAGAAAAATCAATTAAGAAGCCATCTTAATAATACCGTTTGTGGGAGCCGCAGCATTTGCATGGTATAGGGAAACGTAGCTGAACCGTTTCTAATTAAAACCCAAAGGAATTAGCAAACTTACGAAAGCCATACCACAAACTGCAGACAACCTTATGTTAAAGATATATCATTTTGACTATCTGAAATTAAAATATTCTGTTAGGTTGAAGTAGCATTTTTCTTCTGACGCTGAGGAGATACATCCATTCCTAGGAGAAACAATGTCAGATGGTCATATGAGATGTAAATTGCCATTACATCACAGTGTACATAAATGTACATATTTATTTAGTATAAGAATATGCAAACTATCAGCATAACATTTAACATATGTGAAAACTGTGCTGTAAGCAAGGATTGCCAGAACATAGCTGACTGGGGTAATCCTTTCGAAGTCAGTGCCAAGTTTCATGTTGGAGTTAATTTTTCTGTTTCGAAAAGCAAGCATTCCGGACCTATCCTGGCACACTGGGGACAGACACTGGAAGATCTTGAATGGGGAAAACCACAGAAATTTGGAGTTTGGGCTCTCAGGGAATTTTTCTGTTGGCTTCAGCAGATTTTGGAGCATGTCCTCAGTGCAATCAGAAACCACTAGGAGTAAGAGCAGCAATAGTCCTACTCCAAAGAAGGAAGAGCTGAGAAAAGGAGTTAACCCAGAGATGCTTTTCCACATGCAGGCATTCTACCGAACCAGTAAACAAAATCCCAAAGAAGTTACTTTGTCATTTTTTGGTTGCGTAGAATTTATGGTCATCATTTAGAAGACCCTCTTCTAAGTCTATAGAAATCTAACGCTCTGATCTTAATTTCTCATAACTTTGCAGAAGGAGGCCGTATTCTCTTAGCCAAGCAGGCGCTTCCTCCAGCTAGAGTTTGCCCACGCTGCCAAAACAACAGGGTTGCATTAGGCAGAAGACATGATTTCTACAGCGTGACAGCTTCAGGGTTAACCATACCATTGACTCTCTCAGTCTCTCCAAGCACCTCTGCTGAGTGATTGCCACGGTTCTTGCACTTCTCTGTGGTGGGGATGGCATCTTTGTTAATCATACAGAGGCCTGGCTGGATTTGGCACTTTCTGAAATTTCATCTCAGGAGCTGTAATCAGAGGGAAAACACAGACATGCTGGACAGCTTCTACAAAATGCTGTACCATCTGCTTGACCAAAAGGAGCACAGCAGCCAGGAGAAAGCGTTGAAGTGATGTGAACATGTTGTCTTAGCTAAGGCTGGGCTTTCGCGCTGTGTTCAGGCACTGGGGACGTGGAAATGCACCTGAGGCTAACTTAAACCTCAGTTCACCTATGCACAAACAACACAACAACTAGTCCAACAGTGACATAAAATGATTGCAGTGATAACCAGCTTACTTCTTGTATAGCCAGCGTGCAGCTGTCGCTGTCAAAGCCAGGTAAAACAGGGAGGTCCGCGTTAAAGACATTACTATAACCACTCCAAAGTTAATATCTCATTAATTGATTTACCATTGCACAACATATTGATTCCAGTTTCTATAGCCCTGTCTCCTCTTTGTCATCAGCTGGTGATCTCCAGTTGGCACTGGAGTGGGCACATGTTGTTACTGCACCCTTGGTGCCTGCTGCATCCTACTGTCCCTCTCTCTTTTCCCAGCCGGCTTTACAACAACTGACTGCCACAACGCCATAAAAATTAGTTAATATTCAACAAAAGGGAGTTCATGCATTATTTTGTACTCTGAGAAATTAGTATTATTCGCTGCAAATAAAAATTTCCAGGATGAATTCTTGCATGCCAGTTCTTAGCTAGAAGCACAATATATTGGTTGAATTGTGTTTTCTTGTTAGCAATAGACATTTTGTAGCAGAAGCCCTGGCACAATCTTTATGATGGAGGAGCAAACAGTACTGCATCCACTCTGCCATCAAAAGTAATCATTTCTGGAAGACTCTAACACAGTAAAAATTCCAGCCTGCGAACTGGATTCAAATTGGTGAGTGCCCAAAATGTGTCCAAATGCCACCCCGTTGCAAGAAGATCTATTCTGAATTCCTGAGCTATTATGGGAATAGAGTGTTTATGAGACATGCCGGATTGATGGCATCTGCATGCAAATTCTTTTTTGCTTGCCATACAACAAATACACATGGAAATCAGAGTGTAAATTTCCCTCTGCTGTCCATTTCTGTAAGTCACTCCTTGGGCCAGCTTTATTTAATGGGTTAAGAAAACGGGTTGCTCTCTCAGTACATTTTTTCTTCATTTCTGTTTGCTCTCATTTTTACCATTAACAGAAATACTAGTTACTAAAAATGAAAAGGTTTGCAATATGAATAATTTGGAAGAAATTTTGTTTGCTCATGGACTACAAGGGGAAAGTCTAGCTCTTCTTTCATCACTATGCACCCCTGTGGCTACTGATGGCTTTGTTTTCCCAAACGCTGACCTAAAAATCAGCCAGGCAAGAAAGGACCTGGCATAGCCCATCATAGACTAGGAAGCCCCATTGTCTTTCATCTTTCCTGACAATAAATTAAGCATGCCTAACGTTTGGTAGGAAAAAATCAGATGCAATGTTTACTTCAAATTTGGCAAAATTATCCATAGCCCAATCCCTCCAGGATATATTTGTCAAAGGTGGGAGACTGAAAAGCACAAGATAATCAGCACTGCTACTTCTCAAGTTCTCATTCCCATAAGGGCAAAGAAGAATAGACCAGAAAAAATTGCAGTTGTTTTTTTTTTTTAATTGTCATCACCAGACCCCAAAGCACCAGCATTCTCCATGAGATAGATAAGGAGGACCTGTCTACTCTGTTCTTCTTGTGTCCTGTGCATTTTTACTTTTCATATGTGCTGACATAAGAGACTCAGATTTCGGAGACCGGCCAGAGCAAGTCCATACAAACGCAGCTCCAGAGTGGTTGTGCAGGGGGGCAGCAAGTAAACTGCTTGGGTTTCACCTCGGAGAGGCAAACGGCAGAACTGGAAGCACAGTCTTCACAGGTGGCTTCTCCTCTCGCATCCCTCTTGGCTGTCCCCACTGGGATGGCAAGGGCAGGGTGAGTGCCTATGTAGCCGGTGCACTGAAGACTGATGCCAGTGGAAAAGGACTTCTTCTGGGTCTAACATGAGATTGCTGCTCCAAAGAGTGAGCTGAACCCTCAACTTCTTAGGCTCAAACCCAGACACTTTCGAGGACATAGGTCTGACTAGCTGCGTTTCAGTTTCATAAGATGGGAGTACTTCATGCTACAGATGACTTCATATATTGTTTGGAGGAGAAATTCATTAATGCCTGAAGTACTAAAGAGGAAAGGCTGGAAGGACCACACAGTTGGTAGAAGCCTGCCTGAATGGAGTGGAAGAAAGAAATGGAGGAGCTATTTAAAACAGGGAGGAAACGAAACCGTTGCCAAAAAGAGAAAGACTAAGGACGCAAAAGCGGGAGTGGCAGGGAGAGGCCAGGAAGCCCCCAACACCGGGGCAGAAACCTGGTCCTCTCACGGGCCGACGGCTGGAGGCCGGCTCTGCCAAAGCCCCCTCGGCACAGCGCTGAGCCCCCTGCTCGGAGCCCCTGCATCGAAGTAGCTCCAGAGCTGCGCCTTGGAACACGGCTGTGCCGGCCTGGCTGCCGGGCTGAAGGCGGCCGGCGCAAAGCCTGCCTGCGGTCTGCACGCGGCAAGTTTTTGCTCCTGTTCCCACGGGCTACGCGTATGCACACGCATACTGCCTGCAAAACCACAGACGTTATAAAGGAAGCGTGGCGCAGCAAAACTGCAATGAAGTGCACGCATACATATATGTGGGTTTATGAATTTAGTTAAGCAGAGAGAGAAACAAACCCAACTAGTAAGAGGGAAGGTCTATTAATGCTCTTCACCAAATTACAGGCTTTTTTTTTTTTTTTTTTAATATTTTGTCTTGAAGGTAAGAGGAGACAGAAGCAGCTTTGGTTTTATATGGTCAGGCTTGCTGGTTTTGATAGGTTTGGAACATAGCTGCTGATACATTGAGAAAATACAATTTGGCGTCAGCCCACGCTGTGTGCCGATCTGTTGTGTGGGGGTGGGTATGGATAAGGATCACAACGTAAAATGTGAACTGTGTGTAAAACCCCAGTAACTTATCTCTGGAAGAGGAGTTTATGTAAATTACCATTAAAGCCTTTACTCTTGTTTGCTGATAAATTTATAGACATTAGCGTCAAGGTAGCAATCAGGATTCATCAGCTTTACTTTTTTATAACCTGTTAGTCTCCGATAACTTCTCTCTTCAAGTGACATACTGTAACATTGTGCAGTATTAAATGATATGCACAAATAAGTACCTAATGGTAGATTTAAAGATGTTGCAGCAGTCCAAGTTCTTTCATTTTCCTGATTATAATGGCATTTGCATAATGTATGAATTCAAACATTATTGCTGTTAAATAATGCATAAATATTCTCCCATGCTGAAATACATCTATTTCCTCTCCATGAATTATTTTGAATGTATCATTCAGTTGTTTTTCTATTTAAAAATGTAGTTAGAACTCTGCATATATCAGTATTATGACTGGAAGAAGTATCATCACAAGTAGTTGGCTAACGCTCCAAACTGTAAATGAAGTATACATTATTAAATGGGCCATCTCCTTCCTTCTTCGGAAAGCATTATCACCAGAATACAATATTTAGTATTTCTGAAATGTCAGAAAGAAATGCAGGTACATATTTGATTATCTGGCAGGTCTTAGGAAAGAAAAAAAGAAAAACAACATTTTGCTCCCCAACCTGAAGGGAATATGAACATGGTCATATATAAAGAGAGATAAATCTGTAAGGGGGGATTGTGTGAGTTCTTGAATAGCTCTTTCTGAAACTAAGCATCATCAACACCCATTGACTTCCAATCCCATATCCCCCAGATGATGGACCCTTTTATTTATATTTGATTTTATAAAATGTGCCGTCCAGCAAACTCTTAGATAAATCCTGTCAACGCTGTCACAAAAGTCAGTTACATCAATGACAGATGACAGGATGAATAAAAGGACTTCAAGATTCAAGTAACTAAACTTGAGCACAAAAAAATTTAACTCAGTGCACAACATTTAACAATAAAAATGTCAAAATGAAAATAACATAAAACGTATGTCCCTTCTGGGTCTATAGCCCAGCTGAAACAGTCAAAGAAGGTAAAGAATTTAATAAAACCCCAAGGACTCAAAAATATCTTGTATATATGCTTACTTAGAAATGTGCAAATGTACAGATCTGCCTGCTTCACCCTACTGTCTTTTTTCCCGGCTTATGCCACTGCAACATCTTTGTTATGAAATATCTGCTTTTTGCAATTGCAGTGTTTAAAGTAAGATTTAAGTATTGACTTCTAATTGTATTGCCTCTCTCTTGTCTCAGTCAATTTTCCATTTGGTGAAGGTAGGAAATAATCAAGTCTCCAATAAACATCATCTTTTCTTAAAGTGTGTCATCTTTTATGATTTGTCATTATAATGCTAAAACGTGTCTGCTCCATCAGTGCCATCACCATTACTTTACCCATATAAACCCACACACCTATATATACATACGTGCAAAGAAACTGTTTACTCTGTCAAATAGATTTTCTGTCACTGCTCCTCCCTTTTTTCCTTTACTGCTGTTGATGATATAGTGGAAATGCACTTTTAAAACCTAATAAGCTGATCCAGAGGTAAAATGAACATATTTTGCTTACACTTACTTGAAGTGAGTCTGCATAAAATAGAGAACATTCTGAAATGGATTTGATCAAATGGAAACTGTGCAAATAAAGCACAGAAAATGTCATCTCTTAAATTCAATTCACTTGTTAACCCAAATAAAATGGACTGTGAAAATTCATGTTGGTTTCTAATGCATAGACATCTCAAAAAAAAAAAAAACAAAACCAAACAAAAAAAACCCCAAAAAACAACAAACAGAAAAAAAGAAAGAAAAGTTGCTGCACAAATACTTTACCATGAATAAAGCTCTGGATTTACAAGACTGACTATTATTCCACAGATTGGACCATGGAGCCATGAGCACATAGTTAAAAATACTGCAATTTTACTCAGTGAAGATATTGTCATTTTTGTAGCTGAGCTGTGATAGGGAAAGATCCCACCAGTAAAACCTCGTAATAGCCACCCAGACACTGCCTAGCAAGAATTAACTCTTCCTTTCCCTTTAGTATGAGATATTTTCTTTCTGCAGAGGCAGGGATTTTCAAACCATTTCACACCTGCATCCTCAGTATGGCAGCAGTGTCCTGCAGGCAGCCCGTGCCAAGGCGCTCTCAGGTAGCTAAGCATCTGGTTAACTTTACTCAGACCAACAAGTACCACACTTGGGGCTAAGTTTTCAAATCCAGTTAATAAATCTGAGTTGCTTTCTCTTGGGGAGAAACATCTGTAAGACGCAGCTAAGCCGGAATAGTTTTTTTTCACCTATTTGAACAAATATAATCACGCAGATTCCCAATGTGCAATTAGCAAAAGCCTGGGGACACAAACAGGCTGCCTAGAGCAAAGCTACCCTATGTGATGTCTGCTGTACTTTAGCAATTTTTGCACGTCATAAAGAAAGGACTAGGCAGGTGGAAAGAAATACACGCTAGTTAAAAACGCCTTTGTTTAATTCACAAATGAATTAATGAAGTATGAAACTCACCTCCTTATCTCGTCGTGGGTTTGCTGTCAGGAGCAGAGGTGCATAGTTGAGAACAGTGACAAAAAAGAGTGGTGGTGTACATTTGAAACACTACTTCCCATGGGTCCCGTGCTTTGATTTCTGCCTTTAATACTGATAAGAAGTGACAGTAGTTGGATAAAACAATCAAAATTGGAGTTGAAGAGCTTATAAACCTCCTGACACTTCAATAAACCAAAAGCCAATACAAACCTTAAAAAAAAAAAAATCATATATCCCTTTTGACTGAATGGCCACGTGGAGCAGAGCTAACATGCCCTCGGAGGGCTAGAAGTTACCTCCTGATTTATTTTACTCTCATTTCATAAATTTTAAATAAAAAAACAAATGTTAAATTCTACATGGAGAAGTAAAATCTTTTATAATCTTTTAGACAGTTGCTGCCAGTTCTCAGGAGAGCTTTATGCCTGCTGCTAAATGTCTACAAATCAATATTTAATATTTCGGAAGATGAAGTCTTAATTACCCATCTCCCCTTTAAGCATCAAACCCACTTTCAGTGAAAATACAACCATTTGCTGGCTGATGGATTGACTGCTGCTTATTAGTACATCTTTTCCTGTAGGTCAGAGAGAAGGCTTCCAATCACATTTCTTGTTTGCTAAAGATAGTATACATTTCACCTGACTTTACCCATCTATAAGTTGATCTCAGCTGTTTTCTAAAACTCCTGCCACAGTCAATGGCACTTCCAAACACACAATTCAGTGCATCAGACTTAACCCCTTGCCCTGGCTGGAGCTGCCTGCTTCTCCCCATAGGCAATGGGGAGCGTAGGCAACCAGCTTGAACTACGTATCCAACATATAGACAGCAAAGACTAAGTGAGAGGTAAACAGCTAATTTATGGAACCACAGCTAACTGAAAATTAGAGAATGATATTCCTTAAACATTTTTAATTTGCAGTCCAGACAAATCTTACGGCAGAATATGTTTTTCTCGCTTGCAAGTACAACGGTTAAATGTGTGCTAAATTTACGTAGGAAATTCTGAGGAAGGCCAGATTTTCAGGTATTTGGGTAACTAAGAATTCTGATGCCTCAGCGTTCAACCGTCCTATGATTTAAAATCTTGCTCTAAGTGCTCTAGGAAGAGATTCACTCACCTTCTGTTTAATGGTGGTTAAAGAAAGCAACAGAATAGAATCCAGCACACTCTGGATCTGGATCCTTTGAAAGTGAGTTACATATCAAGCTCTTCTACTTTTGATACCCACTTTTCAGTTTAGTATCTCCAAATGTGAAGATTTTTAGCGGAGCCCAGAAATTAAGTCCACTGAAACTAGGAAAGGAATCTTTCAGCTGATTTCAGTGGAACCTGGATAAGCCCCAAGAGCACAAAGTCATTGCAAAACTTAAATACATATACTCCAATTAAGTGGAGATTTTGACACGGGAACTATCTGTTCAAATAGAGCTGACAAAAACAAATGGGTTTTTCTAATAGATGTTTCTATTTTAGAAAGCCACTTATCTTCTCCTTTGTTCCTTGCACTTGATCCTGCACTGAAGTCCTGGATTGAATCTGTGGCATCACATTTATTTCTCTGGCAACTGATTTTGGGGTCACAGGCACAAGAATTGTAACTTCATTGCGGAAGATGAGCATGAAATAAGAGACCATAATTTTAAAATAAATGAAAAATACCTTTCAATTGTCAATATAATACTGAAAATAAAAAGTCTTTGTAAATTTAAAGGTTGAATGTAAATGTAATTTTTTTTTTTTCAAAAGCCTAAGAAAGCATGCTGTATCAGACCAAAGGTTTATCAATACAGCATCCCTCCTCTGGCAGTGGTCCATATTTGACACTTCCTGAAGGAGTTTAAGGATAAAAAAAAAGACAACTATAGTAGCTTCTCTTTGCTGTTAAACACACCAGGGCCTGGCAGTCAGCACTTTCCCCTTAGAGTATATATTTCTTATACTAAAATTGAGAAATATCAGAAGTTGCACTATTTGCATATCCAGCATCTGTGTTGTCAAAGCACTTAATGCTTAGGTAAAAAAAAAAACCAAACACAACGGAATGCCAGTGAGGTCACAGCATTCGGTTTCATATCCCACTAAATCAAGTGCAGGTCTTGTGTCAGCAAGCACGCGTATGTGAATCTTCTGAATCGACAATGATGGGCACGATTATTTCTTGTTATGTGAAGACTTAGTGAAGAGTCTAGGTACGAGAAAGGAAATCTCAGGTGCCAGTACAAATCAGACTAGTGATGTGGGCAAATCTTAATCCTGTCACAGAATTTGAATCTTCAGGGTATAAAGCAGCACGATCACCTCTGTTACTGCAATCTCACTTTGTCCACTGAGTTGCCTGAGGAATACGCTAACACCCTGGCTCTGTCTTGTTTTGAGCAGTGTATATTTATAGTGGAAACCTCTTTTAGAAGATGACACAATGTCCATCAGGGAACCTCAGTTTCAGTTAGGAGTGTTGTTTCAGGTAACGTTACGAGTCAAGATTTGCTGTCAGACCCCAGTACCCCCAGTCTGGCACTTAACCATACACTTAATTCAGTTTATAGCCAGGAGGGTTACTCATGCAATACTAAACAATGTGCTTACGTGACACTTCCCATGAGTGCCTCCCTTCAGATCACCCTTGCAAATGACCAAGAGTTTCATATATGAACGTGTGGCCCTATGGGGTGAAAAGCTTTGTCTTCGCCCTTCGCCCTTTAAGCAGGCTACTTCTCATCCCCGCCCAAACCAGTACTTTAGCTTCAAACTTAAAAAAAGGAATAAAAAGAATTTCCCAACTCAGGGCACTAATTCAATCGTGCAACACAAACGCACAGAAGATGTGCTTCGTGGCGGCACGGCCGTGGCAGGCAGCCGCCCCGCGTGAGTCACCGGGGTGCAGCTCCCAGCCAACTCCTCCTTCAAAGAGGAGCTGCTCCCTGGACTTACCGTTCCCCGGCTGTAAGCAGCTGCCCGCAGAAACTGCTGCTGCTCTGCAACAAGTGCGAGGCCGCGTGATGGGATGGTGTCCACAGCACCTGGGAAGAGCCCAGAGGCAGGCGCTTACTCCGGACCAGCTGGCATAGGGCATCCTGGCTCCCTTTGAAAACCATGACCCCTTGGCAAAGTCTTTCCACGATCAAAAGGCATTTGACAAATCTCACAGGGAAGGAAGATGGGAGAATGGAGCCTTCAGGGCATCACGCCTTCAAAGAAACCAGCAGAGCAGCCTGGCAGTCTTCCTAGTGCAGCGAGGGTTTCCCTAGCAGTACGGTGATGTGCACACCTTTAAGTCTCCAGTCAGCTATTTTTATGGTGGCTTTAGACAAATGGAAAGCATATCGAAGACGCAACTCTTTAGCAGTTGTTATTTCTTTGAACAGTTTTGGCGGAGCGGTAACATCTCTTCACCCCTTCCTATTTCATACTTGTATTCATGCATTAAGAGAATTTCATTGCATTATTCAATGACAATCACAGGTGACAGCCATCAGTGTGGCTCTGTTGAATTCAAGAGCACCATGCTGACTTACTCAAATTTCTGGCCACAAGCTACTTCAAGGGATTTAATGTACTGCATGGAAAATGTCTTCAAAAGATTTTTTTTCCCCACCCCCGGATAGATATTGTCCTCAATACCATGAGTGCACAGCAGCTGTATCAGACATTTGGTCCACTAATTAAGAGAACTAGAATAATCAGCTTTAAAGCTCTAATACCCATCTCTAAATACCGCTAAATTAATTCAAACTAATTTTTACACAAGAAGTAGAGCATGCTACTTCTTATACAGACATGCCATTTTGATATAAACTGAAGCATTGTTGCTTTTTCTGGTTTTATTTTTGGGGCAACAGTCATTAGTGACCTGATCCTGTCCACTTTGGGTTTAAAAGGAGACTTTCTTCTGGCATGAGTAGAAGCAAGATCAAGCCCTAAATACATGTCTTCCCTAGAGGACCAGGATATCCTGATGTGAGAGATTGCTTCAGCAAGCAGAAAAATGAGCTGGAACTTCTCCTACTTTTGCTTTGTCCTTTGCATTTTTCATACTCTGTATTGACAGCTTCTAGATGTGCAGCATTCTGTGGCTGGTGATCCTTCCTACGCCTATGTACTTTGCTGTCTACAGCCCTATTAACCTCAGATTTATTAGCTAGTTTGTCAGCCACTTACACTGCCAACTTCCCAAGAGGCAAACACATCCCTATGTGAAGATGCACCAAAAAGACAGCAATTGAAAAAAAGTATAACCTATCTCACCCTTTTAAACTTTAAGAAAACAAACAAAAAGTGAATATTCTACATGTATTCAACCAAGCTTTAAAATTTAAAGCAAGCTTAAAACACATGTAGCAAACTCTAGTATTCATTTTACCTTCAGAAAGGTAAGTATTTTCTTACTATTGTGTATTGCTTGGGGAGGGAGAAATATGTTGACTTATGGAAAAAGATCAGAGTGGATATTTGGCAGGAAAGTAAGATATTAATAATGAAAAAGATATATTGTTTTGTGTGATTTAAGGATCAGCTATAAAAATGTCTCAAAGGGGCATTATTTTGATTGCTGTGCTTGAGACTCCATTACAATGATGTGCTAAAATTTAAATGGTGAGCCCAGTATCTGGTGTATGGACACAGACTTGCTTCAGCACCTACACATGGAGGTAGCTATGGCACGTAAGCAATGTGTATGTTCTTGAACATCATGAAAATTTGGCTCTAAGTGCCAACTGGAGATTGGAAATCAGACCAGTAAGTGTATAGGAGAAGAGTCTATGAAATATTTAGATAGGCGGAAACACAAAGGTAGGTTTTTTGCCTCACACGTAAGACAAGCAATGAAACTTTTTAAAAGATAATGAACACTTTATAAGTTTTCTCTGTGTAAATCATCAAACATTTATTTTTTAGGCATGTTTCTGCAGTTAGGATACATTGGAAGAATAATCATTGATCTCAAAGGCCTTCAAAACATTCATCTTCCTGCATGATTTGCTCTAGGATGAGTTCACCAGGCAACATAATAAAACATCAGTTGCCTCAATGATGCTGAGGCTATTTTAAACAAAACCTTTTCCTGTGTTTTCCCTGGTGTACACTTTTGACATTTAAAAGAGTGGGGAAGTGGTTTTATATTACCTTGTGAAAAAATTATGAGAATACATGTAAACCTGTGTAAAAGGTTATGGGGGGAACAGGGAGGCAGTGTGGAGAAGGATATGCCAGGAATTTCAGAAACTAGTGTTGAATATCTAGCCATCCTATGTTTTATCTCCCTAGGCCATCAAGGACTGAGTGGTATCTATTGCACTGAACCTAAGATGCACTTGGGACAAACAAAACCTTTCAAGTAATTTACAATAAGTTTAAATGAAAAACAGTCTGACAGAATGGGTTTTTTTAAGTGGCTTGATATAAAAAGCACAACCAAAAGTTTAGCAAAAATAAAATACATGATGGGCTACTGAAGCAGCCTATTTCACTTACTGAACAAGTCCATTATTTATTGAGAAAATAAAAGGAATAGGAAAAGAAAAGTAGAAATACTTGAAGTTTGACAGTAGTTTACAATGATTGCAGTTTAATCCTAATGGATCTTTTCTCAACCATATATTTTTTTATCTCAACACAGTTCTTTAAAAAGAATGGGGAAAAAAATTGCAAACATGCTTGTATGAAGAAACTGGGGGGTAGGGGTTTTTTGGTTTTGGTGGGGGTTTTTTGTTTTTGTTTTGTTTTGTTTTTTTTTTTTTTTAAGATTTCCTCGTGAAGATGTTGAATGCACTAAGTCTCTTAAAATGCAGATTAGTACAAGCCTCTGAGAATGTGATGGTAGGTCCAGGGTACCTAAAAGTGTTACAATCACTCCCTGCTTTAAAGCTTAAGCTTGCATGATGCCTATCAATGACTTAGAGTCAGGGTGCGCAAACATCGTCCTCAGAAGGAGTTGGTGCAGACCATCATGCCCCTTTAGAGACTTCTTAACTATAGGACTAATTTGGAAGAGTATATCAGTTACCAAGAATGCTCATTAACACCCTGTGATAAGTGCTGTTGACAGCTCTGCGGGTCAGCCAGATAGGTCTGGTGAAGACTACTAAAGGGTATAACTTGGTTTCTGCACCTGCTCAAGTTAGGTCATATTTTACAGTCAAACTATTTGGCCCATCACAGAGGAGTACGAGAGCTGTTGACGTGCAGGAATGGGAACTTAGGACTGCTGACACACCGCTCTGGTCTGCCCCAGTGCTGCCGGGCTTCCCCTTAGGCTATGCTACCAAAGTCCTCACAGACAAATTCAGCTAATGCTACAGTAAGTGTGGTAGACAAGTGCAGTCCCAGAATAGGTTAGTTTGACCCCACACCTCAAACTTCATTTCACTGGAAACTGAAAAGCTGTTAGTTTGGGTCAGAATTACGAGGGGATGAGAAGAGATTCGTAAGCTGTTTTGTTGAGAAAGATATGGAAAATTTTTCTGACTCTAGAGAGTAAGGGTGAAAATATTTTCTGAGACCATCTCCCCACACTCAAAGGCTACCTCTGGATGAAAGACTGGAGATTTGTATCTACAAATGTATTTATACATAAAGTTTCATAAAGCTTGGAAGACAGAAAATCTGTGCTGGAAAACACTAACACAGTTTGCATGAAGTAGCTTCTTAAGACAAGGTGACACAAGTGTTCCACATAGGGATGTATATGGGCAGATATTTTTAAGTGTTAATTTTTAGAAGTTGCATAGCCCTCTCCCTTTGTGTATACGGTTTTTAAAATAAGGTGTTTAAAAGCTTTCAAATAGCAAAGTCTGGCCAGTGCTCTTCCTGCAAGGTAGGATGATGTGCAGGTAAAAGGCAAGTCTGAGGGAGTTCTGTTACAGCATATCCCATCCACCCATTCCTTTTCCTTTCTTCTACCTAGTCTACACAGGAACTTTTCTGAATGTAATAGGAGTAAAGGTAATTATTTTGACGTGTGCCGTCCCATTTAAGAGCCCTTTTGTAAGATTTTACCAGGCTGATTGCTGGATAATGATGCTGTGATATAAAAGCATTCTTCACTTCAAAAATCGATTGCACAGTATTTAATTCTGCATGTTATTTTCATGGTCAGTGTTGATAACTATGCAAGTATATTTTGCCTAAAAAATAAACAAATGTACCAATTCCAGTTTTGTCAATGTATTTCTAAACACTTACTACATTTGACATTTGCAGCTACTTACTTACAACCGCTTACTCTTCACTATTGGGTTTATTGATTGAAATGCCATTCATTTTGTGCAGATAAAAGAAATGTGTCTTAGCCTGTTTCTGTCTATTAAGATGTGGCCAAGAAGAAATTTCACTTCATTTAAAAAAGCTCAGATATCACTTTCCTTGCATTTCCTTCATATATACACTGTTTAAAATTCTGAGGAGAATTATTATATAATGCATTCATTCACCTTCTGTTTAGTAGAAACACTTCTATTAGCATAACGGCTTCTGCAACCCTCTTTGCTAATAGTTCTTCAGTTGTTTACACATTGTTTGCATGTGTGTAACTGTAATATTAGCTTTAACTAACACACCTAAATAAAAGATTAATTGAAGAAAAAGCAAAGCACAAGGAACTCAGGAATGTTAGAGAACTGTAGAATGCAGATCTTTATTCTAACCAATCAGGATGTCTAACCTGAAACCAATCACAATCTCTTTAATTGCTATGGCTAAATAGCATTCATCCCCCTCTAGCGATTGAGAGAGAGGATACAAGACTTCTGCTGCTACTAGATGACAAAGCAGTTCCAAGTTCAGATTGCATGGCTTATACCAACTGATAATCTGTGGTCGAAAGATCATTAAAAAAATTATTTTAAATGTTATGGCAGAACTACCCTTAAGGGGAAAAAGTATCACAGTGACAAAGCATTCCCACTGAGAAAAAATAAAGAATTGTCCTGGATTTTTTCCTTTTTTCAAATTACATTTTCATCTCTTAACAACAAAAGGAGCAGAAATTGGGTAAAATAGACAAATTATTACCTTTTCTTTTTCCCCTCCAGCTAAGAATGGTCTTTTCCTAATCCAGTGATAATTGTGATAAATGTCCATTCCCCGCGCCCCGCCCCGTCCCCCGCCCCAGGAATCATGGTAAGAGTACGCATTGAACGCTGATAGTGGAAATGACCTTGCAAACAAATTCAGTCAAGGGTAGTGTCCATGCTTATGGGGTGCTCAGCAGGAACATGAATTTTATGGATGGGTAAAATTACTAAACAAAAGCAACATCATTATGGATACAGATAAAGATGGGGATGGATATGGTGAGGCAAAAGCAGAGGAGCAGAGTCACAAAGGTCCCCAAAGCTGAAGATGAAACCTACAACCTGATACTACAAAACCCAGAAAAATATTCAAAACAGGAAATTATTATTTCAAACCAATAAGCATCTGTATTTTTCTACAGTGGTAAAATTTTTATGTACTTCAAAATCATCAGAGGAAGAGAGATTACAGGAGTGAAGGCTGAGAGATGCGCACTGCCTTGTAACCAAGAACTTTTGAGGCAGCAGCAGCAGCATCTGGGCTCCAAAGTGCTGCCCACAGCATGACCGTCCTGGGCATAAACCCAACAAACAGAGCCGTCGGAGAAGTAAGCTGCTGAAATCACTTTCGCACTACCATAAACTACTAACTTGAAGAGGAGCTCTGGAGTATAATGGGATAAATAATACCAAACAAGAACTGTTCTAATGCTAATATTGCTTTAGCTTCAGAGGAATGAAGCAACAGCCACAACTGAGTTAGAAATAGATCATGCTGTTTGTGTATATCCATAACATTAGTTGTTGTGTACCAGTCTAAAAGTTTGTTCTTAAGCTGCTTTCTGATGCTTAGTTTAACTACAGTGAATGAGACAAATGATTGTCAACCTCCAATCCTTTGGAAATGCAATGCAATAGTAATTTAAGTTAGCATAAGCCCCTTGTGATCCATCCACGATTTATTAGAAATTTGGAAATGAGTGTTGCACATTTCCTTCCCCCATTTGCTATCTTCTGCCAGCTGCGTAAGGACTCAATAAAAAAGCCATCCATCCTCTTTTGTCAACCAGTAGTTCTCTAGTCTCAAGCTATAAATGAACAGCACAATAAATTAAATGTCTGACAGGGAAGATGTATGACTTCACAATACTGTTTGATCTATGTTTTTAAGGAGAAAACATTGAAACCCATAGCCCTAGTTATGCTATTGATTACTGGAAAAATGTGTTTAAATAAAGAATATAGAACATCTCTCCTCTTTTTCACCCAACCTTGGAAATTATTCTAATTCACAATCAGAAGAAACAGTAAGAAAATAAGAGGAAGTAATCAAAAAATAATGGCAGCAAATGCAGTCTGGTGCTTCAAACACAAAGACATTTCATCATGATTAAAAGAAAGGATACTGATAACTGAATCTGAAAAGATACTTTTGGAAAACAGAGCAAAGGCTAGAGCTTCCCTCACCTTGCTGTTGAAAGTCACTAAATTAAGTCAGAATCAGTGGAGAAAAACAGTTACCTCCAGAGATGGCTTAACCCTCTATCTCTGCTAGAAACCTATCTTGACACAGGTCAGACTGTCCTGTTGAGTTGCTTATCTCTCATGACGAATTTTGAGACTATGCTAGATGACTGGTTCAGATGAGATGTCTAATATTTAGGCAGCTAAATTTAGGGGAGATGAATCACACAAAAGAGCCTGCCTAGCTGCTGTTAAAAATCAATAGGAAGATGGGTTTTGAGTGGTGCACTACAAATGGCAAACTGGCCATTTTATCAAGTCAGTCATGCTACCGTCATGGTGTAACATGCTGTACCAAAACCTGTAAGTACTGGCCTGTTTGAAACACTCCAGGATGCCTCTAATCCAGGTTAAGCACAGCTTTCTGTATTTATCATCTGGAATAAATTGCAGCCCACGAAAGCACTGATGTGGGCAATTTGACTGGGTTGTTAGAATGGTTTTCAGACAAGGAAAGCCAGGAAAGTTTGGGTTTAGTCATTAAAATCAGTAGAACTGTAGAATCCAACCTGCATTCAGAGGAACCTGTATCCACGGTGGATATATGGAGCTGCTCCTATGGAACTGCTGTACCTCGCAGCACAATTCTGTGGATAAGAAACAGCAATATACACAGTGGTTGAGAGAGACTTATCAATAGCTGGCACTCAGGAATGAGCTATGGTTCCAGGAAATCAGGAAAACATGTGCACTGTAGTACTCTGTCGGCCTTTAGATGGACTTCAACACTGCTGGAAAAAAACCCTGCTCTGCGTTTCAGTGTCTCAGGGTAGGCAGGCCCAGACTGAGCGTAATGTCCTTTTCAACGAGCATCAGCAAGTCCAAATTAAGCCAAGATCACATCTGCACAAATGGTAACTACCCTCAACAGGGCAGCATAGGGACGTCTTTTGTAGATAAAAAAGTCTGTTATGAAACACTTTCTGTTCTTTCTAAGTCCATCTTTTCTTGACATATGAACTTTCAGCAGCCAGTGCTGTGTGAGATAACTGCAATTTTCCTTCAAGCACCTATTAACAGTGATGAGCTGACAGATGGGAAGCACATGATCAGCCCACTCAACTTTCTGCGTACCTGCCAAAACAATGATGCTACAGAATGAAACCTGCCCTCATCTTTAGATGTTTTCTGGAGAAGCTGGTGTGAAAACTTTTAGAACATCTGTAAAGTAACAGGAGAATTAGCAGCAAACAATTTGTGAGGTGTCAGCCTCACATTTGTTTCATATAGTACCTAAATAACAAAGTTCACAGGGAAGTAAATGTTTTCTGCAATTTAAAGTTTACGCAAAGCATAATTTTTAAGAAACTTGCCTCTATCAACAAGTCACTAATCTGTCTGTAGGAGGCAATTTTCAAGTACTTCCCACACATAGACGCAAAGATTACAGGCCCATCTCTCTACTGGAAACCTTAGGCTCCTTTTTATTTAGCACATTTTTCTTGTGAAAGGAACTACAAAAGACTGAGTAATCTAGTGTTTTTAAAACAGCTTTTTAATCAGTTTAGTTATCTGATTGGAGGGAGTAACGGAGAAAGACAATATCTCAGCCCAAGTTAACCTCTCTACCAATCACACTCTTTTAGAAAGTTCTCTCTGAAAACAAGAATCGAGCTCCCACCTGACCCACCCCAGGAAAACACTGAACTCAAGCAAGAAAGCGTGCCCAAGTGCATTGGGTCAGGATAACCTCAGCCTCACAGTACTTACAACTGAACCACCCACTGTGAAATGCTGCCAAATTCAGACCCAGGCATAGAACTTGACACCCACTGGACACTGCTGCAAGTGAGGAAGGAGTTAAGTATACCACAGGGAATTAGCCATCTAGTTTTCTTCCTTCCAATGCAATTCCCAGTCTAGAGCCACGCTTATACCCTGCCTGCACTACAGGTTTGTACCAGCTTTTCTAAAGGCCTAAATCTTGTATTTCTGCATGCTCCCCTATCAAGTGCAATTAAACCCTTTTTACAGTCAGAAACTCGGCGTTCAAGCCTCTACTCAAACTCAAGCAGACATGTGCCACCCCCCGGCCTTTGCAGTGCGCCCCAAACCAGAGACCCACCAGCCTGATGTATCTGAGGGCATTGCTGTGCTTTCTTGGGCTTGCTTCCTCCTACTCTCCTGCAAGAGCTGAGACAAGCCTGCAAGTGCTCCTCTTCTGCTGGCCTCGGCAACACACGTCCTGTTCGCTTGGGATTTAGGGTCAGACCTTAAACTGGGTTACGTGGGCATAGCGAGGTGTGCTATATTAACAACGAAGCTCCTGCTTCTTCCTCATACTAAATACGAATTAAAGTATCTTAGTTTAAAGATCAGCACAAATCATAGCACCAATAGGTTGTGCCATATTTGAACAGGTGGGGTCAGGTGGTAGATACAATTCAGTTGCGGTGGACGAGAGCTCTGTGCAAGGTAGCTGTCCTGGGCTAAGCTGCATGCTGCTCTTGCAGCTGAAGTAGCCTGGTGAGCACTCACCTGGGTATCCTGATGCTGCACTTCAGACTGCAGGGTGGAAGCCCTGACGCTTGCTCACTCCGGGTTCACCACTGCATCCTTTCTGTTCTCACCCTGTATTAGTATCAGGAATTATTATTTTAGAGTCATTTCAGTCAGAAAGCACTGATGCACCAGCAAGAAAATACATTAATCCCCCAGAGCAGCAGTCCTCTCAATGCCCCAGAGGGTATTTTTGTAGCCTTTCCTGCCTTGCAGCCAGGTAGCAACACAGGGGACACTCATCTCTCCCTCTTTCTACACTGCCCCACAATTCATGCAACATCGTCCTTGTTCTGAACTCAGCAGAGATACAATAACTTGCCCAAAGATCCTATGCTCACAAAAGAAATCACAGGCCAGAGGGACAACTTACAGAGCGGGTGCCCATCCTGTGGTGCTTGCATGGCCTCAAACGTGTTTGCTGCTCGTTCTTCAGCATCTGGTGCATCTGACGGCCTCAAGACACAAAAGCCTGAAGTTTTGAATGAGGTTCATCCAAAGTCCTCAGACAGCTGGCAATTAAGATGCCTCAAAAGCGTTCCAGAAAACCCAGTGCCAGTTGCTCTTAGGTTTGTTCTTGGAAATATTGAGTTTTTTAACCAGTATCTGGTTCCCTCTCTAGGTAAGCCGTCTCCTGTTATCCTCCCCTAGGAACATGCTGTTCATAACCCTTACGTTCATCAGAAAGTTGCAGGCCTGGGTGGAAGGTGGCCAGGGGTCCTTCTGAACAGCATCACTGGGCCTCAGGAGCTTGCTTGGTGGCAAGACGACAAACAGTAGGTAGGATGTATGTAATGAGAATGGTAACTGAGAGATTCCTGGGGAAAAATACAGAAGATTAGGCGTTTGTTGGAAGCTAGGAGTCCCACTGCAACCTACTGTTGGTATCTTTGCCTGTACTAGTGGGGTCAAGAGTCACACGGATGTGCCACACCTAGGTTGCCCCTGTGCTGTATAATGGTAGTGTGGGTGTTTCCAGAAGAATCGAGCACTGCTTGAAAGATATCAGGTAACCACCATCCGATGTGCTACAATTGTAACCAAGACATTTTTTCCTGAAGCAGAGCCTGGAAATCACAGTAAAAAGAAAAATCACAATTTAGAAATGGAATCCTAGAAGACTGCTCCTTTGAAGAAAGCTCAGTAAATCTCTCTAAATTAGCTTCTGAATAGCTCTAAATTAACTTCTATTCATGACTAGATTAAGGCAGTCTGGGTTCAAAGGTGCCTTATGAGAGAGAGCCACCAAATGATCCTGCAATCATCCAAATAATCCTCCTGGGATCGTCAGACTGACTGAAAGTATAGCTCAGGCCCTTTCTGCCTCTCGGGAGTGCTGGCCAGGTCTGTTCTCTTGTCTGAAGAAGGGAAACCTTCATTACCAAGAGGGCAGATAAGCTCGGGTGGACATGTGGGTGAGACCTATGGCACTTCTCCCCCCTGCCACTCCACAGAGTCTCTCACTGGTATTTCAAGCCAGTGCTTTGGCTCTGGTAGGCACTGTGATACTTGCTGCAGCTTCAGGCTCTGGGGAAGCAGAGGCAGCTCAAGCAATGTTGAACACAGTCAGGCTACGTTGCTGGCATCTGCTTATTTATTGCTTGAGACATAGCAACACCATACACCTTTGCACTGAAAGCAAATAATAAAAAAAAAAATTCCCTATAACATGGTAATTCCTTAATAGCTTGTTCAAGAATTCCAGAGGATCAGTGCTATTTTTAAGCAAAACTAGTATCATCTGCATCTGAACTCTCAAAAAATTAGATTACTTTCACTCCAGGACATTCATGCTGTGTTCAGCTTCACAAGTTTTTGGCTACATCTTGCAGCTCTTATACTTGGAGGTGATTCCTCTAGCCTGCAGTAAGATGCAGGAGTTTTGCATACCTTACCATACCTCTTCCTGTTATGTGACCCTGTTTTCTCTGTCCCACTCTCCCATAAAATAAACAACCTGCCTCTAATGACTTTTACCCCCTTTGGTGCCAGTTTTGCTGGCTTCTGTGCCCCAGTCTGGTATTTCTGACATCATTTCCTAGGCCATTCCAGCCTGACGTGGTATGACTGACAGGGTTACCTAGCTGCTGTTGGCCTTGCAAGACTGTTCCTCAGCAGAGACAGCTTTCAAAGATGAGGCCTGATCCTGCTTCCTTGCACCCAATGAGTGATTTCATTATTCAGATGTGGTCATATATAAATAAATATAGACAATATATATAAAAATAAAGACACCATAACCATCAGCTCTTTGAAACAAGATTCTCTTTTTAATTGAAGTGGTAATTTCAAGTATCTTACTGTGTGACTAAGGTTTGACTTAAGGAAACACTGACTAAACTCCACACTCTACATTTGCTGCTTCTGCATAAGAAATGGGCATCTGTACTGCACAATTTAAATCATGAAGGACTAACAATTGTGATTAATGACTGATATTAAAAAGCCTTCAGCTTTAGAAAGGTGTTAAGGCAATAGCTTACCCCCACAGAAAATTGCCTTGGCACGAAGAGCATCCTGAATTGTTAATATTTATACATTGATGTGAAAGTGTGAAGTGCTAAATACTATAGATGGTCAAAACCTGCAGTAATGCCAACATATTTTCATGAATATGCGCTGTAATTCAAGTAAATTTTGTTTTGTCAAGTGACTTTTGCTAGTATCATTTCCTCTCTTTCGAGTAAGAAGAATAAATCCAAGCGTCTTTTGTCAAAACTCAGAACTATATCATATTTACATCTTTTCTTTGAGTATAGACCTTGCTGAGAGGGTAGCAAAAGATACAAGAAGTGGAATTCACATCTTAGCAGGAGCTTGCAAATAAAGAGATGGGCACCCACAATTTTCCTCTCTTTTTCATGCCTTGTATACATATACCCTTAATCAGATATTTAGGATGTTCAAGGACTCCACAAGATTGTACCTGCAGAGCCTATACTCCTCATTGTAAGGTTAAGAGTACATAGAGGTTATATTCCTTATCTTAATGTTTGGTCTCTGTTTTAATCTTACACATTTAAATAAAAGATATAAAACTGAAAATACTCCTCTTCCACTGCTGAATTTTCCAGTTTCTCTGATGACTTCAGAAATGATAATTCAGTTGAATTTGTGAGAGTGCGTCTTAAGCCAGTGACATCTGTAGAGCAGAGAATTATAGCACCTTATAAAGTTACTATAAGATTCTCATTGCAAAGCACAACTGTATTAAGCAGGAGCAGTGAACTCATGCTAATCACATTCAATCTCTTATTCCAAACAATGCACATAATAGATGCGAACAGGAAAAAAGGGCAAACAATCAAAAGCTTTATAATAACGGTTCTTAAGCTTGGCTTCTTATGTAATAACTCAGCCACCAGCAGCCCAAAGTTAATTTAAAAGACACTAGACACGCATTATGTGACAAAAGAGGAAACACTCGACAAACTTTCAGCCTGGGAGATTAAGAAGGAAAAAGGTCTGCAGAATGGTATTTTCAATTAGCACCTTATATGTTTCCACAACCCATGACCTGCCTAAAGTTAATAACAACTTTCACGCACCCTGTGCTGATTTATAGGAACCAATCTTGGCCATAAGAAAAGACAGAGTGAATAACTTCTTCCTTTTACCTTGGCACTGGCTGTAAATATCTCAAAGCAAAAATTCACCAAAGGAAAGCATTATGCACTTGGAACCGGTGTTTCTTTCCTGCTCATCACACAATGATGATCTAAGCCTCTGAATTTTCTGCTGCTTTTTGCTATGGGTTTTTGTTTAGTTTTGAACAATTCTTTCTGTGAACCTGAGATCCATACCACTGCAGCTGATTATTCTTTTCAGATGGTTTCCTTCACTAACATCCTGAGACTTAATTCTTGTTACAGTACTCTCCCTACCCTGAGGAGCACATTTCCTATTGACCAATACTCTGCTCAATTCTGATTATAATTGTAAAGGCACTGCACTGAGAGATTAAACCTCCTACTTCCACATCTCATGCACAGCAATCTGAGAGGGTTATTAAAATAGACTCCCTTCTGATCATCTCTGTAGACATTTTAATCTTACATTCAGTGTTTTTATATCCAAACCTTGCTCCTCACACACAGGGGGAGGGAATTAATTGAATTGAGTGGGAGGTTGATTTGGTGGAGTCCATTGGAACTGAGCAAGAGTATATCTCATCTATTGAAAAGCACTTACTCTGAATTCTAACAAAATAAGCCCATTTTTAAACTGCTTGCTTCAAAGGGAAGAGTGGGAATTGCTTGTGCTTGTCTTTCCTCACTAGTGTTTCTATTATCATTTTTCTTAAAAACAAAACAGGCACCTGGGAAAGGATGATGCAACTGCAATGTATGGAGTGGAGCGTGGGTTTGTTTTTCCCTGCTAATGTTATTTCTAATACGGAAACGTGAAAGGCCTTTCAGTGGAGTCATGGGATGAGGATGGACTACGAGGGAGACAGTGAGGCAGGCAGTTAACAGTACTTTATTTTCTCTCTCTGCCCACTGCATGAAATCTAGTGGTCTCGGTTCACTTGCTGATTTTCTCACGTTTTCTTGCTTCTATGTAAAGGACACAAAAAGTAGCAACAGTAGGAGAAAGCATTTGCCTAAAGACTTCACTCAGCTGTTAATGCCCAATGCAAACTGGAGCTTCCTCCTGTTAGGATTGTGAAAGTTCCCATAAACCCCAGCACCCCCCAGAACAGACTGTGCTTTAAAGAACAGACTACAGGCTTTATCTTAGAAGAAGATCGTGGACTGGGAGGACGTTGGGAGCACATTGGGTATGCTGCTAGGTTTACTCTCGTAACTTGTCAGCATCTCTGGAGAGATGTGTTCATTAGGAATGAATCAGGATTTGCATGAGTCAAGGAAATGAGAATGTGTAGGTGTGCCACATCCTGCCCTCCCAATGCGGATCTTCAGCAAGAAGGCAGAATATTTGGCAGGAAGGCCAGAGAGAAGAGAAAGACTAACACTAGTATTAAACATAAGGATACTCATGTGTCTGACCCCCAAGTTTGCAGCCACAGCTCAGAAACAGACCTGCTAAATCCTTACCCCCTTCTGCCTCTTTCAATAACTTAGAACATTACACAATATTATAGTACTTTAACATAACATGGATATGGTGAGCTCAAAAATCTCCCCTGCTTTCCTGGGCCATGTTAGGACTAAGATCTGTGTATTCACCTAAAACATAGGTGTAAAGTATCCTTTTGGCTTCTAGGACTAAACAAAGTTTCAAAAGAGGCCAGGACTAGAAGACAGCACTCAAGAAGAACTGCTGTGGAGCTAAGCCCTTGGTTTCCAGGACGCAGAGGTCTCTCAGGGAAAAATCACAGGCAAGCCTCGATGCTAGTCACATGTCAGTGTGGTCTCTGGAGTTCCACGTTTCCAGTTTTGTCATCCTCATTTTGCTACAATCCATCTCTTTAATACTTTTCTGGTAGGTAGGTGAATCTCAAGCAAGTGTGGCAAGTGGGATACACACGAGAGCTCCAGAGTTCCCCTTCCCCAATTAAATACAAGCCTGTAAAGGAAGTCTGGGTACCTGCAATGCAACTAGAAATCCTGGGAGGCAAGACCTTATTTTCTGCTAAGCTTCAGCAGTTAGTTCAGGGCAAACAGCATCAAGTGCTGAAGCACAAAGAGCCCCTCCAGGGGGAATCTGAAGTTCTCTCTAGCAAGTAACAAGGAGTCACAACTTGGCCCATAACTTCAGGAGTATTAGCAGTTCTGTAGCATCTTGTTTTTCCTTATGTTGAAGCTCCCCTCACTTTCATTCAACAACAAACTACTGTCCTCCTCACTATTTTTAATTAATTGCTTTTATTTACCAGATTTTACATTTGTTAATCTGATCAATATCAAATTAACCTCACCTTCAAGATCGTTAGTGAACATGCTGAAAGAAACCATTTTCAGAAAACCATGGGAGCAGCATACATCCTCCCTGTTTGACACCAGCCATCACCCTCTCTCCTGTCAATTGATTCTTTCTCATTGCTAGCCCTTCCTTTAGTATATGAGTAGATTTTTGTGATCTAAAAACCCTGAACTAACCAGCAATTCTGTCATATCCAATTGGTACCTTGCCTGAGAAACAGGCACAGTCAGATGTGGGGGGGGCCAGAACCCCCAAAAAACTCATTTGGCTTTGCACAACGGAAAGCTTTGGAGTGTGTTTTTTGAAGTGTTACTACCACCACTGTAACATTATCCAACAAAATTTAAAGTCTCTTTTCATCTTGTATATACATCCATATAAAGCATAACCCCAAACATTCCCACCCCCCATTTCAGCATTAAGACTGTCCCCATTACCTGGACTCCTCCCCGCTAAATCTTGCGATGTTCCTCACAGACAACAGGTCTTGCTCAAGTCTCCCATCGCACAGTTTCTGATGCACTTGTAGATAGGGTCTCCTGGGGCATCCTCCATCCACAGGACACGAAGGGTGAAGACGGCACATCAGAAGGTAGCGCGCTCTGCGTTCAGGTTTAGATCTACTCAGCCCTCCCCAGGTCAGTTGTGGCTGGGGAAGACAAGCAGTTTCCGGAGCTTTACCCAAGAGCTCCCAGTGCGCTTACACCTGCAGATGGCCAACAACAGAATTTGGGAGCCAGGGTTGCCACAGGACTATTTTGCCTTCACCAGTGAGCACAGGGAGCCTGCAGCAAGAGCATGGGGATCATTCACGGGGGGAGGATGGTGCACAGGGGACAAGGAGGCAGCAGAACCAGGGGAATAAGGTACAGGGAAGCAGCACTGGATGGAGAACAGATCAGGAGAGTGGCTTTCAAAAACAAGCCGAGTGTAAACAGTGTAAATGCTCTAAAGTTGGGGCAGGGGGGAAGGCAAATGACAGGCAGGTGGTGTAGTAGAGAAAAGACAAACATTCATTTTATTTAAGGTTTGGTGTATCTAGCCTGAGCTAGATGAGAAAATGGGAGACGAGAAAGTAAGGGGGAAAGCGGCACAGAATTTCAGACAAGATGTGAACTGAATCTAGCAGAATTTTTTCTTTCTTTTCATTTAATGTTCAGTCCGCTTTGGCTCTTAAGAACAGAGCTGTTAATACACTTCACAAATTTAGTACAGGAACCAGTCTACGGTTAACTTTGTAATCAGCTGTAAGTATGACACTGATTATCACCTTTACTTTCTCATTAGCTATAAACAGAAATATTTTAGTCTATTCCTTGAGAACTTCCCTTATTACAGCTTCTTAAAATATTCTCATAGTAGTGAATCAATTTGGTAAAACAGCTTTATTTTTGGCTCACTTTCTTTGACATCCAGATCTGTGTTAGTATACATGGCAATTATGTTCTAACTAGAAATGCCACAATATTTTGCTTTATTCATTACTACATAAATATGTAGATTTATGTGCATGGCTCGTAAGTAGTAAATATTACCATTATTTGTCACCATAAAACAGTAAAAGCCTGGCTCATGAAGCACCGTTTTCTTGCCTTTGTCCTCCTATGCTACAGCGAGGGGCAAAAATCAGAAATGTTTCTTTGAGAATTATTATGGCCTTTACAACATGACTGACACCTCAAAGTAAAAGAGAGCCTTCGCTTCAAGAAACTTAAGGTATAAATGTCAGCCCTACTCGACTGGGTAAAAGCAAACATAATTCTCGTCATGACTAACAAGGAACTAACACATTGTTTCAAAAAAGTATTTCTGGAAACAGAAGAACAGGAAAATCCCACTGAGATGACAACCAGAGACTTTAAAATTCAAGTTGTGCCTTGAGAATCCTGCTTGGACCTAGAGCAGCAATGGCAGAAACACAACAGCATAGCAAGACAGGCTGAAGGGGAGGGAGATGACATGCAACCCCCCCAAAAAAAACATGCAGAACAATCAGCAGCCCAGAGAACACCATCATTAATCCATAATTACAAATATTTTTTCGTACCTCACTGAAGAAAAAACACATTAAGAATTTAAATAACTTTACTTAGGCAAAACAGTCAGCATAGCCCGTGAAGCTGATGTAATCCACTATTTTGACAGCATGTGGCAAACCATTTCATAAGATGCTGTGGTAAATTGATGGGTTTATGATGTTAATTTATATTATATCTCTGTATAATATACAGTATTTTACTAATTATTAGTGTCTAGAAACCAAAGAGGTTCATATGGGCACTTAAGTCAACAAACACCACAGTGTGTACTCAGTATTTCCACCTCTATCTAAAATCCACACCAGTTCAGCCTTTAGGGCTGGAACAATTATATCAGCATAAAGTCTTCTAAAGCTGAGATTACATTACATTTTAGCTGATATTTGACTTCTGTCAAAGCAGGCAGTGTTGTCTTCCCCCTCCTCCCAGGAGTATGCTCCATCTACTTTGTCACTTCTCCAACCATTCAGTGACCAGGTTCAAGTCCACTGAAGGGCACAAACTAATACGAAGAGAAGGGAAGAGAAGGGAAGAGAAGGGAAGAGAAGGGAAGAGAAGGGAAGAGAAGGGAAGAGAAGGGAAGAGAAGGGAAGAGAAGGGAAGAGAAGGGAAGAGAAGGGAAGAGAAGAACGGAAGGGAAAGAAGGGAAGAGAAGGAAGAAGAGAAGGGAAGAGAAGGGGGAAAGAGAAGGAAGAGAAGGGAAGAGAGGGAAGAGAGGGGAAGAGAGGGGAAGAGAAGGGAAGAGAAGGGAAGAGAAAGGGAAGAGAAGGGAAGAGAAGGGAAAGAAGGGGAAGAGAAGGGAAGAGAAGGGAAAGAGAAGGAAGAGAAGGGAAGAGAAGGGAAGAGAAGGGAAGAGAAGGGAAGAGAAGGGAAGAGAAGGGAAGAGAAGGGAAGAGAAGGGAAGAGAAGGGAAGAGAAGGGAAGAGAAGGGAAGAGAAGGGAAGAGAAGGGAAGAGAAGGGAAGGGAGAAGTTTTGGCAGGAAGGCTGTTAATTTAGCAAGTTGAATCATCCAGGTGAAGGGCAAGAACAAGACAGGCATCAGAGCTGGCAGAAGATCCCTTAGCCAAGAACAGGAAGAGCAGGACTAATCCCTTCAACAGCAGCAACCCATAAGAGCAGCCCAACTGTAAAGCAAAAGCACCTCCTGAACGATTCCTGGCTACTTCTTGCAGTGCAAGAGGAGGGTTTGGAACACCTTCCTGTCCTTGACAGCCGCATTAACGAAGGGATAGGAGACAGAAATAGGTTACGTTGTTAGTATCAGCATATTTAAAGTGATATGTCTATTGTGTGTAGCTAAATCTTTCATATAACATTGCATTTTGTTCAAGGAATCAGGCAGTTGTATGTGTTAGAGACTTTAAAAATCCAGTAATTAAAAATTACAATTTTACAAGCATTAAGTATATTGTTTATCCCTTCCAGTTCCTATAATCCCTGCAGTTTCACTAGTACAAGATGCACAAACTAGCCATTTTTCAGCATCACTGAATCAGCATTTATGAAAATAATGTTAAGAAGTTTCAGGTGATAGCAGTCTTTGGCAGCTTCATGTGGATAACTAATGGAGAAGACAAGTACTGCTTCACCAGATTAGTCTTCCTAGAGATCATACTGCATACATGCAGGAGGAGCCACAAATGTTTTAGTTACCGATAACCTAACACCAGCTTCTAAATACTCAGAATGTGGATGTAAAACTGCAAGTTTTCCTCACAAATGTTAAACTACTTACGTACTGGAATTATGAGGAACGTTACACATTTCTTGGAGATTTTAGCAACAACTTATTTCCAATGATAATAAAATAAGTTTGATTATTATGTGTCCAGTACAAAGAAATTAATCTAGCAGTGAGGCAATGTTGGGGATTATCTTCTAAGTGCAAGCAGCAAAAATTAAATTTGGAACAAAGCTGACATCCAAGATACTTGAATCTTGTAGCTGTTCCATCTTTCTTACTGCTTGAAAAGATTGCAAAAGAAGATTAAACGTTAACAAGTGTAAGACATTTTGACGCTTCTAAAATTGCCAGATACAGGAGAAGAATAAGAAGTCAGTAACAAACCTGGTAACTCGTATAAATCAAGCAGTTTAAAACATCAGCTCTTTATCAGCGGAAGGAGTTGTTACTGTCTCTGAACAATAGAACGGTAGTAAAGAGGCGTGCTGTTACCTGACAGAGAAAGGCAACTTGAGGTACAAATACTCACTCAATAGATTTACAAAAATATGTTGAGATTTTGTATTATAGATCATGGCAACCCAAAGATCAGAGCTGTATTTTTGACAATTATTAACCCATAAAAGATTTTAATAAAATCAACAGTCTGCCAAGTGTCAGCTAAATTCAAAGTGTTTTAGATTACTTCCATTTTTAAGTGAATCACACCTGGCCTTGCAATGATACAGAGCTTACCTTCATACGCTGCTTGTCAAATGTAAAAAACTTAAAACATTGCATTTTAAAAAACTGCAAATTCATTTTTGAAATTGAAGCAAGAAAAAGAATTCTTATAAAAAGTGGTGCAGGGACATAGGCTGAAACTGGCTAAGAAAGTGTACGGCTCCAAGACCACTTGCCCTGCAGGTAGTCCCCTTTTGCCCGATACGTGCAGAGGAAGCTCTCAGCTACCGTCTCATCTCTAGAGAGCTGAAGTTCTTGTATAGCAATTCAATATTTACATAATTTTCTCTCAGTTTCCTTTCCCTTGCATACTCAGTCACTACATCTGGATGAACTTTTTCTTCTCCCTATAAACATGGTTTTGGTAGGGCAGAGCAGAAATCTGCAGAAGATAACATCTCGGCATTCAGTAGCAGTTGCTTAGATACAACCTCCTAAATGGCAGAAGTCTAGACTCAGTTTTTCCAGCACAGAAAATTAATGCCTATTGTTCCAAGCACTAATCCCACTGCAAGTTCACCGAGTTCTACATTGACTATTATTGAGTTCTACTACCATAAACGTAGGTAACATTTACTGACAGACGTAGTGAAAAAAATTACAAAGTGGGGGATTTTTTTTTTATAATAAAAGAATGATTCAGAGCATAACATTAAGTTCTTAAAACACTTCAAAAAACGTGAAGCATTTGAAGAGCTTCTGTCTTAGTATAACAAGGATTTTGGTTACGCAGGATTCTAGCAGGTACTAAATATGAAGTAAAGCTGAAATTAATTTGACTAACAAGATCCAAGGATTTCCAGTGAGAGAACTGCCTCAAAACAGACTGGAAGCCTCCCAGATTTTTCTAGGGCTACTCAGTATCTTAATCCAAGAACCCGAAGTGCATACAGCCCTAACTTCACTCTATAGCATATACCCTAAACGTTCTGCAATCATGGATGCAACTTGCTACGGTCACAGAAGGATCTCAAAAATGCTGGAGAAGAGTCCTAGAAGCCACTGAATCTGCAAGTCTTGGATTCCTAGAAACCTAGTTAGCTATAGTAGATAATCAGGTTTTGCTTCAAGTGTAATGTCTCACTGAGGAAAGTTTAGGCTTTATAATACTGTGCACATACACCAAGCACAATATATTTACTTTCCAGTAAATCTGTCTGGAAGCTTACCAAGCAGTTCTATGTGTACAACGCGGCTGGATAGCTACCCCCAACAGGAAGAAACTCTCTGTACCTTTCTTTAGCTATGGAGGAATATGTCATCTATGTTGTTTCAAATTGCCTTGAAAAAAGCTCTGATTTACAGAACTCCCTTCTTTAGAAAATGAGGAAGCTGCTGTGGACTTAAAAAGGAAGGATGTTAAGGGGTGTATTCTTTCAGTTCAGCAAAACCGCAAGTTTTCAACTTGCTCAAAACTTGCAAAAGCTGGAATCAGAAATGAAATGTGGAATCCCTTTCCTTGGGACAACCTATTCAGAAGACCTATGTTAAAGC
This sequence comes from Aquila chrysaetos chrysaetos, assembly GCF_900496995.4. NCBI lineage: Eukaryota > Metazoa > Chordata > Aves > Accipitriformes > Accipitridae > Aquila > Aquila chrysaetos. Next base: position 22,662,350 of record NC_044015.1, read on the forward strand.
TTACAGAACATAGCCTACACCAACCAACAGTCTACATTCCTGTGAAAAAAAGTTCCAATACTTTAACATGTTTTCTTTGAAAGGGGAACTATTACCATTTCCAGGTATCCCTAAGAAAACTGCAAATAAATGTCACTATTGATCTGTTAGTAAGAATATCTGTATTCTATAGACTTCAATTTTACCAAGTAACTCCAGTCACTTGCTAGTGATAATGGGTGGCGATTTAGTAATTCTTCCATTGCCACAGCTGAGAACATATCCCTCCATGGACCAAAATGTGCTGCAGACCTACTCAAACAAGGTATACCACCTGAAGGAAAAAAGCTATTTAGAGTTCATCCACAGCAATGCAGAAGCGCTTGGTGTTACCATTCTCATTCTCCTTTTGTAATCAGAAGAGCAACTCATTCAAAGTACACCCACCTCTGTGTAACAAGATGGCACCACAAACGCCTTCATTTTTAAGGACTTTCATGAGTGAAGAGCCACCTGTGAGGAAAAAGGTCATCTACAATTAACCATATAGTCTGAAGTAACTACACTCCAAAGAAGATGAGGTTTAGCTACATGTAACAGAGGAATTTGAAAATAACCACTTTCTAAAAACCAAACTGGACAAATCGCAGCAAGAGATTTAGGTCAAGAATTTTTTTTTTCCCCTAAGGTCTAACAGTAAGCATAGCAAAGCAGTGACACAGAGTGACTATAGAGGTTGTGCAAGTTCTGTCTTCAGAGTTTAAAGAAGAGGTTGGACACACCTCTGACCAAAATGGTTAAGGTTTACCAGAATTAGCTTGAGAACTGGGAAATTAAGGTGACCTCTGGGTTATTCTCTATAAACATCAACAGGAAAATCTCTCTCTCTAAAAAGAGAGGGGAAAAGGAAAAAAAAAAAAAAAAAGCCCCCACACTTTGAAACACAACCCTTATTCACAAAAAATGTACCCAAATTACCTTGAAGTCAATACCTGAAGGTTGGCGTTCAGACAACAAAGCACAGCATGCTGAAGAGAGTATTTTGTTGGCACAGCACTGTGACTATTTACTAGCCGAGGATTGTCAATGCTTTAAAGGAGCAGCAAGGGGGGTGTCCCACCACATGCAGCAAATCACTGGTTCTTGTCAGGTGCAGCTGCCAAGAAACCTCTCTTGGTTCAGAAAAGAACAGACTAGTCCAGCACAATTTTGGCCACACAACTGAAATCTTCAAAGGATGCTGATGCTGCAAGAAGTAAGCCCAGGGCATTAGGGAACTAAAGGGGATGGGGTCAGCCCAAAGGATACTGGAGCACTGTTCCATGGAATACAGATGGTCAGAAATTTTACAGTAGATATTTTTTCATCAAAAAATGCCAGTTCCAACATGTGTCACTTCTGATGACTCCTCTAACAAATCTTTACTAGATCCCGCTAGCTCACTTTATCTAGCTCTTTGGCAAGCCATCAGTGTCAATCATCCTAAACTACCCTGACATGTAGCCTATCCTAGGGCTAGAGGCTTCAGGCTTTCAGTCTCGCTGGCTTCCAGGGATGATCAGTACTCATCCTGGGAAAACCAGCTTCTACAGCAGTCTGCATGCAATTGCTAAACTCTGACACCTCTGCACCTGTTGAGTGGAAGTGAAAATATATCACATTTACCTCACAAACTGTACTGATTTTGACCAGACTTATTTGTAAAATACCCCCCAAAATAACTCAACCAGTAACTCTCCCCTTACCAACAATTTTTGAGGGCTATTTATGCATGAAAACAAAGAAACCTACTGAAAAACTCCCTCGAGGCTCCTCTGTCCAATACTGCTCCTGCTGCAAAACACTCCTTCCCTCCAATTTCTCACGTACTCCACCCAGTATCCCCAGGCCCCATCACATTTGCTACCTCATAAACTGCCACCTGTTAAGAGAGAACTATGTGCACGCCCGTTTGATAATTCCTGCCAAAACAAAAGAGAAGGCAGCACATTTTTTTCTTCCCTTTCCCATAGCACGGCAAGTAAGGACTTTGACCTAGCAAACCAACTACTCATGAGCACAGAAATAGTAACACCTTAGTATGCGAGACCTCCACCCCTCTGACAGGAAATCAGCCAACGGGTGCAGGAGTGACAGGGAGGAGACAGGGGTTATCTAGGGAACAGGACATTCACATGGAGACAGTGTAATTATGCATGTCTCATTTCCTTATGAAACTGGGCTAAAACTCATAAAACATGCAGAACTCCTCAATAATAGGAGTGCTATTTTGAGCTAATTTTTTTTTTTGAGATATTTAAGCCAATCTGCATTTAATTCACATTTTCCCGAGGATGAAAAGTTCTTTGCTTTTCTTTTGCTGCCTGCGTGCACAACTAATCAAGGAAGAACATAGATTTTAAACATTACATGCTGTAGACTTTGAAGGGGGAAAACCAAAGCAACATAATCCTCTTCCAAATTCAGTTTGTTGATCAGGGGCAAGTTCAGTAAACTCAGAAAATTACAACCAAGGTTTATCATGCAGTAAAAATGACTTTTTTTTTTTTAAGGTGAAGTAGGAACTCACCAATCTCCTTTTGTTAACATCCTGAAGAGACCAAATACATGTGCGCGTGTGTGTAGATGCACTGTAGAGATTTTCAAAGCTCTAGAAACTCAGATTAGGTAATTCTAAATAAAATCTTACATTAAAAGAAAAAAAAGAACAACCACAAGTTAAAGAAATTCTCTAAAGCTTCATTACAGTGGCATATAATTCCTCAGCAAGGTAGGAACCTTGTCACTGGTTCTAGCAAGCTAACTGTGAACTAACAGAATAATTTATACTAGACTATCATTCTATACAGTTAGATTACTGCAGTCCATGGATTAACTTTACCAAGGCCTATTAAGTAGAAAATAGCATGCCAAATCTCACTATTTCAGAAAAATCAGTCTCTGTCCTTATCCTCTGTGTAGATGAGAACTGCGCTAGCAGGCCGCAGCTGCTCCCCAAGAGAGCAGGAAGGTAAAAAAATATTGCAGATGTTGCATGACCAAGACCTGGGAAAACCTATCTTCAGATACAACCTTGACCACATTCACAACTTATATAGCCCTTTCTACAGACCAGGATTACAAGATATGCAACATTTTGCCAAATTACTTAAAAGATTTGTTCACCTCAGCAAAACACTGAACTTGAGGTCGTCCCAGTCTCTGGGATGGAATAAGGTCTAACAGATACAGACTTCTGCCTCATCCCTACCTAACACAACCAAATCTTTTTAAGAAGCCTTGCTCACTGTAAAACATTTAATACAGGGAAAACCATTTCTTGAGATGGACTAGTGGATTTATGTACCTGTTTGCAGAGAAAGACATAATTCTTTTTAGTGTTGCTACAGAACTACTTAATTTCTCTAATTTGATGCTTAGATAACATCTGGAGTAAACTAGGTTATGCAATTGCAGCGCCTTAAATACTGCAGATAAATGTCTGACTGGTGCTTTCATGCTGTAACATGCTATAACAAACATAAGAAAACTTACAATGAATCAAAAGGGATTTTTTTGTACGATGGTTTATAAAACTGAAAATTTATGTAAAACATTAAAAATGGCAATCTAAAAATAGTCATACAAGCTGTTATTCCTGCATGGCAAAGGTGCCTTCTAATAAGATGTTAAACCACAATATACCGAAATACTTCCAAGTGCATCCACCTACCTTTAAAATTTTGCCACAATTTTTAGTCAGAATGCTATCAGGTGTTGTTTTACTTCATTTACATATTGTATTTGCCAGTGGACATTACCTGATCAAAGAATCATTTTTGGACTTCTCCAACCAATTTCATTGTTCCATTAAAGAAAAAAAAAATCAGCAACCACCTTCTGTCAAAATACTAGAATTATTTTAAAACCTGAAATTAAGTTTGGCGTATCAACATGCCTATGGTAAAGTTCTACTAATGTCATCTGAAAACTCACATTTCATGGAGTGTAAGAAGTTATTCATAAACCTTATTTTTAGTAAAATTTTAATAAAAATAATGCTTTGCATTTTCACATTCTAAAGAGCTAAAAATACAACAGAAACTTATTTACATTTTGTAACAACAAAAATGTACAAATTACTATACAAAATGCAGTACTATCTCAAGAAAAACAAGTTTTTGAAAGTTCTAGCAGTTAGGACATGAAACCTGTATTTTCTGAAGAGATACCACTTTAAAGACTAAGTATCAGTAACTGAACAGTGATTTTCTTCACTGACTTAATAAAAAACCGCTTCCATGACAATTATGACTATCATTACTTTTAATTTTGGCTGATACAAATATAACCTCATAATAAAAGTTACTGAATTTATAACAAATCAGATTCAATATATATTCTTTCCCTTGAGGTTTTTGCCACAGAACTTTTCAAAACAAGAAAAGAAGTATAGAAACTTCTTCTTAAGGAAATAAGCCTGGCAAGAGATGAGTAAGTTACAGTTTTACAAAAACCCTGTATTTGTAAACACTCAAGCACTGCAGATGTTTAAAATTATTTCAAAATTATACATATGGCAATCACTGTATGCTATTTGATACAGATGTTTTAGAGTAGAAATAGTTTGGCACAGGCTGAACCCATGGAATGGTAAATTTCAATCTGCATTTCTATCTGAAACATGCATGCACATTCTAATATGCAAAAGGAAACCTGATACATTTTTACTTTTGAAAATATGGGACATCATACTATATAGATGAAAAATTTATAAGATCAGCTCCATCAGACCCTTAACTACTGTTCAAGTCAATTGGGAGATAGTCACATCAATGTGTTTGGGTGCCGAAGTGGTAAAAAGATGTTGATTCACAAGTTTCATGTATGGATGAATCTGATTCTACTAGCATTTCGACTGGGTGATCACTGTGATACCTGGAGTATAACTTAAGTCATATCTTGGGTGTATTTCTGATAAAACAAGTAAGAACCTAATGCATTTTATTTAATGCAGTGAAGACTAATGAAAGACCCCTGTGTTATATCATGACCTTTAAAAAGCTGATAGCTATTTATTGATTTGAAACCTGACCCAAAGAACAGACATCAGGTCACAAAGTAATCTGACATCAATAAATCTACAGTAGTTGTACTGGAGCAGTGACAGAAAAATGTTTTGAATTGAACACTGACAGCTTTTACCAACGTCATACTTCAGGATCATACAGTTACTCTTAAAAGGGTACTGTGTAAAAGTTTTAATCCTATTTCTAATTGAGGGGAAAAAAACTCACAACAATCAGTTCAAAGTAATATGAAGAAACACTATTAAAGTGCCCAAACTGTTTCTACATTCATTTGAACCCATGTCTCTGAAAAGGTAAAACATCCTGGTCTAGAATATGTATGGTCCGCTAATCTAATGTTAAAGACTTTGTTACTTCAACCCATGAGTATACTGTACGATTAGTAGAAAATCTTTAGCAGACACAAAAAAAATGAAAGATGAAACTGCAGCAAGAGAGCATGGCAAACCTGAGAGATCTATTAGTGCATAAATCTGCTTAAAAAACTAAAAAGATAGAAAGAGAGAGCTAACGAACTACAATAAAAGTTATGTCTTTAAAGCAGTAAGTTATAACAGGGTGGGAAATGTTTAATATGCACATATGCCTGCAATGGGGTCACTATCTTTCTGAAAATAAAGAGCTGGTATTTTTCACAGCATCAGATTTATGGTAAAAAGCCATAAATTGTATTTTTTAATATTATGCTTTTCCCACCCTGGCAGAGAATAAACATGAATTTAGAAGCACAGTAGAAGTGAAAAACAAAGAAAAGGAGAGATAGAAAGCAGCAGAGAAAGACAGAAAAGGTGAATACAGAGCTACAGAAGTGTTTATTGAGCATGCTACAGAGGTAAGCAGAGTACACACAAAATGAAATTAAACAACCGTCAAACCTCCCAACTTTGTTAGAAAATTAATTTTTAATTGTGCCACTTTCAAACTATACTGAATTTTACAATTCTAAAGATGTAAAAACTCAACTAATAGAAAATATACATGACCTTTTTTTTTCTACATAGATAACAGAATCTATGACTCTTGAAACTAAGTACATCGATTTCAAAAAGTATTGGTCATTTAAACAGAATCAAGGTAACAGTTCAGACTGACAGAGAACTGCTTTCAAATTAACTGGATCTGTAGATTCTGAGCCATGTTTATAGTAAAGTCAGATCAATTTCTAAATACAAAATATTTTGAAGAGATTTATTAAAACTGAATATTACAATGCAAGGTAAATTAAGACTAAAGGCACATAAACTTTGGTCCCACCTGGTTGTCAGTTTTAGAAAACTGCCACAAGATTTCCTGCAAGCATTTGCAGCAAACTTTCTTCATCATTGAAAAATACATGCACCATTTCCTGAACTAGCTTGACCAGTCTGTACATGCTCAGAAATCCACAACCATATTCCATATCTTAATTACAAACTAAAGATGGCAATATATATTGAAATGCACATAAGTCATGTCAACTCCAAACATCTACGAAAAATATTCAGCCACAAACAAGACATTACTTAGTGCTGACATTTATATGATACATCCCACAAGAGTGTGTACAAAAAGGTTAAGATTCCACAATGCTTTTCACGTAGGGCTCAAAGTCACAGAAGTCACTTTTTGTCCTTTAAGAAATTAATATTCTGTACCTTGTTAATTTTAACTAATGCCTACATTCATAACTGAATCTAGACCAGAACCATGAAATACAAAAGGCCTTTTGAAAAAAAGAGCACAAAGCAAAAAGTAACAGAAATCAAATAATGTCATTTTACTCTTTCAGCATAATACATCTTATCCAATTAAAAAGAAAAGTAAGTGAAAAGCCAGAAGATAAAGAAATCTATCAAGCAGGAGAAACAAAAGCTTAACCTTTTTACACACCCCTGCCTAAACATATTTAAATTATCATGTAACAATGTGCCCCAGACAACCAAATTTGCTTTTTACTAGTTATGCAATTCCAGCAGTACTAGTTTTCCTTTTTAAGGCACGTACGTCAACTAAGTTGAAAAACTGTGGTATTAACTTGAAGTCTTTTAAACAAAATGATGGTTTATCCAAACAACAGTTGAACAACAGCAGTTAGTATCACTGCTTTTTAATTTTTTTTTATTTTTTATTTTTTAAAACAACCAAGGAATGATAACAGCATGGGGGGAAAAAAAAAAAAAAAAAGACAACAGAAGACAAACTCTGGTCCCCACTTTCCTGAACAGTCAATAGGTGACAACACCAAACAATGCAATACACCCTCATTTTCAATCTGCCTTTTTAAATAGTTGACTTCGAGAAAGAAACTCTCAGATGGTGATTTTCTCCCAGATTGTAATTGTGAAGATCAATCAAAGCCTGAATAGCTTCTTCTACTGTTGACATCTGAAGAAGTGCCATCTTGTGATCTCTTCTGAAACAAAATAATGGCATTAGGAACTCGAACACTACAGGGGTTGCTCCTAATGTTTTCTATCCTCTAGGCACTTTTCCTTAAGACATGCTGCAAAAACGCACTTAGGCAGTCTTTTGTTAGAGCTATGTACAGAAAAGATACTTACTGAAAAAATTTAAATGCTTTCACAGTGCCTCCAGTGTTAGCAAACAATGTGCGTAGATCCTCTTCTGCTACTGATGGTCTACAGACAGAAAGAAAATAAGCATAAGCAAGAAATTATTAGTCAATTCAGTGTGTTGTGACTCACGTTAACATTACTGGCTTACTGACAGCCAACACTTACGGAATATTGGATAGATGAAGTGTTGCAGAAGGAGGGAATATATTTTGAAAGTTTTTTGAACCAGGTTTCTTGAAGCGATGCAAAGGTGAATTGCCAAAATCCTTAGTCAGCCCTTGGTCATCAAGTCCCTCTCGAGGTAGTTGTACTGTTTGATGTTTAGAAAGGGTAACCCGAATAATCTTTCCATACATTTTTTGTCCATTAAGATGGCTCATGGCTGAAAAAGACAGGAAGTTTACTCAATTCAGTGTTAATTTTCAATAGCTTGTGATACATCACACAAGCGAACAAGAAAAACACCCAAGCAAATCAAAGGGTCAACGTGCTAAAAGACTGGAATCAAGAACTAGGTCTGCAGAATCTGCATGAGTATTTAAAGACCATCACATGTGATTCAGCTGTTGAATTCATTTAGGATACTGTGCAGACCTTCTGGAATACAAGTACATGCAGTAAGATTTTGGATCTTGAGGGTAACCAGGATACAAGACAAACTGACAAATGTAAACATGCTTAGTTCACCTGATTTTACACAGCATGATTTCAAGTACTTAGACTAATGGGAATACAAACAGAAAAGTAATCTTACCCAGCTGTGACTGGTTTCCATCAGCCATCTGTATAAGAGCACTGTCTTTCTTATTGTATAAAATCTTCACACGCTGCACATCGCCATAAACACCTTTTCAAATTCAAAGTAACCCAAAAGAAAAAGTTCATTTTAAAGCCAGTCACCTAAGTAATACATTTTGACATATCAATGGAACATTCAGACAGCAACAAGATCACGCACTCAAACTCAACATTCTCACAAATGAATAAAGGAGATAAAGATTTTGAATAGTGAATTTTGAAAAGAATAATTTCTGATAAACCCTCAAAGCTATGTGAATGAATATTAAATTAAAGACCATGCAAAATATATTAGCATGCATTAAAAGAAAATCTGTGTCTATGGAGAGTTTTAAACAGCAAAAGAAAAATAGCAAAAGATTTACTATTCAACTTTAAGCTGAAGTGCTAGCTACAAATAAGAATTAATGTGAAACAAACAAAAAAAAAAAACAAAAAAAAAAAATAAAACAAAATCAAATCAATAATAAAAGTATAGTGCTAACAATAACATACCGAAGAGGGTAAACAGACTTTGGGGCGTAACCATCTTTAGAAGGAGAGAAGAGCAAGCAGCGTAAGACAAGAAGAGAGAAGAGTCGAGGAAGAGCGGAGATGAACAGATCATCCATAACGAAGGGTGGTTCCCGCAGAATGGTGAGGTGGTCATGGATCATGGTTTCAAGGCGGTTAATTGGGGCAAGTTGGTCCGAGGAACATTTTGTTCAAGCACAGAAGCATGAACATAGGGAATGAAGACAGGGAACACAGACAAAGACGAGGAGAAGGGTAAGACAGGGAAGGGCATGGGAATTTGGGTAAAGACAAGGAGAGGGAAGTTGAACACAAAGGGAAAAGGATGAAATGGGGAGGGGAATACAGCAATGCAGAAGAAAAAAAAAATAAGGAAGTGGGGAACAAAAAAAATAAAATATAGGTCAGTACATAGGAAATGCAGGAATTTGGTCAGAAAATGGTTGGTTTATGTACTGTACAAGAAAAACTGAGTAAAATGTAGTCACCCAAGACAAATATGGGTAAAGTACATTCATATCAAGAGTAAACTACAGCATTTCATCTCAACATGAAGATAAATAAAAAAAGCATGCAATAGAAATTTTAAAATTTGAACTTTAACTGCATAAGCATGGCTGGTTATGAAATGCAGGCAAAAAATCTTTCAAAATGGCACTCTGATCTAAAACATTTTAACATGCAAGACTGTGGATGACAAAATAGTACCAGATGACAAAAAAAGCTTAATGATTTACAGTGACAGAGGCCAGTTAAAAATGGAACAGCTAGACTGATACAAACTTCCCACATTTCATACCAGCTTTCACAGCCATCAAAATAAATGTAAAGGACAGTAAAAATGCAAAACTAAACAAACCCTTTTAGATTTCAGAGTTAGCAAGAAAGATACAGTTAAGGTGAAAATGCTTTGCCACCATTTTTTTATTATTATTTTTTAAAGACAAATGAGTAACTGCAAAGAAAAAAATTACTAAGAGAGACTGGAAGAGTGCCTCGTCAAGATCTTTGGGAGAACCTTCAAAGAAAAATGTGTTAGAGTAGTTCACATAAATTAAGACCTTAAAATGTGAGATACAAGCATGAAATGAAACAGCAAACAATTAGAAGAAACAAAACAGAAATTCTAGTTTACATGATTATAATTGCAAAAGAAAGCATAGTTGCTATTTTGTAAAAATAAAGTTTTCAATTCAAATGTCAAACATGCAGTAGTTACCACATTTTTCTTACAAAAAATAGGTAGCTGACTATCAAAGGACATTTTAAGTTGTTAGCTACCTGGGAAAACAAAAGTATTTAACAATAATGGCTTTAAAATTAACTTTGGGGGATTATTAAAAAACAGCAAAAATACTTTGAGCTTAAAATCCAAATGTAAGAGGCCAAATGCAAAGAAATTATAAAATACTGACAAATGAAGTGTGACTAAAGAGGAAAAAAAAAAAAAAAATTACAATTGTTTCACTGACCTCTTCATTTAAATTGCTAACCAGGAGGACTGTATTGCCACCAGCTGAAACTCCAGGCATTCCCACACGGCCAGCAGCAGCAGCTGCAGCTGCAGCAGCAGCATTTGGAATAGCCAAAGGACTCAGAGCTCCTGGAACAGCTGCAACAGGAAGCCCTAATTTTAAAATAAAGCATATTTTACGAAACACACACAAGTCATTTAAAAAAAAAAGTACCTTTATCAGCACAAGTGTTGCATACAATGCTCTACAGAGCAGACCATTCCACTGTTAATGTTATCCAAAGGGTTGTGAAATGGGTTGTTAAATTAACAGAAGGAAGAGAAATGGGGAATTATTTTTTTTGATTCAGATCAAGTCTTCAAAGAAGTGATGAGGTGTAAAAAGTACTTTCTTTTCAAATAAACATTCTTGTGCACCAAAGGTGTTTCCAGTGTACTCCAAAATGCTTAAAATGTCCAGTTAGTAAATGTTGATCAAATCAGTAAAAATAAACACTAATTGTGCTCTCTGCATCATTACATCCTTATTTTCCATCACCCTTTGAGAGGTACTCCTCACTTCAACTTGATACTTCAGACTAAGTATACAACATGCGAGTTGGTCATGTGAAAAGGCCTATGTATCTCTCAGAGCCTTAGCATGAACTAGGTGAGGAGGCAACGTTGTAAATTCAAGACTGAAGGTAGCACCACTGATTATGCTCTGTGGCTTTTGTAATCCAATGCCCTGAAGACACATGTTACCATTAGCTAAACCTTCAGCTGTGCTTTTTTTTTCCTTCTTCCAAGGAAATTCACATCCTGTAGAGCCCTGCTGGTTTTGCCTGGTCAAGTCACTGGGGTACTAGGCAAGTGTGCTACTCCCAGGATCTGTGAAAGGTTCTTGTGATACATATGCACTATACATAGTTGATACAGGAACAGCTTTATCATATTTGATCAAAATTTTATTTGTACATTTCACAGAGTTCAGTAAAAGGACACCGACATAGCAAAATGTGTAAAAAACAATAAAGAAATATAACTTCAGCGTTTTATTTTCTTTTACTGCAACTGGCTTCTCAGCTTTCAGTATTTTGGCAAAACTTCTAATGCTTATATGATCACGCTAAGCTAATACAACTTTTGACTAATATTCCAGTATGCCAGGTAGACAGTCTAAATATAACTTTTCACTATGCACCTAAGACTACTTCCCTTCCCACATTAAGTTTTATTTTAAAGGAAGTCATAAAAAAAATAAATTCTTCAGTTTCAGTCAATGCCCAAGTACTAAGCAGATAATAGTAAATACATTCAACCATTAATTTAAAAAAAGAATAATCCCAGATTTAGTATCAAAAGGGAACACACAGGGAGAGAGAAGGCAGGGAGTAAGCATGGTTACAATTTTTTTTTTTTCTAATTGCCTAGGGAAGATTTCTATCTTCATTCCAATTCTTTATGTTTTGTTACACAAATTTGTGAAAAACAAATACGGGGGAGGTGGGCAGCACTGAGAGGGGGGGAGAGAGAGAGAGAGAGAGAGATTTGGCGGGGGCTGGACAAATGACCCCTCAAAGGGAACAGGACATCCATCACTACTTTGCCATAGTGCAAATATTTTCTGGTCATTTCGTGTCAAAGCACATACAGAAGAAAAAACAGTTAAGTGTTCTAAGAAAGGAAATTAAAGACATGGAATGCTTTCTGATAAAGTTTAAAAGATTAAAAATGTTCGTATTCAGGGGTCAAACCAGAGGAATAGAAAGTTCTGAGTAACAACAATTCCAGTCATCTCTCATGCCACAAGATAAAGGGAAAACCTATTTGAATCAAAAGGCAACAAATATGATCTTTTATTGCATTATATGTGATATTTGTGGGATTGACTATAATACATAAAAAAAAGAAAAACCCTATCTTGTCTTTCTCCCCTCCATCCTGCAAAAACACTTAATAGATTTGAGACTGTATTAGATGGTCTATGGAAACAACAGCCAGTTACATTAAATAGGCAATAAAGTGACATATAATATGCTTCATCACAAGTCAAGCACTAGCTACCTGGGGGTTAGGAAAGCACTCCCCCCAGGTATGCTACTGTATGATCATCCATTACGAGGGCTGCGCTAGGTCTTCCATCAGAGAACGCAGAAGTAACACTAGCTGTCAGAGAAGGGATATGAAATTAGATGGACCACTGCTAGGCCAAGCATAGCAATTTCGTTTCTCAAAATACATTTTGTGTGAAAGGAAGGTGTAATACTATATACTAACATATATTAATAGCAAGATAATAATGTAACATAAATATGACGCATGTTTTGCTCTTTGGTTAAAGCTGAAGAATATAGCTTTACTTCCAAGAAAAAAAATTAATAAAGGATGCAGTTACAGAAAGTACCCCTACGGAAGAAGAAGTTTACTCCCCAAATCAGACTGTACTACACAGGGAAACCTGTGAATATCAAATTAAATTTCTCAAACAACTTTAAAAAATCCAGTTCTGTTCTAAAAAATTGTTTTGGAAATTTACTTTTGAGTGCTTTGTATTTCATATGCTGAATGTCATGTTTATTTACACTCATGTACGGCAGAGGTCATAGAGACAGAAATGTGAAGAATGACAGTAAGGTGTGACAGATGTCCACCTGAAGGGAAACAACTTATTTTATACGAGGTCAATAGCAATCATTTAGGTATTAGGAAATGCCAAGATACTAAAGCATTTCAAATCTTCAAGTGTGTCTAGGCACTTCTCCCTAACCTTAGAAGCTTTAAGCCGGTCCAGCATTTTTACAAATAAAAGAACCTAAAGATGACTAGTGAAGTTTTTATTGCTCTTTCCATAGTTGGGCAGAGCATAGCCGAGTAATTCATACTTTAAAAGGCAAAATTCTTCATAGCATCAGACTCTCTACAGGACATTCTTTGGTCCCACTAAAGAAGTTAAAAACAAAGATTAATTCAACAGCATTCACATGAAAATATTTTCAATTATTATCCTTTGAAATAGATTAATTTAAGAACCACCATAAGACAACGCATTAGTGGAAAGTGCTAATAAAGCAAGCCAGCAACGACGGCAAGGGATAAAGCTGTGGGAGACCTAACCACAACAACATATTTCCAGCTATAGCATTAAACAAATATCTAAATTGGAGTTAAAGTATTATTACATATTAGTACTTGCAATTATAAGTAGTTCTTATTTAAAATCTTTTGTTTGTTGCAGTTCAGTATAACACAGTTGCTGTTTATTCAAAGGTTTTTTTCTGTAAGATCTCCTGTAACTTTTGGGGGGGGGGGGGAGAATGTGTATCTCTCTTCATATAGGATGTGGAAAAAAAAGGAAAGAAAAAAAACAAACCATCTGCTTCTGATATTTCATTTGGAACTAGCCCATTCTGTCCATTAGTGATTTTCTAGTTCTTTCAAAAGATAACAAGACTCATTGAAAAGATGTCCAATTTACAGTCTCAAAGATTTCTGACACCTTATTTCATCACAGCTGAGGATGTAGTAGATGAATGAGTAATGATGCATGCAGGCTAGGATCATCTATTTGATTGATACGTTTCTAACCGATTACATAGCACACATAGACCTTGTTTCTTGGAAAGGTCAGACAAATTACAAACCCAGAGAAAACACAGTTCTTGTTCTGTAGGTCTCCACTGCACCCTGATTTGCCATTCTGATTTAAGCAAGTAAAAAATTTTTAATAAATAAGAACAACTTGTATTATGTTTATTAGTTATCATGCAACACACTGTTTAAGATTTGAGGACTCATCTGAAACTACTTAGAAATGTTAGCTACTTTGACAACATGATCAACTGGTATTAGAAAGCTTTGTCACTAGTTTTATTTTAGCTTCCAACAATTACAAGTAACAGGTTTTTGCTTTTTCTGGATATTAATGAAAACATACAAATATTATACACCTTTTTCCTAGCCTTTTGAGGTCTTTTTCCTCAATGAAGTTTAAACACAGCATGTCACATTATTTATTCCCTCTCAGTTTATCTTTTTGCACGACTTCTGAAATTCAAATTAGTAACACCATTTTAGTAAAAGGCAAATTAAAGCTATACTAAAAATATATAATGAACTTATGTGTGAAAACCATAGGCAGTAAGAGTGGTCATCTTAATGCAGGTATGCACAACTGCAACTGAGAACTGGATTTAGTCCATAGTCCTGTTACGAACCTTTTTTGTAACTTTATGTCAAGTAACCACCATCTTTTTGTACTTGTTACTGGCATGCTTCTTATACTTAGCCTGAATGGTTTGGGGGAGATAGCAGGTTCTTTTAAAATCTCTGCATAACAGCTTATGAAGCTGGAAGTGTTACTACACTACATCATAAAGTTACATTTACTGAAGAGAAGGGTTAATTCCATCCAGAAGGAAACTGAGATATGTAATGGTTTGGTATTAAGGCAGATTTAAACACCAAGACTAACAAGACTCACATCTTGTCACTAAAACTCAACTCACAAAATTATGTTAGACCTAAATGTCACTTCTGACATGTAAATTACAGTATACTGTTAAAAAGCCAACAACAAAAAGGCACCCAAGTTGTACAACTATCCAGCATATAACAGCATAACAGAAGCGAAAGTCAGAACCGAGTCCTTACCACATTTTCTGTTGGTGATCTCATTATATACATATAAGAGAACAGCTACAGCAAGAATTTTAACAAGAATGCCACAGGTTCAACTTATGGTATTCTTTTTGTGCACGCAAAAGAACTTGAAGAGCATCACATTAAGCTCAAAATGGAGCTTGACTCTTTCATGGAGGATCATGCCCTTTGGGAACCATTTGTGAACAGGGCATGGCAGACACTCTGAGTATACTCTGAAGACATCTTTATCGACATTACAGAAATAAGAATTCTAAAGCAAATAAAAGGAAATAAAATATTAAGATGAAAGAAACAAACAGAAGGAAGGTCGCTCCTATCATTCTGCCATATTTCACACATCATAGTTTGCCAAACTCGACCTTATGACTCTCAGAACTTTTAAGTGTTCTCATCCTTCTCCTTTTGAGTATCTGAATTAAAATGCAGCTATAAATTGCATGCACAAGCATCCATTTAGGCTTTTGAGGTTTTCTATCCTTTGTCCTTTCTTATTTATGTCACATATTTTGTGTGTTTTTGCACAGTAAGCAGCTCAGAATGAGAACCCTGTTCTTGAATATTCAAACAAGCACCATTCCCATTTTGACAACTATCCAAATGGCTAAGGCACCAACAGTACTATGGAGCCTTTTTATAAAGTTTTTCAGCTGTAGAGCTCAAATTCTGTAAAAACAAACAGAAAAGGCAACTAGTAAAAAACCCCAAAACCCAAACAACAACAACAAAAAAATCACTGTGTCATCATCCTCATTTGACAGATGATGCAGAGTTACAATATACCAAGCTCACCCAACTGGCCATGAGCAGTTAGAAGATGAACCCAGCTCCCTTAAATCTCTTTCAAAACAATGAATGCTTTTACAGCAGAAAAAAACAACCATGATACATAATCTCTACTACTCATCAAAATAAACATGACTGACTTCACTGATGCTCTGAAAACGTTCCACAGCTGCAATGAAAGTTACTCATGTCATGTACCTTTTATTTTCCTGCTGCTTGGAAAAACACTGCATTTAAAGAGGTCCACCCAGAGAGTAAGAATTAAAATATTTAATCAGCTAATATGACTGTCATCTTCATAATTTTACTAGCAAAAAAAATTAATATACACAAAAGAATGAGCCTGATTAAAATCAAAAGGTTAGAAAACTTACGTAGTTTTGTAGACAAAAATTACAAAAGCGTCGAAGTGACTTTCAGGCCTAAAATACTAGAACATAAAGTCCACTAAAGCTAAAGTCACTTGGAAAACTATAACAAGTATAGTAACCCCAATTATTAAACATATCAAAAGTGATGCAATGATCCAAGCATCCTCAGTGTAATTCCACTATGCCAGACAAATTAAACCTGTTAATTTGATGCATACTATAAGCATTATATACAAAGAAATGCATTAGTAAGCCTGAGACTGGAAAGCAACTTCTCAAGATTCAGGAAAATGTCAGAATTAGAGTTCCATAAGTAATCCTGCATTTGGCACCGTTTTATAAATCATGAATCTTCAACTCACTCTCTTCTAAATCCCTGCCTTACAACAACTAATATGATAGGTCTTTTATTAATAAGCAGCTTCTTTACTTTGTTTTTGCCTCCTTACTACTCATAGGGCATCCCCATGTCTATGTTCTAGTCATTACGTGCTGACAAAAGAATTACTAACTGCCTCAAGGGCATTTCTACAGTACTCATCTCTATGGTGTCAAACTTCTTCACAAACACTCATCCACCTTCCCTATCAATCCATGAAATGAGAGGTTTCATTTTTTAAATGATGGGAAGTTCAAAGAGAAAAAAAAGAAAACAAACATTAGCCACAGGTTCTTCAGAGACTTTAGATTCTTACGGTATTTTTTACTTTCCAAAACGTCTGCAGTAGCTACAAGTGATACACCATTTTGCAAGTCATACTCGAGGTTGTGCAGTCAAGCACTCCAAAATTTGTGGGAGGTGGGCATGTGTGGAATTTACAGCTAGATATGAAATGTATCCTTCAAGTAATCTGATTTTGGAAAAGCGTAGATATAGCGCATCATTCAGTAGCCTTAACTACAATATTCACCCTTTTCCTGGATTCACATCATTCACTAAGTGCCTTCTAAATTCTGTAAAACACAGAGAGCAGAGGCCCCTCTTTACTAGATTAACTCTGACTTACTCCAAGTTGGCCCATCTTGTACAAAAACAAGGCATGAAATCTATGTTGTTCTTAAGTTTTCTTTAGAAGAAAAATGGGAAATGATGAAAGAAAAAAAGTGAGAAAATACATTAAGTGGGAAGAACAATGATTGCAGCATAATAAATCAGGTTTTATGAAAGTCATGAGATTATGCCTGAGTACTATTAAATTTTGAAGAGTGAAAGGTGTTCTCAAAGAACAGCAACTTGACAGAAGTAGGAGTGAAACTTATGCAATGAATTGTGATAAATTAAAAAAAAAACAAATTACAAATTTCTCCCAAAGCATGCATTAATTATTTTGCTAATAGTCAGAGGATATATTTATCTGTATTCTTTCTCAGAGCATTCCACCTACTTCTTCTGATGAACTCAAAAGCTGACAGGATATTAGAACTCATGTACCATAGCACTAGAAGTGCAACTACAGATTTTTTTTTTTTTCCTTTTTCTACAGAAATCCCAGACTAGAACCTTTATTTCTTTTTTTTTAAGCAAAGAGCATAATCTTTCCTCATTGAAGGAAACCAACAAAATGTTATTTTCATAATCTGATATTACAAATAAGCATTAGCATGAATGAAACATGCAAATCACATTAAGTCTGTTACAAACTTGGGTAGGAGTGTGAGCAAGGTGGGTAGTAGCAGCTGACAGGAACACATGAAAGACGGGAGGACAGATTTGGAAATAAAAGTAGGACTAACTTGACTTTTCCTTATACTTTGTGCATTTTTCATTTTGTCATGCATTCTCTCACTCATTTATGCAGGACTTCTAAAGACAATATAATTGTGTTACTACAATGCAGATCACAATATAGACTGAACCCTGAATGGGCCTTTGGACAGTATCGTAATTTAAGATCTTTAACTGTTAGAAGGATTAATAAACATTTTCATCAAGTGACTTTGCAATACAAAAGAACAACGTCAGAATCATACCTAGAAGAGATGTCTCCTTTGCAAATGCCGCAGCAATGGCTGGGTCCAGCGCTGGCTGTCCATCACCAGATGGCAGATCAGGACGAGTGTAGTCCCTGCTTTTATCGTTGTTGTACTTGACATTCAAATTCACCAATTTGGAAAAATCAATCCGTAGGGTACAGCAAGCATTATAAATATTTTGACCATCTAAGGCCTGGAAAAGGGAGTCAATTTATTTAAAAAATACACAATACAGGTTGGTTACATAATTATTTTTGTTTGGTGGTGGTTGTTGTTTATTTAAATAAGGTCAGCGTATAGATATTTATCCATCTTACTGTCTAGCTTAAAACCAATTAAGATTAAAATGCATTAACCTCTTTTAAAACGATTCCAGGAACCTTGATGTTTACTTCTCTTACCTAGATATGCACCAAA
Source organism: Aquila chrysaetos chrysaetos (assembly GCF_900496995.4). Classification (NCBI taxonomy): domain Eukaryota; kingdom Metazoa; phylum Chordata; class Aves; order Accipitriformes; family Accipitridae; genus Aquila; species Aquila chrysaetos. Next base: position 22,680,927 of record NC_044015.1, read on the forward strand.
GTGGCAAGATACATTTTAATGCAGTCAAACTTAAAAGTTAGGCTGTTGAATATTGATAACTAACCTGTATTCGACAGTACAGCTTTAATTCAGACATAATGCCAAATAAATTTCTCAAAGGAAAAAAAAAAAACAACACACCACAAAACCAAAAACCACACAAGTACTCTTTTATATGGAAAGCTGACCTGAGGGCGGGGCAGAAATCTAGACTTAAATATCATGTTAGACAGCTATCTGTTAAAGCTGAATATTTACATTGTTCCTGCATGTTTTCCTTCTCCCCTTCAAGGTAATTAGTGCCAAAATTGAAAGAAAAGCAACTCTACCTGCTAACCTAATGTTACTAACACTTTTTTTAAAAAAATCCTATTTTCACAATTAATTAGTACTTCTGAAAGGTTGCCTATTAACAGTGAAATTCACGTGAACTCTTACCATGACACTACTTAGAACTCTATGAAAACACTCTCTAAAAAGACCTAATTATGTATGTTTTGTCCATCTTCATTATATACCAGGCAAATTGATATACCTGGATTTTATTCCATTTACATTTTGGGCACACCTTTCTTTCAGTTGAAGCACTAACAGCTAAATATGAGAGATTTAAAAAATGGACATTTTTGTAACTAAGTTGGTTTATATTCTTCAGAAATGCTAGGAAGTAAAGGTACAGCTCATCCTAAAAATTAATCCATTCAATCAAGTCATTATATTAAATATAAAACTACCTCATATATACACATGGTGAAAAACACAAATCACACCTCCAAATACAAAAATCAGATCTTTTGTTTCTCTTGATTAATGCTGGACTGAAATGTACCACTTCTGAACCTGAGCTAGCTCTTGCACAGCTAGCTTGGTTACAGCTGCAGTGTACTTCCCAACACATTAAAGTTCTGGTAGGACTTGTCATTTTGAGCCAAGCACTGCACAAACCTAGTGTGCCTGCTGGGTATGGAAGCAACATAGCTATTTTCACACAGTCATGCATCTGGAAACTGAACATACTGCAGACACCCTTCTGCTAGGTCTGGGCCAGCAAGGCTGTCCCTTCCCACAAATGTATTACCACAGCTCACATCTCCAGGGCTCGTGAAATTACCACCATTATGAATCAGTGTACAAGAATAAGTCAGTCAGTATTGTTCGAACTTCCAAGTAATGGGAAAATAAAATAATACCAAAAAAAAAAAAAAAGTATAGAAACCTGACAGTCTAGACATTGTCTCAACAAATACTTAGCAATTAAAGAGAAACTCCTGTGCTTGAAACTCAGCTTAAACAATGCTTTATACAATACTGGCAAAATAAAATCTACTGTCCTGATTCATAGAATACAAGCTGAGGATTAATTCTGTATTGCTGGGGTGATGGCGGGTGTCACCATTACAGAGTACAGAGTTTGCTAGCTCTTTTACACACAGTGGCAAAGCAGAATCCAAGACTCCTAATGTTGGTATTTGGGAAAAAAAATCTCACTCGGAACACTTACATCTAAAAAAAGCATACACCGAGAATGAGTCATCACTTTCAGAAGATTTCTCACCTTTTAAAATCGACTAAAATATGGATTAAAGGTAGGTCCAGTTTACACAGCCAGAGCTTACTTCTTATCAAAGACAATGCCATTGCCATCAAGGAAATACCCATTCACATAATGAAGAAAACTATGTACAAATGAGACCAAAAGGCAGTATCCTTTAGCTTTGTCCAAATCACAGGACCATGACACAGAGCTCTAAGTCTTTAAAACACAATCAAGATTCATGTTATACCTCTGTATGGAGTCTGTAGACACACTGATTTATGGCTGGCAGAAGGCTGTGAAGTTGATGTAAATCTTTTAGTCTTAAAAAGCAGCAAACCAAAATATACCCGCATTCATAGTTTCCAGAGTAGTCGATGTTTAAAGGGAGCTGCATAAGTAACTAAAACTTACACTGAAACAGCAAAAATTCCTCCTTCTGACAAATTCAAAGTGACCAAAAGCACATACAAAAGAATACTGCACAAGAGAAATCCCTTGCAGTTGGGACACAGACACGCTGAAAGAACATCCTGAACCAGAAAGGAAGGAGACACACTCTTAATAAGCACTGTAGTCACACTCTGGGAAAGGCTTCTTGCAACAGATCAAAACCAAATCACCCCACCCACCTCTACCAGCAGCAGACAGCTCCAATACCAATGCACTAAAGATTACCAGCAACTAGGGTTTTTTCAAGATTAACTGTTCATATGTAAAGTCACAACTGAATGTGTATCCTGAGCTCCTTCTTATATGGCAATAAAAAAAAAGGTGCAACAAACCCTCAAAACCTGTTCCTCTCAAACAGACATCCTGAAAAAAATGAGAAGACAGTAGCCATACTGTTAGTGAATGTATATACGGGCATCATCTCACAGAACTCTAGTTACTGCTAAGAAACTTTGCTTTCTTTGAGCATTTACCTATGCACACATTTACATGTGACACAGTACCACACCACACATGTGCCAAACCAAGGAGATCAAGTACCAAGCTCTACAAAATGTGACTACTGTTCGTTATCTTGCATGGGCCAGCAAACCCATTATTAAGCTTCAACAACAGAAGTATCAAAACTTATGTCATCATGTGATATCAAGTGTCATGATACTGAATTGTTTCCAGGCCCCTGCCTTCCCTCCCTCCCTCTTGTTACTAAAAAGTACCCTTCTCTTGGACTTTCCCGAGGGGGAAAATGATTCTGATGAGTGGCTCACCTCCTGCCAAGAGCTTGTCAGCAGACAGATTCCTAAAAAAACACATTGTAGTATTTAGAAGCACACAAACAAGATGGCTAGTAAGAACTAAGACCAATAGAAAACAGTAGTAAAAGAACAAACAAAAATCCCTTTCTCAATTCAGACTGACACATAACCCAAGGAGAGAAGCATGTGCCTGTGCTGACACAACAATCTCCACTCCACAGCATACTCCTGTGCATGACCTCAACTCCACAGTGCAAACACACCATCATCCCTACAAGTTTCTCTATGGCCACTTAGACTGTTTTTGGGAGGGGAGAAAACCACCACCACCGAAAAAAAAAAAGAAAACAACAACAACAAAAAACCAAAACACCACACAGAAGAAACAAAAAGATTACTCCTAATAACAAAATATGCTGCTTGGTTCTACATCAGCTATGGCAGCTAAGAAAGGGAGCAAACCAGAAATAAAGAAAATCACAATCCCCAATACTAGTGAAAGCTCCAAAATAGCGGAGTTGGTTGGAAAGAAGCTAGTATTCCTAGACAACTAGTACAGTAGAAAAATTCCAGATATTTAGAAAGGGTCTTAACAACTGGGGCAACATTCACAAAGAATCCAAAATCTGCTCATGTCTCATGGAAGCACCTTTCAGTGAAGGCAAGAATAAGCAAGCAAGGCCTAACAACACAGGAACTAGCAGAAATAGCCCAGGAAGTCGTAAGGATCCAGAACAGAGAGCTATGACTGTCTGTCACAGACATTAAAAATGACCATACAGGGAATATCGATGAAACGGAGGTCTGCACCACAAAACACAATACTCTCTCATTTCTTAAAAATAATGTCAAACCACCCTCTCTTTTGGTCATAGCAGCCAGGAGGAAGAAGAGATGAAAACCGCTGACTGAGAAAAGATCCCACAGATTAAGAGATGAGACTAGAGACTGTTCCAATGGGGAAAAAAAAAAAAGTGTATTAGGTCTGCGTGGCAAGGTTTTGGTAGCCAGCGGGCTACAGGGGTGGCTTCTGTGAGAAGATGCCAGAAGTTTCCTCAATGTCCAACAGAGCAACTGCCAGCCAGCTGCAAGACGGACCTGCCGCTGGCCGAGGCCAAGCCCATCAGCGACGGTGGTAGCGCCTCTGTGATAACAGATTTAAGAAGGGAAAAAAAAGTTGCTGTGGCACAGAAACTGCAGCTGGAGAGAGGAGTGAGAACATGTGAAAAACAACCCTGCAGACTCCAAGGTCAGTGAAGAAGGAGGGGGAGGAGGTGCTTCAGGCACCAGAACAGATTCCCCTGCAGCCCGTGGGGAAGACCATGGTGAGGCAGGCTGTCCCCCTGCAGCCTGGGGAGGACCCCACGCTGGAGCAGGTGGATGTGCCTGAAGGAGGCTGTGATCCCATGGGAAGCCCAGCCCGCACTGGAGCAGGCTCCTGGCAGGACCTGTGGACCTGTGCAGAGAGAAGCCCACTTTGGAGCAGGTTTTCTGGCAGGACTTGTAACCCCTTGGGGGACCCACGCTGGAGCAGTGTGCTCCTGAAGGACTGCACCCCGTGGAAGGGACCCACGCTGGAGCAGTTCATGAAGAACTGCAGCCCGTGGGAAGGACCCACGCTCAAAAAGTTCGTGGAGAACTGTCTCCCGTGGGAAGGACCCCACACTGGAGCAGGGGAAGAGTGTGAGGAGTCCTGCCCCTGAGGAGGAAGGAGCAGCAGAGACAACGTGTGATGAACTGATCGTAACCCCCATTCCCTGTCCCCCTGCGCCGCTGGCAGCGGGGTAGGTAGAGAATCCGGGAGTGAAGCTGTGCCTGGGAAAAAGGGAGGGATGGGGGGAAGGTGTTTTAAGATTTGGCTTCATTTCTCCTTACCCTACTCTGGTTTGATTGGCAATAAATAAGTTAATTTTCCCTAAGTTGAGTCTGCTTTGCCGATGACAGTAATTGGTTGAGTGATCTCTCTCTGTCCTTACCTTGACCCATAAGCCTTTTGTTTTATTTTTTCTCCCCTGTCCAGCTGAAGAGGAGGAGTGATAGAGCGGCTTTGGTGGGCACCTGGCATCCAGTCAGGGTCAACCCACCACAAAAAGAAAGAAAGAAAAGCTCAATAAACAGTATTTTCTCCTGCTGCTGATGCAATCAACCACACTCAAGGTTTTCTGCAAAAGGACAGTAAGAATTTCTATCTAGTCAACATGGACTCATGACACTAGGATCTCTCATTTCCCAATGTGATTGTGGAGGTTGAGAGAAGTGGTAACAGCAGCAAAGGTGATCTCAGATGGCAAAAGCACTCTACAAATTTACAAAATGTTGTAACATCCTGAATGACTGATGCAGTTCTCTGATTAAGAGTCCGATCTATGGGTAGGCTCTGAAGCGGAGGAAGAACATTCCTAGAATAATTTCTTCTCTAAGGCTTTCCTCACCTGAATGAAGGACTTTCTGATATAATGGATAGAAGAATTCACTGCTCTTTTTATTACTTGCAAGATTCAAGATGTTCAAGATGCCTGAAAATCCTTGTGAAGGAAGACTCCCTTGAAAAGTGCTATATTCATAGGAACTATGTTTTTGATGAGCTTCTAAGGCCTGTATAGACCATGAATCTGTGCAATGAAACCCCTCTCAGGAGATAGTCAAGGTAGCCCTCTAAAACTCAGGAAGATAGATATGCTACTTAAAATACTATTTAGCTAATTCACATACAGTACCTAACAAACAGACAAGAACACAGTATGGGAGACAGAAAATTATCTGACATTCTCATATTCTCATTTCCCAGTTCAGAAGAGCCCAGAGATTTAGCTAGCAGATATTTCTGGAGACACATGGCTTCAAGCCACAACAAAGAGTGCATGTGCCCCTCTCTTTGTCAAGCACTGTAGACACCTATGATGATCCAAGACAGGAAATGGATCTCTTGCAGGATGAGGATAGCTTGAAAGCATTTACCAAGGTCTGATAAAGAAAAATCAAATTAAGAGTGGAGAGAAAAAAGTGGCAGAGAGGGGCAACACAAAACTGCTGCCTTCTCTCCAAACTCATGAGGAGAAAAAAGAAGAGAGAGAAATTTAATCCCCACTGTCTCTCTTCCCAAAGCACACAAAGCAGGAGAAACCAGAAACAAGATCTTCAGAAGGGCATAACAGTTTAAGGCATTAAAAAAAAAAGAAGTAATCCTTACAAAACACACTCCAGCTCGAATAAGTACCTCAAAGTAACTGAAGGCCACATGGTAAATATCTCTTGGGAGAGATGTGTCCCAAGTGCATCCTACAGATATGCATTTGAATAAAATTGATTTCTTTTGAGACAAGTGTCTTGGATATGAGAAGTTTCTGTGGCTAAAATGTTTATGTAAAACATTCTCCAAAAATAAGATAAATTTTTTTTTCTTTTTTTTATGTGCAGTTCCTTGACTGAAGGACCAGTTGCATATCTTATTCTTTTCTACAAAATTGGAATATCCAGGAGACAAACACTGTTGCTGCACTTCCTGCGCTTCCTGATACAATGGATACAATCCAGCACTCTTCTGTTTACCTGAACACTGCTTATGACTTCTGAGCACAAATTGTGCTCTTTAGGATTCAAGATGCCTGAAAATCCTTAATGCAATAATCATGGATAATTGCCCTGAAGCTAAATATCTTATCTGGAGATGTCCTTGCTTTCCATTCTGGCAATGACTACCTGAAGTTCCTATTACAGACTTTAGGGCAATGTAGCCTAGCAGAGGTCTTTTGCAGACTGCTACCAGGGCAGAGCCACTCTGAAGCTGTCACTCTCAACAACTGGAAACAAGACATCTTGACTGTAGAGTCAAACCTCAACAGAATCTCTGTAAAGGTACTCTGATTTACCTATGGGCCAAGTGAGGACCAACTGGCCAACTATAACAGAAACTCTCAATTAGACTTGTGATATTTTTAAGCCATGTTGGGTCAAGATGACTGTCACGTGCTACATATGAGTCTCAGTTAATCCTCCATAGACGAGGCATTAATAACTGTCAATATCCAAGATTTGGCAAGAGTACTTTTGGTGCATTTACACAAAGATCAACACTCTGGACTAGCCAGCTGTTCAGACAGAAACACTGGCACTCTAATCTTTCTATGGTATACCAGATTACTGGCATTCAAATATTTAAGTTTGCTGCTTATGCTGAGGGTACTGATCATTTACTATGAAAATGAGCTATTTTTGATGCTTAGAATATCTCCTTATGCATACAGACATCTCCAGGACATCACCTTCTGCTTCATTAGGAGCAGCACAGTAGTTCAATGTGCTCTACTGCTGCACAGCCTCAGTACTTTCTCCAACCCATGGCTAGACTGCTGCATTGCACAGAACCCGAAGTTTGTCATCTTCACCTTTACTTGCAAGTATAACGAACTATAATGATCCAATCTGACGGTGGTGATGAAACATGAATCAGTGTAGCCATAATCTACTTTTACAGGAAATGAGTTTCTCACAAAGCAAGTGGAGCAGGAATGCAATTTTTCACTACTTGCTCATTCAAACAGCAAAAGTGGTCCCATAGGGCTAGAGGCTTCATATTGTACATTCTTGTCAGTGTCACTATTTTCTCAGAACCTTCAAATGAATAGCATCTCTCCTTGGTACTTACATCACTTGAGTTTTTCAAATTGCTCTTTAACTTCCTTAATAAGTCTTCAATTTCTATTAAGGCCACATTCTGATTTCCTGTGAAGAGTGCCAGTGGAAAATTAAATTTCCCCATTATCTTCTATAGTAACAACTGACGGAAAACAAATTGAAAACTTCTTTACTCTTCTACCACGCTTTTAATTTTGAACTCCATGCAACTTAAGTGTAGCCACCACATCCTCTTGCTTCTACTGTATTTCCAGCTGTATTTAAACTGGAGAGTTTCTTCCCATCATCTGACTGTTTCTTGCCTTTAGGTATTTTTGTTTTGGTGGCACTTCATGTTTTACCACTGTAGCGCAACCATCAGAGCTGTACTTATTTTACTCTATTTAGCTTGGGAGGGTAGTGCAGAAATCAAACCTTCCTTCAAATACAGCACTCTTCAATACTTGCAGTTGGTATTACTCTTAGCACTTTGTCTGTTTATGCACAGATTGGTTAAAATATGAAACTATAAACCTAAGACTATTTCAATTTGTCACTAAGGCTCCAAGATCACTCTGACAATGACTGTACATGCAGCAGTCACTGTTACTCAATGAAGTTTAGTCATTCACACATGAGGTACCACTAGTGAACAGCTACCCTAATCAAAACATGCAAAACTGGGGAAACAAATACATGCTTTTTTTTTAAAAAAAATTACGACCAATACAGTATCCCACAAGCTAGTATCAGTCTGTCAGAAGTCAACAACATCAAGAGATTCCTATGTTCCTTTCATACATTTACATACCTCATCCTTTTGTTATTTTGTCACTTCTTTATAATATATTCTTAGAATTACACTGATAATTTTCAAATCACTACAGTCGATTTCACAGACGTCTTTCCATTAAATCTTCTGATAATATATAACTCAAAAAACTGAAGTCAAAAGATTTATCACGATGTCATATTTTGCTTCAAAAACGCACTTTAAAAGCAGCATTAACATCTATTATTGAAAAATAACTTCCCAAACACGAATCAAGACTAAATTACAACATTCTGCAACAAACACATAGCATCTGTTTATCAAGTATTTCAAATATGAATCTAAATGACTACAGTCGATTTCTGCAGCAATTGTAGTTTAAAGATCTAGTTTCTGTGTTACTATTTTAAACTTACTTAAAACCTGAAAGGTGTATCCCATCCAAGCAAATTTTTACATATTACAATGAAATACTTGCATTTCCCTCTACTCTGACATATGATCTAGTACATAATACTATTCATCTGTGAAAAGGATATCCCTAATTTAAATCGTACTCCAAATCTACAACTATTTCCAGACTGCTTTTCAGGACTAGATTATCTTAAAATAGATCATCATAAATCAAGTTACAAATCTTCTTGTCTCTGGCTAACTTTATTTTTGTCAATAGCATGAACATTTACACTCTGCTTTCTGAAAACATGTCTCTTACTTTTTGTGATTCCGTCTCGACCACCTAACAGTTTTTTAATCAATACCCAGCATTTCATTTGGTGACGAGGATAAAAATGACCATCCTCCACCATTTAATGAAGGTCTTTATTTCAATATAGTCATCATTCTTTACAACAGAAAACTAAGCCTATTTTTTCTTTCCTCTACTAAGAGATACTCATTGCCAACTTAGTCTGAGGTGCGAGCTTTTTCACTTTTTCCTGAAGTTCTCAGCTATTCTGTTATCTATGGGCAACAAGTACTTTCTATGCTGCCAAGCAACACTTAACCAGCACATCAATTTTAATCAGCCTTCCACAAACCCAGACTGCATGTGAAGGTTTGAAAATATAAATTCATTCCATTTATCCCTTGAAGAAAAACAAACAAAAAAACCCAAAAAACCAAACTAGCCCTCCCCTTTGGTTCAGCTTTCCTATTGCCACAGATGTGAATATATCCCATTCAATTAATTCAAAACATCTGGTCTAGATGACATACTGTTGATCTTTGTCATAATTAATCCATAGGCTCTCTCCTGCTATAATGAATAAAACCCGTTACCTGTTTTTGCCTCTCCTAACCAGGATAGGAGAGTTTCCAATAAAACAAAAAGTAAGATCCTGCTCTCATCTGTCACTGCTGCAAAGCTTCTTCATAGTCTGGTCCCATGAGTAAGACTGCACTCTCTCTTCTGGGCATTTATAGTTATAATGAAGTCTAGATTTTTTTTTTAGGATACTATAATTAAATACTTTTGCAGACCTATATCCAATCCACAAATCACACCTTTGTTTTGATGCTTAGAAAGTATCTGCCAACAGTAATCCAATGGGCTTACTAAATCTGCTGTTTACAGTGAATTAATTATGCATCAACATTACATCCTACATTTTTACTTCTGGTTGACATTTTCACTATTGCAGTCTTGCATATTATTTCACCTCTGTGCAGTCTTACTAAAATATTTGTTCATAATTATAGATGTATACAATTGTTTAGACATAGTATCCTTAAACATAGCATCTTTAAACACCGATTTCACGCAATAGAACATTATATATTAACTCCCAGTTATTTTCTGATCTCAAAAAATTCACACAAGTGGTAGAGGAGTATGACACATTATTACAGTCAGTACTCTGTTATATTAACATTTTACAAATGTTTAGAGTACAGGAAGGTCTCCAGCCTTACAAGAGAACTATACTTACTAGCTTTGCTTGCTGTGCGTTTACCGGATCACCATACTGCAGTAAAGCTTGAAACTGGTTATTCTTTGTGAATGTGATTATCTTCAATACAGCACCAAATTTAGAGAATATCTGCCAAAAACATTGTAAAGTTTTACACAGAAGTTCCTCCCAATCATAGCTCAAGTTAAAATGAAAATTGGCTTACCTGATGAAGAACATCCAAGGTTACCGGATAGTACATATTGTCAATAATTATTCTAAGTACTGGACTCTGAGCTGGAGTCACTGCACTCTCACTAACAGTGGTCCCGCTAATGGGAGCATTTGTTGCCTGCACAGCCGTCACTGCCTGAAGAACAGCTTGGGCCCGCTTAACAAAAACAAAAACAAACAAACAAAAAAAGATGACAGAAGACAGACTTTTTAATATTTCAAGATGGTAGCTGGAAATTAATTAGCAATACTAATATAGTTAACTTCAGAAACATAAAATAGTCCACTTATTTAAAACTCAGAGCTACTGACATAACACAACGTAAGTGCAATGCAGTCCCACTCTGTGAGAATAAACAATAAAAATGAAAATGTCAATTAATCCTTATGTCACAGCAAGGAGGGGCTTCAAACGGCACCAATATCCATCTTTCTAGTAGCAAGCTTATTGTTCTACTAGTAAGGATAAAGAAAGTGAGGATTTTGTAGGTTTCAAGACTCTTTATAGAAGAGAAAAAAACCAAACAAAACCCACAAAACCAATCAACCAACAAAAAAACCCAAGACTATACAGAAACCAGAAGTACTTATCCTATTTTTCAAGAGATTGTATTACAGTTAACATTTCACTGCCACTTTAATTATGTAGAAGGCTCTAATAGGAAGAGATAATGTTAAACTAACACTTCCACACTTCTCAGTTTTAACACAATGAAATAATACACAAGACTGACAAGTGTCAGAAAGTAGTATCCACAGAGAAGTAAACAAACTGGTGTCTGTTATCCACCCTCTTTCATGAAAAGAAAAACAAAATCCTCTCCATGTGTGGGGATTTTTTGGTTTTTAAACACAAGCAGGGTTTTAGAAATTCAAAGGTAACCACATGATGACATCACAAGAACACACATCTATGTAACTACGTCCACTGCCAAAACTGACAGTATCAGAAAGATTAGATGTCTTTTTCTGAGAAAGAAAAAGTGCAGAAAAAAGGGTTTCCATTTAATACTTTCATTACAGTAGCCTTAGGAAGCAAACCAATACGAAACAGAGACAAGTGAGCATGCAAGGTAAAAATAATAACCACCATGTTAACGCATACTGCATATTTTAAAGGTATTAGAGCTACTACAAAATTTTATATCTCACAACTTACATGATCTTCCTCATACTGAAACGAATCAATGAGTAAGAAAAGTCGAAGGGGGGGGGGGAAAAAGACCTCGTGAACACTAGTTGGGAAAACAAAATTTACCTCTATGTTTAACATTAATTACTGTAACTGTAAAAACATCTTTTGATACCAACAGGTTCTTTTTTTCCCTAATGTATAAAATACACAACTTTCAAGCTGGTCAGATATTTGGCCGAGTTGCATAACTACTTCCTACTCTTTCTGTAAGCACAGAAGAAGCACATATCAATTAAAACTCACTCCTTAAAGTGACTGGAAAAGTTTAGACTGTATAACCCAAAGAACCAAAACTTGTGAAGTCAATTTTAACATATGACCCTTGTTAGCACTATCCGTCTATGCTTATAGATCATATTTCATTCCACAAAAGTTAATGTGAATACTTGAAGGAATACATTGGCAAATAAGGATATAATCTGTAAAATTATTATGGCAGTGAGTATTTTGTCAAACAAGTTCAAAATAACATTTCGTATCATATATAAATAGCCATTTTTTAAGACATTTGAGCAGTATGTAAAGCTTTTTTCTTATTTTTGCAAAATGGAAATTAATTTAAAAAGATCAGCTGCAACATTCAGAAAGTATAACATACATTTATTTCTAAATGTTGCCATGTCTGTGCAGAAAGACTAAAACCATGCATTTATGACAGGCTGATGATTAAAGAGAATTACAGTTACAGAGGTCACTCTGTTCTCAATCCTTCTGAGTCTAGATACTGTATGAAACAAGGTACGAGATGTTTGTTTTAAATCTGAGTTTAAATGCTCCTCTCACAGTGTTCTGATGTCTCACAGGAAAAGGATTTTCATAGAATTATAAAGCTGAGATGAAAATTTAAATGGTCCCTTTTGAATCTATTTATTCAGAGTCAACTCATTCTGAGTACATAACTAAAAATAATCTTGGAAGCTACTATTTCTGAGAAATTCAGAATAGCATAGCTTAATGGAACTTTCCCTACTGTCATTATTTCTAAAGGCCTGGCTGTTTAAAGTACCCCTTGGTTAAACACATTTTTTTCTATCTTCTTTACAGCTAAGATATTTGCACCTTTCTCCAACTTGTTTATCCTACCTTTCCAGTTACATGTACTAACATCCTGACTTCTTCACATCTTCCTGCTTGATCATCCAGAAAAAGACAATTTCAAAAGGAATTTGGCTGGATGAGAAAGCTTTCAAATACAGATTAAAAAAAAAAAAAACCTAAGTTTTGAGCATAAAAAAATAAAAAAGGCAGTCTACAAGCAATATCTGCACCACCTTTATTTTTCCTTACAGAAAAAAAGAATATCCAACTGTCTTGTGTTTTACAGAATGCCTCATAAGATACTAGTTAGAGTGCTTACTGCCAAGTACCTATTTATATTATTTCGTTCTAAATTAAAGAAAATAGAGACCTGAAAGACTGGGAATATGTTAAAATTGGGTATTAATGCGTATGGTGGCATAAAAACTGCTGAAAAGTCAGTACATTCTATATGTTGAAAAGGTGAACACGTGAAGTACAAAAACAGTACCACCACAGAAGCCAGAGAATGTAAGAGAAAGACAATGTAAGAGAAAGCTTAAGGGAGTATGTCCATCCACTGTATGTGCTGACAGAATTCAACCTCTACTCTATTTTTTCAGAAGTAAATGAAGGTATTTATTTTTCTTTTCTTTATAACTGACATTTTGTGGGGGAAAAAAAGAAAACCAACCCTCAATTTTTAAAAAGTACCTTTAGCAGACAAACTATCAAAAGATTCTAAGGAACTGGAATGTTTAGAAAGATCAATAGGAAAATCAACACTACACTTGATCTGAACCGAGATGCCTTTCAACAGATTACCCTGAAATTGTTTTTAAAGGTAACGGCTATGATTTTACTAGTTATGTACCTTACCTAAGACAGGACACAAGCAACAGGAACTGTAACTTGGTACTTACGCTGTCTTTTGTAACACCAAAAAGAAAACGTAAGAAATTAACCTTAAAACAATCATCTGACTTGTAGTAAATTGATGCCTTTTTCTCCCCCTATAATTTGTACAAAATGGTCACCACGTTACTTTTGCTAATTTTCCTGTTCTACTGAAAACAGATACATATGCATCTATATTTATTGTGAAATAGGTTCTGCAGAGGCAAGAGCAAAACATTTTTTTGTTATTAAGTATATTTGTCTCTACAGTGATCATTAAGGTATTCTTCTCCAGGAACAGCAGATCACAGAAGCTGAGGTTACCAGTGCTACCAGTGATCATTCAAAGCACTGAAATGTAGGCATTGGCATTAGTCATTATCCCTAGGGAAATTCAAACTGGCATTAGAATCTCAGGTGTCAGAATTAGAAAGTTAATTTTTTTATCCTACAGTCTCTAAACTAAGATGAAAACTTATTTTATGAAAAAAATTAAAGTTAAAAGACACTACAGAATCTTTTCCTTTTTACATTAAGGAACATTAAGAAAACTCATTGTAATGGAAAGATCACACAGAAAGCAAATCCCTCTAATGTCACAAAATGGAATGATCACAGGTGAGACTACAGTAGTATCAGAATGTGGACAAAACCAAATTATTTAAACATATCCCACATGAGCCAAGAATACATGCCATGCCTCATTTTCTACTGTCTGCATCTGTAATACTACATAACAGTAAATATACCTGGTTAAGCGTGTTATCAGTCTTTAGTTCTTTATGATTGGAATACTGAATATAGATAGGTTGGTTACGAAGATGAGGCGTCACAGCAGAGTAGTAGTTAACCATAGTGATAGCTGCTTCTTCTGTAGCAAGTTCTAAAAATGCCTGTAATTAAACAGTTAATTTTCAGTATTTACAAAGCAGATAATCTTGATATTAGTAGCATATAAAAAACACTTAAAGGGTTTGATAACACATTTTAACAAATATCAGTCTTCAGAAGATGTCATTCTCTACATACCAACTTCATTTGCTAAGCTAATGCATCTCCAAAAATTCATCTGTGGAGATGCAGGACTAAATATTTATCTTAGAGCTAACTTTTTGCTTTACGTAGCTGCCAACCATCCTCTGTTCCCCCCCTCAAATCTACTAAAAGACACTATAAGTTCATTAAAAAAATTAAAGGAACAAAGGCTCTTTTTTTTTTTTTTTTTTAATACTTACTGTTACATGACTTATTTCAATAGCATTTTAACAGCATATTTTGAAATTAGACAGTAAGCATACTAAAAAAAGGAAAGCAACAAATTACCTGATTTTTCCCTTTCAGCATGAGGATGTTGGTTACCTTACCGAAAGGTAAACCTAAAGCAATAACTTCTGTTTCTGTCACTTCCCCAGGCAATTTCCTGATATGAAGAACACGAGAAGGAACCCCATCCATTTTATCGTCACCTTTGAATTTCTTGTTGTCATTACCATTGGCTGAAAGACATATTCAGACTCTATTTGAAAAGTTTACTGATATTATTAGTGCTTTATTAAAAAATGGTTTTAATTATAAACATGAGATAATTTTTAAGTAAGCCATCTCTTAGTTTGATCTAAATAAAATTTGAGGTTTCAGAACAACTTCTGAAGAGACAAATGTTACATAGTTTCATGAAAGTTGGACTGTTAATGACTAACTGACCCAGTCTCTTACACTAACTCAACAGCCCTCTGTGATAACTCATTTTCTAAACAAGACAAAAACCACAGCAAATCCTCTTCATCTCACTTTCAGTGAAGCATCTCATATAATACCATGTAAGAATATTAATTATGACTCAGACGGGCTCGCATAAGAACTCTAAAGTACATAAAAAAAAAAAACAATTAAAGGTTACCCAGAATTTTTTTGAAAGGAGAAAAATGGTGGTGAATAGTTACTAAAGAGCTCCTAAAGGAAAGTTTTAAGGATTGTTTGCACTAAGGAACCAGACACGAAAAGTAGAAAAATATCAAAGCAAGAAAGGAAGCATTATTAATGCTGAGAAGGATCACACTGGAGAAAGGGGATGACCCAAAGGACTGACATCACAGAAGTCTGATGAAATCCACCACCTCAGAATTTAAGGACCCAGTACAAAAATGTCCATTATGAACTACAAGCTCACCAATAGAAAATGAAAAACCAACTAATAAATATGATGCAGCCAATATGGATAGGGGAACAAAACAAAACAAAGAACCAGACAAGATTTTCCTAGCAGAAGCAGGGAAGCACTAACATCATTTTACAAACCACCAGAAAGGTACTATTCAGAATACTGTCCAGAATTCCTGTGCAGAATTCCAGCAAAATTCCAGCTTGAGTTCCTTTTTCTTGAGAATATGCAATAAAAGAGCTAGCCAGCTGGATGGAAGAAGTCTTGCTTTGGAATGAAGGCCAGAAAAAAAATTACTTTGGTTAAAAGGTAATACAACTGCTGCCCACAAATATGTCAGTAGAGTAAACATCAGAGTCAAGAGCTAAAGAACAACACTGTTATAAGTTCTATGGATATTAATGAATCAATGCTGGGAATCAGAATGCATTTAGATACAAGCGAAGCAAGTGTTAAGACTTCCTTTGTTCTACTTCTGGCTATAAAACATGCAAGTCAGTGTGTGAGCTATTCAACTTCTGATTTCATGTTAGAAGAACAGTTCAACAGCTATCTGTATTTCCAAAAAAACACACAAATTGTGACTAGTAGAAAAATTATTAGAGTGCAAATCCATGGGTTGAAGGCTTATACCAAAGAGGATTTAAAAAAAAAAAAAATTATGAACAAGACTACTTTTGTTTACTCACTAAAAAAGTAGAAACAATAAAGGGGGGGGGGGGGGGGGGGGGGGGAGGAATCAATAGGAAGCATTTCTGTATGTTTAGTCCTCCAAAAGCGTTGTCTTCATAAGAAAGCTGATGGCTGTGATTTCCACAGGGAAGAGAATAAATAAGTCCTCAATTATCACTCAGCTGTAACCACAGAATATAATTCTGAATTTGTGCCAGGAAAACCATTTACACCTAATCTGATTCCCTGCATAAAAACATTGCATTCATTTATGACGGACTTGAGCACAGAAAGTTTTGCTAAGGGTATGCCTAAGTCATAATCCAGAATTCAAGTTTTTAACTCAGTTTGCCTAAACCAAGCCAACTTACTCAAGATTAAAAACACAGAATGAAATGGACTGGTTTTTTTACATGTCAAGAACATCCACACTCCAGATTTGGACTTGAAAAGCCAAACCAGGTATGACATTTAACTACCTTTTCAATGCTATTAGGAAGAACCCACTTTTTACTTTTTCAAGAATAAGGTCATTCTCCATATTTCCATTAAAGGAAGTGATGGAAAAAGGATAAATCTACACATCAGGAACTGTTTCCATCACTCACGTATATCTTTTTCTAACAGCTAAACCTCTTCATTCTAATTTGAATGTTTCTACCTTCCACTTCAGCTATCCATCTTTAGATTTAGCTAAACCTAAAATTCAAGATATTCTCTTCGCTAAAAAAAAGTATGCCTTAAAGGCAGGTCATGCCTTAACTCTACCTGCCCCCCAAGTAATAAAAAAATCCAGGACTGAAGGACTGAGCTTTTTAAAGAGTTCTTACACTGCAGAACACTTTGTAAGTCTTTTCCAACTTACTACAGCAGACAAAACAACAAAAACCTAATGACATCAGAACTGGTCAAAATTCAGCTAGCAGCATCTCCAACTGACAATGCTAGAAGTGGTTGAATCTATGCAATAGTATGTATTTTATTTTGGTCTGCTGCACAGAAGGACAAATTTTGGTGGAACACAGATGACTAAAACTTCAAAAATACACACTGAACTAGTATCTGAAGTCCATCCT
This sequence comes from Aquila chrysaetos chrysaetos, assembly GCF_900496995.4. NCBI lineage: Eukaryota > Metazoa > Chordata > Aves > Accipitriformes > Accipitridae > Aquila > Aquila chrysaetos. The sequence goes on from NC_044015.1 coordinate 22,698,199, forward strand.
TACGTCTACACAGGGCTCTAACCTGTATCATTTTGGAAAACGTGGCGAGACTGGGCTTCCAGGTAACCAGATTTCACCTGTTCAAAGTTGCATAATATACCACTTTATCCTCAAAGTGACAGACAGCCAAAGTTTATGAAAAAGTACTTTTATTTTTCACCTGAAGCTCATTACACAATAGTCTTCCCTAGATCTCAATTCAAATCTCTACAAAACACTAGAAGAAAACATTGTAAAGTATGACAGGCTTCAAAAATGTATTACAAATAGCACATTTCAAACAAACTTGCAAAGAATGGAAGTATTACAGTGATCCTGAAACCAGATTTCCAATGCCTTTCATACTTAAGCTTTCTAAATAATTTGAATTCATTACAAATTTCAAAAATTAAATATGAAACATTAACAATGAGAAATGAGAAAGCAAAAATAAAGCTTTTAAACTAAAAGATTTTCTGAAACTGGAAAGAAACTTCTGTTTTTATTACATCACCAGAAAAGTATATACCACGAATGCTCAGATCTTACAGAGCTGTTTTGACTTTTGTGTGGTTTTCAACATACAATTTTGACCTATTAATTTTTCCACAGCATAATGTCCAAGAATTTTTTTTAAACTAAAGCTTGTATTTGGATTAGGCCTTAGGTAATCCCTATGTTACTAGTAAAAGTATCACTGGCCAGTATACAATCACTCACATATATGTATTTGCAAAGAAATGTTCCTTTAATAATTATTGTATTACCTGAATAAATTGGTTTTCCATCTATTAACATTGCTATGTAATATCTACATTTTACAGTTTTTCAACTTTTGCTGCAGTAAGTTTAAAGAACAAATTTATGAGAAATATTTTGTTGTACTATTTTTATATATATATATGTCTTTTCCTAGAGCAGTTAACAGCTTTACCTTAACTCACGTATACAAGTCTCTCACACAATTTTATTTTTTAAACTATCTTAAACTAAGCTTCTGCTATTATTTAAACTTTTTTCTTACTGTGAAAAAGAGCTATATAGAGAACTGCCTATGCTAAAATGTTTAAGTGAAAAAGTATATATATATTAAAACAATATACACAAAAAGATACAGAAATACGCACTAAAGAATGTATGGCAATCAGAAAAAAGGGGGGGGGGCAGGACAGGATGGGGGGGACAGGACAGGATGGGGGGGGACTGGCAACAAGCATTCTCAATGCTATGTAATGCCCAAAGAAAGTTTTCAGTGGTAGGGCAAGCAACCATGACAAAAGTTATTACTTATTGGCAGAAGCATGCCTTGCAGAGTGAAAGCTGAACTAGTAACATTCATAAAAATGAAGCCCACCTTCTTAAAGTAAAATTTACCCCAAAACATTTAAGACTGGATTCTCAGAAAAGAGAAGAAATTAACACAACATCGGTTATTACTGCTTTTCTTGAAAGCCAAGAGAACATGTACTGTTTCTACCTTTGATTATCCAGCCAGCATAGCCTAACACTAACTTACTATTTCAATAATGGCAGTAATAAAGCGTGTGTGTGTGTCATATACTAAATATGCATGCACATACACAAGTGAATTTTTCAAAACATTTGTGAACAAGTGAAATTTAGCTTTCAGAACAGTTATTAAGAGTTTTTGGCACTGTATGAAACCTTTCTCCCCAACTTTAGTCTCTTATTTGCCATTTTAAATGGTACTTCTCAGCTGGAGAGACATCATTAAATTGCACTTGGGAATAGAAAACTGCAACATTTAAAACATGGGAACACAACTTGTTCAGAGACACTGAAAGGTGAATTCAACTACTGTTAAAACAACAGCTTCATTCTCTTAACAAATTGTACCAGCATAATCAGTGTCCATAAAGGTTAATAGGTTAAGTCAAGAACAGCAAGGTACTAAAAGAATAATATTGTCTTGCAGTAGAAATGGAGTCTGTGGAGATAAGAGATAAACAAGTAACCCAAAAGATCCCTCCCTATACAGCAGGAGAAAGACAAAACTGCAGAAAACTGGGAGGGGGCAAGGGCATGTTGGAGGGGGACACCTCACAAGCCAACTAAATACTGCTGAGGAACTGTTATTAAATTGGAAGCTTATTGGCAAGTAGGTATTTCACCAAGTAGTTTGGCTTTCACCAGACTTGAAAAGCCTAATCCAATTCAAAACTCTTGCTGCTGTAACTAATAAAAATAAACATGCACTGAAGAGCATAATGATACAATATCTACATTGGGGAAAAAAAAAAAATAAAAAAATCACCACGAGAATAGCATGACTAAAACAGTGTTAGTATTAGTTCATTTACTAATCAAGTTATAGCCTTATAGTTTAAAAAAATTTAAAAAAAAATAAATCAGAAATCTAACGTGAATATTCATTATATTCAACTCAAGACTACCAAAAAACCCCCCTCTCCTGTAACAGCCATTGCACTGATGTAAGCCCTCTTTGGCTCTCCACCAAGGAGAAGAAAAATCCAGTTTCCGTATGACATCAGCTGTCTATTTCTAAACAAAATCTCATCTCTACAAATGGCATCCAAAGCATTATTCTCCTAAATAGGATACTACACCCTAAACATAGTTGATATGTAAGCCACATCCCTGTTGCACAGAGTTCCTTCAATTTAGCATAAATGAAGTTGTTGAAATTGAATGCTTAACAGTTGACAAAGCCTATAAATGGCCATTATCTAAACAACTTGGGTCCCTGGCATTTTTAGTTAGAAACTTCTATTTTATTAAAGACAGAAATAGAAACCTATACACAACAGAATGAAGTGTAATGTACACAAGGAATACTGTAAGTCCATGGCATTCAATTGTTAAAGCTATGAAGATTCAATGCTCCCAAGTAGTTTTTGCAGAAAAACTGATCTTAAAGTTCAGCATAACTCCTAACAAACAGTGAATAACTAACTTCCTGCTGATAACTATTTTTGAAAACATATCTTGACTTCAGCAAGGCCTTTGCCACTGTCATGGCATACTCCTTGAGAAACTGGCATCTTGTGTCCCGGATAAGTGCACTCTTCACTCGGTGAAAAACTGGCTGGATGGCCGAGCCCAGAGGGTTGTGGTGAATGGGGTGAAAACCAGTTGGCGGCGGGTCACAAGTGGTGTTCCCCAGGGCTCGGTGTTGGGCCCCGTTCTGTTTAATAACTTTATCAATGATTTGGATGAGGGGATTGAGTGCACCGTCAGCAAGTTTGCAGATGACACCAAGTTGGGAGGCAGGGTCGATCTGCTTGAGGGTAAGAAGGCTCTACAGAGGGATCTGGACAGGCTGGATCGATGGGCTGAGGCCAATCGTATGAAGTTCAACAAGGCCAAGTGCCGGGTCCCGCACTTCGGTCACGGCAACCCCATGCAGCGCTGCAGGCTTGGGGCAGAGTGGCTGGAAAGCTGCCCGGCAGAGAAAGACCTCGGGGTGCTGGTTGACAGCCGGCTGGATATGAGCCAGCAGTGTGCCCAGGTGGCCAAGAAGGCCAATCGCATCCTGGCCTCTATCAGAAATAGTGTGGCCAGCAGGAGCAGGGAGGTGACTGTCCCCCTGTACTCGGCACTGGTGAGGCCGCACCTCAAGTACTGTGTTCAGTTTTGGGCCCCTCACTACAGGAAAGACGCTGAGGTGCTGGAGCGTGTTCAGAGGAGGGCAACCAAGTTGGTGAGGGGCCTGGAGCACAAGTCTCATGAGGAGCAGCTGAGGGAACTGGGGCTGTTCAGTCTAGAAAAGAGGAGGCTGAGGGGAGACCTTATCGCTCTCTACAACTACCTGAAGGGGGGTTGTAGTGAGGTGGGTGCTGGTCTCTTCTGTCAGGTGGCTGGAGATAGGACGAGAGGAAATGGCCTCAAGTTGAGGCAAGGGAGATTTAAGTTAGATATTAGGAAAATTTTTTTACTGAGAGGGTTGTCAAACATTGGAATGGGCTGCCCAGGGAAGTGGTTGAGTCACCATCCCTGGAGGTATTCAAAAAGCGAGTGGACGGGGTACTTCAGGACATGGTTTAGTGGGCATGGTTGATGGTTGGACTCGATGATCTTGAAGGTCTTTTCCAACCTAAATGATTCTATGATCTTAATGAGATTTCATCCTAGAGGAGTTTTTCTCTGCACACTTTTTTTTTTTTTTTAATTTTTCGAGAAATACATAAATATGACCTAAAGTGTTCTGAGGCCAAAAATACATAATTGACCTTGAAAATATATGAAGCCTTTAAATTAGATGTGTAATTTTCCTTTACAATAATCTTCTTTCATATTCACGCAATCTCCTAATATAGAAATGTAACTATGTGGCTATGGGCAAAGATTTTGCATACAATGAAAAGTTGCTTTCACCTATTATTTCCTGGAAAGAAGGGGAAAAAATTTTTAAAAATTCATCACAAGATGCTGATGATAAATCCCTGCATATCAGTGTAGCGAAATAATTGATAAATAAATATCCTTTCTGCAGGAGTCAATATCTGTTTCACAACTGTCAGTACACACCACCAACCAACTACAAAAAAAAGGTAAATACTTAGGCTTTCCTGAAACACTTATTTCATCCTCCAATACAATCAGTTTATACATTAAAGACAAGAAGCTTACTAACAGTATTATTCATTGTTGTTGCTAATGTAGAAAGTACTTCTTGTGTCACATTAGCTAAATATATGAAATTTAACGTTATCAACAAGTAGAACATAGGACACATATCCACACAGGAAATATCTGACCAAGAGAAAGGTAATGGAATTATGAAGATATCTAGTTTACAGTTGTGGATTATGACCAGAGAGAAAGATTAAATATTGCAGTGGCTACTAAACACAATCATTTGCATAAAACAACCAGCTAAGGAAACCGCAGACAACCACAAATTGGGAGAGTATAACAGAGAACATTGTGGTTTTGTTTCTGAGGTTCTTTCCTTAAATATATATACCCAGCCTGATGTCACAGATAAAACGTAGGAAGAGGAGACTTTTGGTCTGATCCAGTGACAAACTTCTCCACAAGTGTCAATAGGTTCCCAAAACAAGAAAAACAGGACCTTTGTTTTAGTACAGACATCAAAAGTTCAAGCTAAAGATAAAATCTGGAATTTAAAATGTTTGAAAGAGCAAAAAAGAAGATATTACATTCAAAAATAAGATGAAAACATGAAGAATGTGAAGTACTCTGAAGTCTGCATTTGTTAACCTTAAAATTAAAGGGTTTTGCTGTTGTTTGGGGGCTTGGCGGGGGGGGGGGGGGGGGGGGGGGGGGCGGAGTGTGTTCTGCAAGACTTTGTACTTCAACATACTTTATATACCCCATTATCCTTGCCTTGCTAGGCCACGACTACATGTGGAAGTTTTACCACCTGAACTAAAGCATTAACCAGTAGCAATAGGTGGATTTTTACCATGGACATGGGCCACGTGCAAAGGAAAATCTTGACCAATCAGTAATAAAACTATCTTATCGTACAAAGAATACCACCTCTCAGGAATTTGAACTTAAATAAGTAAACATGGTCAAGCAATTAAAAAATTAACTACACAGCTTCTAACTGGCAAACCTGCACATAGGCTGCCCCTCTGTTTCAAAATGCACTGAGCAGCACTAAGTTTTCTAAGCATCTACCATAGCACACTTACTATATGGTATAGTGGCTGTTCAATGTTGCACAGTCTAAAACTAATGCACTTTCCTTTGGCCCTTAAAATATGTAAAAACACTACAGCTAGAGTGAAATGCAACTGAAGTGGAACAAAAATGAATTACCATGGCATAGCGATACAGACAGAAATGAACTAAATTAATAATAATAGCCACATTTTATTTCTCCCATCCTGAGGTTGAGGAGTTTGGGGGTTTTGTGTGTTTGTTTGGGTTTTTTTTAAAGTTTCTTAATTTGCAAAAAGATATATTGTTCAGGCATTCAGAGTATTAAAATTTAGTTCATCCACATGCACATGCCAAGTTATCTGCCGAAAAATGTAAATTACAGTCTATTATTAAATTATTATACTTTCCAATCGCATGTACTGTACTTCTTCAGATCTTTCCAATTACTATTAATTGTAATCAATTTGCAAACTTCAGAAGTAGATTACCTATGTTTAGACATCATTAATGTTAACTAATAACCAATTTTACTTAATGTGCCATCAAAACCAGCACATCTATGTTTATTCCCCAAGTTAAATACAGCACTTGAAATATTATTAGCTTGTGCTAAATATTCTGTTAATACAATGAATTACCTACCAAAGTCACTGTTAACATTCCCTGCTAATATAGTAAAAACAAGATCAAGATTAATAGTATCGTTTAAAGCTCCAGGAGTTTGGTGAGCTCAGCTACAAAACAATTTTGAGATGTTTTCACTGATTCAACTTCAACACACAAATGTGAACAATGAAATTGGTGACAGCCATAGTTAAAAAATCTGCCAATCTTTCTGCTTCATCCCTTGTCTTTGACAAGCCAAGTTCCATAAAACTTTGATCAACATCTTTCACTTTTTATCTACATCCCTTTAAAATTTTTTTTTTTTTGGTGTGGATTTCAGCAATATAGTTCATGGCATGAGCATCTTCATATATAACTGTTCCTAAAACTTCCATTAAGCAGTCCTCCACCTGAAAAGAAAAAAGCCTCACAAGAAGTTCAGCATAAAAGTAACCCACCACAGAGGAAATGCCTTTTCTAGTTCTTAAAGAGAAGGGACTTTCTTAGACTTAAAAGCTGCAGAATAAGCAACTGCAGTTATGTATTTACTGAACACACAGCACTGAAAGGTGAAAACAGTTGTTTATATACAATCATTTACAATGTGCATAACTAATGTCTTGAAAAACACCCAGAGTCAAAAATATTTTCTAAATATCCTGGCTTCAGCTCTGGTTTCTCAGAATCCTGTTACCAAACCACAGTTTACCTAAACTGCCTTTCTAGTCAGTCTGCTGTGCACCAAGACAAAAAAATGAATTCACAGATGTTTATGACAAGGTTATGCTCTCCAAAGAGATCGGAACCAAGCAAGATTATAATAGAAAATGAGAACAGACAATATCTTCAGAAAAGCTGAAGGAAAACACTGGTAGTGGTTCAAGCAGTAGTAGAAGGCCTGTGGTTCTGACAATACAACTTCAACATATCAATGTCAGCTGGTGCTAAAAAGCTCAGAAAATTAAACATCTAACGTAAAAAAGAGAACTTATTAGAAAAGTTTAGATATTTGCTGACCTGGAACCTTACAAGCTGTCCTCCCTTGCAACAAATTCTGATCTAGTAGATGGGATTCTTCCCTCAATGTTTACAGAATGATTTTCTGCCATATGGCTTATAAACTAATTCAGGAAAAATAATTTGTATATTTAAATATAAATGCTTAACTGAAATGATATTCCACAACAATAAGGACAATAATCAAATTATGTCCAAAAGAGGAGATATAAGGGTTCAGAATTAAGTGGTAAAAGAACTCACAAAGAAGTCATCCTCAATTATTCAAGTCTAAATTTCTTTTAAGGCTGTTCTTTTACAAGACACACAAAGTACTTAAGACAGTAACTTGACTTGTAGTGAATATTAATACAACATACTGTCAATTTCCTTTCATCTGTACACCCTTGAAGATGGATACTGATGACAAAGCTGTTTAGAAAATGCTCAAGGACCAGCCCTTGTATTTTGAGCAATGTCCTCTGGACAACAGTCCAACATGCTAGAATTTTCCTTAATTCCATATTGTTTATCAAATTACCAGTGGTTCAAACAATCAATAAGAAAGCAAACCAAATGTTTGTCCAACAATTTTGCAAAAATTCTCTTTCACAAAAAAATAGGGAGGGATTCATATGTAAGACTCCCTATAGGGCATAGAAAGCATGCATCTTTCATGCCTTTCTCAGACTAAGAAAAAGAATTAGAGCAAGAGTATTCATAAAAGCATTAAAGTACTACAGTATTCTAACTGAACAGCAGCTGAATACCAAAAAAACCTAATGGAACTGTTACCACGATAAAAGGGTAGGATGATCATTTTTAAAAACCTCACCTCCAGTTTCACCCCTAAAGACACAGCCTCCAGTTCTACCAAAACCACCCACTTCCATGATAAGGCCATTTTTTTGACAACTTAAGCAATTTGGTTTAGGTTAATATTTCTATAGCAGAGATTCAGAAAGAAAAGAGGCTGTGATTCACAAGTTTTTGCTCTAAGTTTAGGCCTGCTAGGGCACTGCTAGTGACAACTGGTTTTTTGATTGTGTATGCTTTTACCAATAAGGCTCAGAGGATTACAAAACAAACTGTGTCTTTCTTCTGTTCATCTAGGTATCTGTTTGGAAAAATATGTGATCAGATGTTGAAAATATCAAGGTAAAAACCAGAATAGGTTTCTACATACTCCAGAAAACAATGACCAGGTCTCATAACATCATGACACCTCCAAACTCTAAGAATGAAAAGCCAAAAACAAGCATTAGTTTTAAGAATTACAATTTAGGCAGATTTCTACAACATGTCTCCTTTACAAAGAACTTAATCAATGATTACAGATTCTCTTAAGCCCTACAAAATCCGAAGAAGATTTATCACTACCATGCCTTGGCTACATCAAAAAAACTGTTCACAAAAGTTTTAAATTCTTCTAAAGAGAAAAGTAACAACAGAACTGAAGCAAAAGGAGGACATGAATTTGGACATAAAGAATACTTGAACTCATTTGGCTTCATGAAATGGGTACAGAAAAATTAACACATGGGTTTCCATTTCAGATCTAATTACTTCTGAGTCTACAATCTGAACTTATAAACTGTGCAAGTCTGGAAAAAGTACTTCCAGATTCACACTAAAAAAAGAGAGAGATGGGAGGATATATTAAGAAATAACACTGAACTGCGGACTTAGCCTACTCTACGGGGTTTTTTTAAATGCTATTTTACAAAGGCAGGCAGACAGGCAGAAGAGAAATTTGAAGGCAATCCCAAGAAAGTGCTTAAAAACAAACAAAAAAGCCCAAACCAAAATGTCCCCCTTTCCACTGACCTCTATAGAGAATGACTTGAATTATAATACTGCATTCAGATTGGGGTTTTTTGTTTGTTTGGGACTATTTTTCCACCAACCTCCTTTATATACTGCACAACTAATATGAAAACTTTTATAACAGGCAACTGATACTACAGAAACCAGACCACTACTCAGAGCACTGCTGCTTGTTAATGAGATCATTTCTGAGAAATCATTTATGCTTCTGTATGCCTAGAGACATATCAAGAGGTCTGACCTGTATAAAATGTAAAGAATAAATTCATTTGAAAACTCTCTTACAAATGCTTTTTCTTTGGTACCAAGAAAAAAATCCCACAAACCAACACAAACCCCAAACCCTAAATCAGCTTAAAAAGGGGGGAAACAAAAACAAGGTGGGGAGGAGAATCCGTATTTGTTAAAATACATCAAACTCCCAAGTCCACATAATGGAATCAAAGCACTCTTTTCCATTTCAAGAACTTTTTGAGGAGAAAAGAATTTTTATTTAAAGTTTGAGGCTTCTTAGACAAGCTTCTGTATTTTTTCTGCTGAAAACTCAAAATTTTAATAATTCATATATCAATTTTTGTTTTCCCTTTAGCTTTTTTTTTTTTTTTCCTTTGATAACTTACATTTAGTTTTCCTGAACTAAAAGTTTCTCTCAAAATACATGGAAAATTTGGTAACATTCAGGACTTTGTCCTGATAACAGTGCTCTCCCTCCCCCTCCCACTGCCCAAATCCAAACCCTCACACACACAACCCAAGCTCCTTTTCACTCTAGTTTCTCATTTAAGTGAAGCAAATTGCTGAAGCACTAATATCCAGCACTGCAGAGGACATCAAGAAAATGAAAATAAGAACAGGGACCTCTTTCAGAACCAGAAGGAAGAAAGAAAAGCAGAGGAGATAAACAGATGTTCTGGAGTTCTAAACTGGCTATGAATGTACTGCACCACATTTTTGATCTATTCCAAAGAAGTATCATCTCTTCACCTTTGGTTACAGAACTGCCAATGGAAGTGGTTCTCCTCTCTTCTGCTGCCATGCTCCTCCACTCCACAATGCACTGAATCTAGCAACTGTGCAGCCACATGACTTATCAGTTAAGTTGCTCCAAGGAAAAACTACACTTTTTGGCAGTACAGTTTAATGCTGGATTAGCTCATTCTGCAAGTCTATGAGCACTCCAACACAGAGAGTGGAGCAGAAACATGTGGCGTTGGGTGGGGGGGTTCTGCCTGTGCTAAGGAGGTAGGATGAGAAAGCATAGAAGTACCCATTCTGGCAACAGCTGCCACCACAGCACCCCAAACATAACATGAAATTGCACCCTGAATTCCAATCTTTACTAGATTAAAAGGAAAGAGTCTGCTACTAGTATCAGCAACTATAATGCTCAGCAGAGAAATACGGTAAAATTGATCAAGCACATTAAAGCAGTGAACCAGGCAACTATTTGGAAAGCTCAGCAACACTCTGCTGCCATGAACCAATTCCTTCACATCTCTGAGGGTAGGAAAAAAAAAAAAAAAGGGGGGGGGGGGGGAAATGAAAAAAGAGAAAAAGCAAGACCTCTGAAGTGAGCTCTCCAAGGGAACTCAATGCACGTTCAACATACAGAAGCATTAACTGCAATAGAAGGCATTTCAGTATGTGCCAATTCATGAAAAGCCTTTCCATCTAGCACCACCCAAAATTTGACTCAAGAACAACACACTCACTTTGCATTGACATTCTGAGATTCTACCACTGCAGTCTCAGACTGAAGCAGCAAAGTGAAGTTTCCTGCTTTAGCAGTCTAAACTAGAACAGAGCAAAACTCTGTTTTCCTGAATCCATATTATATTATGACACTCGCACAGGGTTCTTCCCTGCAATGCCCAGATTCACAGATGTCTATGTGTGAAAAAGCTGATGTCATACAGGAGTTGTTAAGCTGTTTACCTTTGCTTGGTAGTTGTGATTCCTTACTTTGAAGGCAGCTGTACAAGGCAAGTGTAATTTTTCATCCCATCACCCACCAACAATTTAGTGTACAGACATCTGAAAGTTGCCTCTTGTTTTATGGGATTATTCTTCTCAGATACCCAAGGTTTGTGAGTATATAGAGGTCACTACAGTCTAATGCATGCCAACAGTTTATCTCTCTATAGCACAACGGATTCTTGTTTCAGTGTTCTCCCCTTGTAAACAGGAAATTAGTCCAAGTATAAATGATAGATTTCTCCTTTGAAAGGGCATCACTTACCAGTAACTACCATGCTGCTCATGTTAGAGTTCGGGCTATTGAGTACACTGCCTGAAAGAAGTTCGTCAGATCCTCTCTAAAAAGAAAGAGACAGTAAGAGAGTTTTTTTCCTCTATTTTGTGATTTTTAAAGATGATATTAAAAATGTCAGTTTGACAGGGAAAACCTTTAGAAGAACGTAAGCAAGCATAACCAAACCTATTCAGATTTGGCAGACTTCCTCTTTTCAGATAAGTGCAATAACTTGAAATCTAAGTAAAGCAGTATATTTACATGGCAAGCTTTGAAATGAGAGCAGCTTAAGCACAGTTGTTTCACCCACCACTGAAACAAAGCCACCTCCAGACACAATGAGAACTGCTGAACAGTAATTTTGTCCAGCATTTCAAATTAAAATATTATGATAATTAAATATATTTAGTCTATTTCAATGACATCTAAATTAACTTATTGTTTTAATATTTTAATATACATATATTAAATTACTATATCTAGCTGAAACTAAAAGGGAAATCTATACAAATAGAAATACGGAGTTTAGCTCAATTCTAACACCCCTATTAAAAAAAAAAAAAACAAAAACAAAAACAAAAAGATTAAAAGAAAGACTCATCTTCCTTCATAGGAAATGGTCAATTTTCATTTTGGGGGCATTCATTTGTCCTGGAAAACACAATTTATGGCAGGGAACTGCTTCTTCATCATAATTCTTAAAACATGGTAAATATCAATTAAACAGTCTTTTCAAAAATGACTCGAAAATGGGCTGCAAAAATCAGAGGAGGGTTTATATTGAAAATGTACAAGATAATATTTTCCTATCAAATTACTTGTGAGATGGGCATTTGACATAGCTGAAGAGGCTTTTGCTTCTTTTCATGCCTTTTTTGTTTTTCCCTTTTTTCTTTTAACCCCCAACCCCTTCTCAATCCCTCAAGACTTCCTCTCTCAAAAAGCCCCCAAAATATTTAGGTGATCCTTCATTAAAAAAAATTTTAAAGGGGAATAAACCTGACATCCTTTGCAGATTATCTTTAATTTCTTATTGGTTCTTTCCCCACTTCAAAAGTATTTCCTTCAAAAGTATTTCCCCAGCACCCTTAACACTAATCCAGGTCACTGCTAAAACGGAAATGAGGAAAGAAAAGAGTTACTACCTATCTTTACAAAAATAAACATTTTTCATTCTGTTGTGGACACTACAATAGAATCTCAAGAATAGTTAGTGAATATGTTTTACAGGGCACCTCAATACTGCATACTAAATTAACCTGAGGATATCACCTTTCTAGGCAGCACAGTTGCAAGATCCATAAAATCAAACCTTTACCATTTTACCATAGTGTACTGTATGTGTGCTCATAATCAGAACAGTATCTTAAAGTTTGTTTAATCCACACCTGAAATCCACAAGCTCTTAAAAATAGTATATACTGTGTATGTACGCATAGAGCCATTCAAGTTTACTTAGTTTTCAACATTAGCTCTGAAGAATCTTGATACACTTTATTGAATACTCTGAGCTGTTAAGGCTACATAGCAATCAACAAAGCTGTGCCTACCAAATCAACAACAGATTTCCTTTAAAATTGAGTAACACCTAATACCAAGATTAGGTAGGACCATGAGAAGGACCATGTCTTGTCCTTCTCAATATAATGACAGATCTCTAATCAGATATAACTAAGGAAAAACTTAGCTGGACAAAACTGAGAAACAAGTTAGAGAAGTTATGGAAACTCTTCCATTATTCAAACTACATTGCTTTGTACTGTAAATACAATACACTAACCCAGGCACTCAGTATAAGTTGAAACATAAAATATTCCTTCTTTCTCTTCAATGTTGTATTTTTCTAACATAATATTTACATGGGTAGAATATTGCAAAGTTCATGATTACTAGCAGTATTAGCTCATTCAGTTGAGAACTGCAGTTCTTTCTGCTTGCAGCTATCCACCTAGCCTTGCTTGGAAGGCCTGGTCTGTAGACTGGACAGCTCAACTGAATATGCAGAAGTAGCAGCAGACTCTGAATCAGTTCATAGTCAGGCATATTAAGATAATTCAGCAGCATTTTTTTTCCTTTATACGCCAGGCATTAATTTGGAACAGTACAGCATTTACTATGTAAACACCCGAAGCATCCCCAGTACCAAATGAATGGTCTTTCCAAAACCTGCAGGAACTTTACAATTCTGAAATATCTCAAATTGAGCTGTCTTCAGCTTCAAAAAGTTACTTCCATCAGCACCTGCTGACTAGCAGAACACAAGAGTGATTACATAAACTTCTGGCTCCTAGTAAATCAGGCTTTTGAAAAGCTGTTAATTTCTTAATCCACAGCAGAAAAATCCAAAAGGAGCACAAATTACTCAATAGAGTGGATATTCAGTTACTGTATTTGTGTTTTGTGAACAGTTAAAAGAGTTTTCTCTTCATTTTGAAACATACCATTTTGCATTTCATGAATACATTCAGAGTCGATCACCAGATTTTGTCATTCCACTTGAAAGAGTTTTAACAGTTTTGCTTCAGAAGAACAAGCAAACGTGAATTCCTTATATTGGCATGTATCATAAATTCTACATTTGTTTTGTTCTCATAAATCAGTGTTCACAAGTCTGAGTCACAGATGTACAGGTTTGTATGTGGAATGCTCACCATGAAATCACAAACGTATAGCAAACCTCTGCTAGCTCACTCCCATATATACTTGCCAAGCTTTTACTAAAAAGACAAAGGTATCATGTACTGTGCGACCAATGACCTTACTAGATATACATGGCTATTCTTCCTTATCAGTTCTTAAGCAGCCTAGACACCTCTGCACTTCATTCAGTATGTAACCTTAAAACCAGCTATGCTGCAAAAGACACTTGGACACAGAGCAGTTAAATTAAAAAATCAAAAGCAGTAACTGCCTGGTAATTGTCATTTACTTCAAAAGGATTATCTCAGGATGACAGTTGTCTAGTAAAGCAATTCAATATAAGCATTTCAAGTAAGCCAATGCGTAGTCTTAGACTGGCACTACTATGTGACAGAAGCACCTCCTGAATTACAGCACAGACATAAATACTTACTTACATTTATTCAGCAGAGATAAGACTTTATTCAATTTGTGTTTTGGGGTGCTTGGCTCTGGTTTTATGTGCATCTTCTTTTAGAGGGTGCTAAGACAAAAAGGCCTGGCATCTTGCTCCGAGGGCAAAGCTCTTCATCACTCCACTCTCTCACACACAAATTTCACAATTATAACCCATTTCCCAAGCATCTTGAACATTTGCTTGTCTTATTCTCAAGCATGCCAGTTCTGCTAGTCAAATTATGCAATGCAAAGAAACCTTTAAACTAATTTAGGTAAATTCTATTGAGTGTTTCAGAGATAAGGAAACTAAACTCAGATCTCTGAAGAGCACAGTGAATCAGATTCAATGAAGAATGGAAGATCCAAGAGCAATGTTCACTTAACTCTTTTCCCCATCCATGCAAATTGCTGTGTTCTAAAGAATCAAAGCAAGTTTGAGATTGTATAACAAGACTGAAGATCACAAGCACGTAGGTGACAGGAATGTCCAAATATAAGTTAAAGTAACAAATGAACAAAAACCACCACAATGATTTTATTTCACCATAGACTGCAAAGGAAAGTTCCTATAATAGCAACATGGTAAGAGACTAATTGAATATTCATTTTACGATGAGGGAAGGAGATTATAAAGGACAAAATAAAAAGTACAAACTACTATTATACTATTAATAGGTCATCTTCTGACACCTAGTCCTCAACAGCACAAGTTTTCAATGCCATATTTCTATTCCTACCAATGTCAAGAACATTAATCTACATTAATCTTCCATAAATGCTAAACCAGTAACTATTCTGATCAGAGATATCCAAAACATTTCTTCACAAAACCAGCATCTGCCAAAATGCTATTACACAAAACAAGGGAATCACCAAACTAACTTCTTGCACTGGGTGAACTTTAAATTTGTTGCAGAGTCAATATTGTCCTTTCAATGAAGCCCATGTTATCACCCTTGCCCCCACGAGACCATTTCCATCTGCAGTGTGAAAACAGCATGTTAATTTATGGCTTCAACCAATGGAACTACATAAAACTGGCATGTGGGATCACTTTCAGAAAAAGATGAAAAATATACCAAATGAGACTTTTAATATGTATTTCAGAGAAACTTGAAAATTATACGTATAAAAATTATTTTATATGCTGTTAATTGAAGATACCACTTCGATATTTTAGTTAATTTCTGTAAGTGAACACAGTTATTGTATATACTCTCTCTTCTACAATTTACAAAATCAGTTATACAAAGAAAAAGAAAAAGCCCCTAGCTCATCAAATTAATCTCCTAGCTCCTTGCTTTAACAGTCATAGCTAACTCAGAATCCCTCACTACACAAGCTGGATTTATGTAGGAGGATTTCAGATTTTTTCCCCCCATAACAGACTACTATAAAGCTTCATGCTATCACAGGTTATATTAAGTAGCTATGTAATTTCAGGAAGTCATTACAGTCATATTATCCCTCCAGGCTTATCAAAAATATACTATTTAGAAGTCTTTGCCAACTATTTTCCTCACATTCCAGATAGGGCTTTAAAAATTTCAAACATTCCCCAGATTTTATTACATCCAAAGTAAAAAAAACACAAACAGTAACAACTTTGGCTTGAGAGTTACCAATGAGAGAGAAACATTATCAGCTCTTTTCCCAATAATTCAGGGCTATGAAGGCTTTGATCAGAAGTTATGGCTGAACCCAACATAACAAATTGAGTGTATCACAGAAGGCTTATTAGAAGCACGTGTAGATGCACTACAACTATACTACAAGAACACTAAACCAATACTACAAGAAACAGTAAACAAATGACAAAACTGCACTTTGTTAAAAAGTCAACAGCATCATCTAAAATAAATTCTTAAACTCCCACTAGAAAAGATAAAGAATACACTCAAAGATATTGAAAAATACATTTTCTGATAAATCCTCTCATTTGTGGTATTCAAATTTGCTGATATTACAAGCCTCTTTCAAGAACAGGATGCTTTTGCCCCCCACCACTTCTCTCTCTCCCTGCTTCCTCCCCCAGATGAAAGAAAAAAGGAGAACTTCAGCTGCACTGTGCATTTACCACAGTCATTCTCAGCCTACAGGCATGAATTTCCCAAGGGGTATGACAAGCCAGGAGATGGATCTCGTGATTTAAAGAAATCTAACAGCATTGTAAAACACTTCATTTCTAACAACATCTGGGAACAATTTAAAAGAAAAAGCCAGAAACCTAACGGAGAGGAATAAAGGCATATGAGAATTCCAACCCAGACATTAAACATTCCCCTCTAACAGATACACACTTGTAAACACACTGCTTCAATATTCAGTGTGTGAATTAGCTTTGGGGAATGGATGTTGGAAACAACAGGACAACACACTTTAAACCCCCAACCACAGCATTTATAAACTTTGTTCAATTTACATGCAATGGATCAGAATTTAATGAATGCTTCATTTTTAACATGAAACATTTTTAATGAAACACTGCATAAATACACTCTCACATACTCTAGTGAAGAAGAAATACTTTATCTGCCTTATGCTCTGACTATACGGACTACTGTCAAAACACATAATCTAAATTACCTAATTAATAGACTGTTACACCTCTCATACATACTGGATCACAGAAGACTCATTCAGAACAGGACAAGCCAGGTCCAAACATACAATCCAGAAGAAATTCCATGCAGGTTAATAGGTATTTTACAAAGCATACAATTTAAACTATAACCTTGTTATCACTTCACCAGAACCTTACATAAAAGGAGTATGTCTACTTGATTTTTATTTTTTAAGACTATACTATTTAACTATATTAGCATGAAATCTTATCAGATAAGGCCATGAACTCTGTGGGTGCTTAGTAACTCACTTACAACATCACCTGCTTTTAATTCAGTATGAAGTTAACTGGTACAATATGACCGACCACCTTTCCATATTTATTCTCTGCATTCTCTTTTTTCCCCCTCACTTCAATTCTTTTTCATGCTGTCCTCAGCCAACCATGTATTGTTTATATATCCTAACAACTAACTTCACCATTTTTACACTCATATTTTTTCAGTAAGGAAGGATGTAGGAGAAAATTAAGCTTTTATTCTTTTTTCTTGCAACTATATGCATGGTATATGCCATGTACCCAATTCATGAAAAACACACAAAGTCTGTAGAAATTGAGAGCAAGCAGTCTTTAAGACTGAAAGGAGACAAGTCTCAATTCCTCTTAAAAGCCTCCAGGTTCTCAAAATACATTGTAGAAAAGAGCCAAGTTTCTCAAAGCATCTCAAGATCAAGACAGACTACTATTAAACCAGAAAGCTGAAGAGTAAAGAATCAAATCTCCACTTAAACCATGCCACCCAGCCTTATTTGGAAACCTTCAAACTTCCAATTGTAATGAAAGACTGCAGGCAAGATTCTAGTCCAATACCAGTTGACGCTTCAAACATCCAGGAGGAAGTACACAAACAATTTATTCCAGCATTTCAGACTTTCTATTCCACTTTTACCAGGAAAGTAAGTGTTACTCTGAAGCAGCTGTACATAACTGGTAGTAAGTTAGAATAGGTGAGAACAACTTGCTAGAGGTACCACCTGGATGTGTTCTTAGCTTTCTGGATAGAGAATCATGGCACCTAGATGTACATATTTGGTCCTTCAGCAGCAGTTTCTACATCTCAAAATAAGATCCATAAGGAAGGTATTTTCTGCTTGATTCTCTGCTATTTTGCAATAATGAATTAAAAACGCTAGTGCTATTATGTCTATAACTCAATCCTCATGTTACACATTCATAGAAAAACTGATTTTTATGAAAAGCTAAAAATGGCTGTATGTACTTCCAGCTATAAAAAAACCCCACCCAACCCCCTAAATCAAACATCACAGTCCCATTAACAGCTTGTGAAACAACAACCTCATTTGAACCAACTACCACCAAAAGCAACAGTCCTGCTGTCTCCCGGGCCCTAACAACTTGTTCCTATTCTGTCCTCCCCAAGTCTATATTGCTACAAGCATTTATGTAACCACACGCTTTGGTACAAATCTGACTAAAAAGATGTAATGCACTGTTGTGTCAACTTAGCTTTAACCTGGTTAAGTTCCCAAGAGAGGTTTGTGAAGTGGCTACCCAAGCATTTGTTACACAAGTATTACAGTGACAGAGAAAACTGGAATGCAGCTTGATCTGCTTGTGAAAACATGGCCCAAAGCTTTAAGAAACAGGAAAGGTATTTTCATGTTGGTATCAGTACATATTTTTCAGATGGTGCAAGTGATCTCATTGCTCCTCCTACAACCCCCTCAATTAAGATGCAAATATAGGTGTTCTGTTACAAATGAAAAATACGTGATTTCCAATTAGTGACAGACATCAAAACATATCAAATAGGAATACTAAGCCTTCCTTACATTGATGCATACTTGCTACAGAGTACAAACTAATTTTCAACATTTTTCCTTTCTCTCCATTTTCAGCTCTCCTTGTTTTTCCACATATATTACAGTGGAAGAATGAGCATTAAGGAAGAAAACCCCAAAGTTACAAAGGAAAAAGAATTGAAGTAGGCTGTTCTGGGAATAAATATGAGTGTCATTTCAAACAGGGTCAATTTACCGAAGTTACTGTTAAAAAGAGAGCAGATGTCCTTGGTGACAAAAAATAACTTCTTACAATGAAAGACATGTTCCCCATACCATGTCCTGGTTTCGGCTGGGATAGAGTTAATTTTCTTTCTAGTAGCTGGTATAGTGTTATGTCCTGGATTCAGTATGAGAAGAATGTTGATAACACACTGATGTTTTCAGTTGCTGCTAAGTAGTGTTTATACCAAGTCAAGGATTGTTCAGCTTCTCATGCCCAGCCAGCAAGAAGGCTGGAGGGGCACAAGAAGCTGGGCAGGGACACAGCCAGGACAACTGACCCAAACTGGCCAAAGGGGTATTCCATACCATGCGACGTCATGCCCAGCATATATACTGGGGGGAGTCGGCCTGGAGGGGATCGCCGCTCGGGAACTACTGGACATCGGTTGGTGAGTGGTGAGCAATTGCATTGTGCGTCACTTGTTTTGTATATTCCAATCCTTTAATTATTGTTGTCATGTTATTATTATTAGTTTCTTCCTTTCTGTTCTATTAAACTGTTCTTATCTCAACCCACAGGTTTTACCTTTTTCCTTCTGATTCTTGCTCCCATCCCACTGGGTGAGGGGAGTAAGTGAGCAGCTGTGTGGTGCTTAGTTGCTGGCTGGGGTTAAACCACAACACACCACCACTGGAGAGAGAAATCCAGCCGGTGGTTCTAAACTTCTGAAGATAGTCACAATTCATTCTTACTTCACTGTTAGAATGTTCTGCGCATTTTTTGCTGTCTACTGTTGCTACAACTAAGTATTATTGAACACAAAAGTTGATATAAAACATTCTCCTAGCTAACATAAAATTAAAATAGTTCTTCCAATTCACCATCAAGTCATTTTTCTCATATTGCTGCCCTTAGCAGTCTTTGTCTAATCTATGAGCAATCTACTAGTAATTATATTAGACATGCAAAGATAGCTCAAAACTATCATTCTAATATTTTAAATACAGTAAAACAGACCATCACATACCATTTGTCTGTATGAATGATTCAAACTTTTTTTATCCTACCACTCCCTTTTATTTAAGTATCTAGAATGATGACAGTGAAGGCAAAAGAGATTTCAGAAAAAGAAGAAAAAACTGAAAGGAAAAAGCTATTTAAATACATTTTCTCATTTCTTAAGTTTAGTGTAAACTTATCTTTTGACAACTTCCTAGGATTTCTGACTTTTTTCCACACATATTTTCATTATACAGTGTACAGCTCAAATAAAAAGTCACAATATATCCACAATATGTGTTTCCACCACAAGGAAACTCTCAGTTATTAGTAGCAAAAAAGGGTCAGTGTTCTGTAACTTTGTAAGAGAAGAGATTAACCCTCAGAACTTCAGGCAAAAAAAAAAAAAAAAAGAAGTGGACAACGCTTCAAGAGTACTTACAGACACTGCTATTTTGTGCTCTCTTCCTTTTCTCCAGACACTGCTACTTTGTGCTCTCTTCCTGTTCTCCATCAGCTCCTATCTCTTTTGCTTTTAGCTACTGCCCTTCCCCCATACTACTATATTCCCCCATGTTAAATTTCAGCAACGAGGAAAAAGGGGGACTTTGTGACACATTACTGTTTGGAAAACTATTAGAAAGTACTAGGACAGTGCTTCTTAGCATCTTCTACCCAATCCTAACATAACCAACTAAATACACACTAAGAATTCCCTCTTTCCTTAAGCATACTGCAATGGCTGATGCCCTGACTTTTGGGGGAAAAGGCCATTCCCACATCTTTAAACATTACAAAACTATGTTTACAGGAGTACATGAGTTTTCCCTCCTAGGTATAACTGGGGCTGTCCACACTTGGCAGCTGAAGCTCAGGTTTTGGCCAGTGTAGCCCAAAGCACTGTCAACAACGTCACAAATTCCCAAATGCTATGTACCAAATAATGCACCCATGAAGGAATGACTGCTGCTTTTCTCCCGTCAGGTAGAAGTACACCTCAGCCATTCCAAGATGTGCAATGCATGTATACAAAATGAGTCAGTCAATTGTTCGGGCCCCATTTACTGCACAGCTACATGTGCCATCCAGGAGAAAGATAATAGATTAGACTGAAGTGGCACACACTGAAATACAGTAAAGGAGAACTATAATCTTCAATACGCACCAAAAGTTCACCTAAGTTATTCCATGCACCTGTGTAGTGTATATTCTTTACATCACATTTTATATCCCTCTACGGATTCTTTTAACTACTCCAGAGAAAAGATACATTATATACTTCATACATTCACTTCAACAATCGAAAAAGGCTTTATCACTCCAAGTGTCAAATCAGTTTACTTATCCAGATTAAAGCATCATAACTGTAAAGAGAACACAAGACAGCAATTCAAACTACAGTTATTAGATTCTGATACTCAAACCTACATAGCCAATGAGCAATGAGAAGTTTGAGACTAGAAGCTAACTAGCAGGCTATTTCATATTTAGTGACTAAGGACCTCATGTAATAAAAACAGAGCAACAAAGATGCACCTTTTTAAAACATAAAAGCAAACATTTTATACAATATGGCAATTTTTAAAACTATGCATGAAGAAATCTATAAATTTAAAATGTATAGCATTTCTTCAAGAAACTGAAAATTAAAAAAAAAATCTATGAACTATGTAATATATTATCATTACTGGAATCCTTAGCTCTGTTCTATTCAAAAATACTCACACAAACTGCTTATATACAACAGGAGTTCACAAAGTAACATCAGACACAGAGCGAAAGCTCATTCTTCTTGTATTATTTTGTAAACTGTAACATAAGGGGTGAACTGTGTGCAGAGTGACATTTCCTTGCCTCCATGAATTCCAGGTAAGCAAACCAACACATTACAGACCAAATCAAATATGAATTATTTCATATGTACTCACAAGATGATTGGGTTTTGACATGTTCTAACGCTTTGAGAAATTAAAGCACTCTGCTCCTCTGACAGATTTAACTGGGAAGCGTGCTCCCACTGCATATTTTGAGTTGTGCAAATCCCCACATTTACTCTATGTAAACCAAGTTTCCAAATAGTATATGTCATTTTTTCCACCTCCATTTTAAGTTTTATTTTTTTTACTCAGCTTTTGGTGTTAATTTCTGGTGACTCAACATGAAAATAAAATCAAGATTGAACATTCAACAATTTGATGAACAAAAATGTTTCAAATCAAAGCATACAGCACAAAAATAATAGCTTCAAATTTAGCAGCCTCATTAGCAGGTAACTCTGAGACTATAAAACTGTTAATAAAACATTATAAGCAAGTATTCATTTTACTTCACGCTTGCCTTGCCCACATGCAGTCCCTAAAGCTGAAAAGCCCTTTTTTAATTCAAAGACAATTCCCAGACTACAGTAGTTAACTTCTGCTATTACTCTCTTACGAATGGGTTTAAAAATATAACTAACATTCACTTTTCTGTTTAAGAGAGAAACCAGCCAGACAATAGTTAATGTAATTTTCAAATTTGTATCGACATGACTGATGATGATAAAGCAAAGCAAATTTTCCAAACAGAAGGGTCATATATCACAATCCCTTTCTGCAAATATAATTGAGTACATCACAAACATACTGTATAACTGATCAGCATATATACATACAGTAGGCGCAAAATCTCAAGAAAGCATCAGGTCAAACAAATATTCTGGATAAGTCGATTTCACACAGGTAAATCCCTGCCCACTTCCAACAGCTATCCAGTCACAATAAAAGCAGTGTCAAAAGAGCATTAAAACTGCTGATGCAACTCCTTGGACTCAAAACTTGCTCCTCCCATTCCCAAAGCACCCCAAAGAAAAGAAAATGGCCAAGGAAAGGCCAGATGAATGTTCCCAGTTGTTTATATACCACCTATAGGTAAAGCATTCCTCAACTTTAAAACATCAGTTCATCAAGAGCAGCGAACAGTCACCAGAGAACATAAAGGACAAATGTTTCACATGGCCTACCACAAAACATGACTGAAGCTAGCATAAGACTGCTACCCAAACTGCATGTATCAATTAGCGAGAAATTCCATTTTCCATTCTTATTAGTATCTTGAGACACAAAAGCTCCAGAATACATTCCAGTTTACTGCTCCCGTATCTAACACTTTTCTTCAGAAAACCATCATCCTTTTTATGTATTCCCACTACTTCCATGCACAAATTGATTGTTTCCTTTTAAAATCCAGAGAATAAGGCCATTCTTACAAGGCAAAGACCACACCTTTTTGACGCTTCTGTTCCTCTCCTTGTATTGATTTTAATCACTACCTCTGATACACCTGTCTTACCTTCTTTATTATATTCATAATATAACTTCTACAATCAACAGAAAGAAGCAGTTATGTCATCTGAAGTGTCTTTACTTCATTGTCTGGCTAGTACCTGAAAATATGGTTCCAAAATCACACTACATGCTTACAACGTATTTCATGAACGTTCAAATTCCCCTAAGATTCTAAGTCACTCATAGTTAAGAATGAAAGGGATACTGAATCCATTTACTTCTCCCAAAGTGAGAATGTCAGAATTTAAGGTTCAGGCAATACACAGTCTACCTGAAATTGCTTCTTCATTAGACAGGATTGAGGGCAATTTAGAAATTGTTTTGCCCCAAAACTGTTCACATGAGGCAGTTTACTTCTGAAAGACTTGAACTTCCCTGGGTATTTCTCCAAACTATTAAATACATTCCTAAAGTTCATATTTCTGATTGGGATTAGCTCTGACAGAAGTACTTTAATAATTACACTTTCCTCTTGATTCAGAGAGTGATTTTAAGCTTGCTCCGATACTGCGCGAACATGTGAAGCCAGATGGGTCCAGAATCTATGTAACTCGCTTCTTACAGCTCCTCCTAGAAGCAAGCTTGCTTAGAAACGTAATACGAGGTACATCTGACAAAACAGCTGCTGT
Organism: Aquila chrysaetos chrysaetos; assembly: GCF_900496995.4. Classification (NCBI taxonomy): domain Eukaryota; kingdom Metazoa; phylum Chordata; class Aves; order Accipitriformes; family Accipitridae; genus Aquila; species Aquila chrysaetos. The sequence continues at coordinate 22,722,100 of NC_044015.1, forward strand.
ATCTACTGGCTAGCTGTATTGTATAAGAACTAGTCCAAATCTAGGACCAATACTGAATCTCAGCCAAAGAGTTTTACTAGACAAAACCTGGCTTACCAAGCAGTTAACATAGATCAGCTTCAGGTGAAAAGGCAGCTACATAGTATAGCTACAAAGTCCCTGGACAAATGTGGAGTCTACATTTCTACCACTGAAATAGAACTGCTTGCATGCATCCATTAACATAACCTGAAGTTCCCTTGTCCCATATATCTTTGCATTCTCATTATTTCTCAGTCTGCCTCTATGAAGTACCGATCTAATTCCTGCAACAGATTTGAATACAAAAGTGAAACAAAATTAACAACCATTTGGAAGCTCTTCCCTTGTTATAACAAATACGATAAATTCATAACTGAACTTGAAAAATAAAAAGTAAAGCAAAGCAAACACCCACTTCTCTGTCTACATAACAAATTCTACCTCCCATATTTTTGTGTCCTATTACAGACAGTCACTTCTTTTTTAACTTCAGTGGTAACTGTTTCAAAAAAAAAAAAAAGAGATGGGGGGAGGGGGAAGAAGAAAACATGTCTTTTACATTCACCATGCAACAACGAGAAAGTGTTGTTTTGAAAAAAATCTGCAAAATTAAGCTTTAAAATAAGAAGCTGACACCACTACATTAATCTAGAACCACTGTCTGCAGTTCAGTGCCTAGAAAAGTCTTTTGTGTAGAGCCTCCAATTTACCTCTAGGGATTTTTGGTTAATAAAGCATATACAGCTGACTAAATACCAGCTGACAATGACTAGTTAAAATCTTACAACTTGCAATTACTGATGCTCAAAGTAGTTCATTTTGTATCAACAATTTGCCCCCTTATTTGCTGAGTATACATCCTACCTTCACACCAACTGCAACATCAGTGACAATGCTGTAAAAAAAGAAAAAAACAAGAACACAAGTCAACCAATTTATCCTCATAAAACCAACTGTTCAAGTATTGCAATGCCAAGATAATGAGGAATCAAAACAGCCAACAACTTCCCCAATCAAGAAAGTATATTCAAAGAACATAGCAGGAGTTGGAGGAAGTACAAAAGAAACTTAGAAAAGCCACTGACTTCCCCAGCTTATAGGCTTCTCCAAAAGAGCCCAAAGTTTCAAGTAAATATTACTTTAAAGCAGTACTGTCAGGAAATTTATTTAGGAAACTCAGGTTTCTGGACTACATGAGATCATAGGCTGAAAATAAAAGAATTTAAAAGTAAGTACATAACTTTTCTCACGCACCCCTATTAACTAGACAGCTAGTTCAGCAACATAGCCTACCCTATAGATCTTCTTACAACAGAAAGCAACGAACACATTTTTTGAAATTAGCTTGAAAAAAAAGAATGCATTGGCAGGTACACCTGTATAAAATTTAATCAGGTACACCTATACGAAACTCTCCAACAGGTATGTCAAGGTAAATCTTTTTCTGAGAGGTTGTGACAACACAACTCACAGCATGTAACGCAATCCCAAAAGAAATCTAAGTCCCCACCAAAAAAAAAATGAAAGCAAAACATGAATACGTGAAAGCTTTCCACAATGTAATACTCATTAATGACTTCTCAGACAGGATTTGTAACTCGAACATTATAATCACAACTAACCATAAAAAGCCTTTAAAACTTTCACAGTTGAAAGGTTATATGCTTAAAGCATACCAAAGAGATTGCTTCTCTGTTTGAAGCAGAGTAAACAACTTAATAGGAAATTTGGAAGCTGGAAGATGTTGTATTTACACTGACGAAGGCTACAGCCACCAGCCTCATTTTCCAGGTCCAACAGAAAGAAGGCCTTGTGTACACTGACTGCCCACCCCAGCTCCCAGCCAGGACCGAGGGCCCTCGCTGTCCCATATGGCCGACTCCTTCAAAACCTTCCCTTCTTTGGCTTCTACAGCCAGTCGCCAGCACGCACAAAGGCATCTTTCTACCTGGCCGGGGAGGAAGGCAGAGGGCTTATTAGGCAGCTCCTGAAAACAAAAGAGCTCGACATCTGGCTCCTGCTGGTATTTGCTCCTCCCCTCCAGCCAGCTCCAAAACAAACCCGAACCCTACAGAGCGCTCCTCCTCACCCCACGGTCGGGGCGCGGGGGGGGGGGAGAAGGAAAGAACAAGAGGTTCTGGAGGGGACGGAGGGGGGTAGACAGCGCTCCCTCTTTACAGCCAGATCCAGCATCTCGGGTACTATACTAAGTAGGGGGCGGCCCAAAGCCCCCAGCAATTTAAACGGAAGACCCTACCGAAGGGCCCGCGCTACGAAGAGGCTGAGCCCCTTCCCCCCTCGTACTGGGCCTCAGCTGCGCGGCGGCGGGAAGCCGGCCCGTCCCCACCACTGCCGGGGCAGCGGCCGCTCCCCACACCCGCGGAGACGCCCGCCCGCCGACAGCCAGCCGCCGCGGGGAGCGAGCCCCCGGCGCTGGGACGGGTCCCACCGCCGACCGGCGGCACAACCGCGGCAGTACCTTCGCCCACACCGCCCCGCTCACTACTCACCCGTCCATCGCCGAGCAGGACAAAGCGCGGACAAGCGGGACAGACAGCCGCGCAGGCGACGCGTACGAGGAGGCTGTGAGAAAATGGCTGCCCGGCCTGCACGAAAACCGCCGAACGTTGCCGAGTGCCGGATTCCGCTCGTCCCTCGCCGCTACGGAGCATGCGCCAGTCGCGCGGGCATGCGCCGTCGGCGCCGCTGAAGTTTCTGCCATCAGCTGCCGGGGCCGAGCAGAGTCGCGAGGCGCCGCCAGCCTGCCCCGCCTGGGGCGGGAAGCGGGAAGGCGGGCGCGGCAGCGGGTTCCTCGCCGGCCCGCGCCCGGGACCCGCCGCGCAGCGAGGCGGGGGGTTCCCGCTCCTCCCGCCCCAGCGCACCGCTTCGGGAGCGTTTGTGCGTGCGCGAGGGAGAGAGGTCGCCTCGGAGGAGCGCGACTCACGGTCCTGCCCGGGGAGAGCGCCCGAGGCCGCCGGGGGCGGTGGGGGCAGGCCCGCTCCGGGGGCTCCTCAGTCCTCGGGCGGTGTCTGGACCGCCGGACCGCGCTTGTTGCGCGGAGAGACTTTGCGTGCTCGGTGCCAAAACTTCCCGGCGCCGGGAGCCTGCCCCTTCTCGTCATGGAAAACGTTCAGAGAGGCCGCGCCAGGCTCGGGCACCCCGTCCCCTCAGAGGACCCAACCCTGACAGGGAGCCCTGTCCTCATCACTCAGTGCCTTCGGCTACACAGTCATTCTTAAGGAAACAACCTGTTGACTATATAGCTGACCACTAATACTATTTCAAAAAATAATTCAGATGAACATAAAAATTAACTATTGCAGTGTGTTAGGCTGTTCTTCACAGAAACTGGTGTAGCCATGGTTCTCTCTAAACTACCGTATCAGGGTACAAACTGTTCGCTCTACATGGCCATTAGGAAATAGGCTTTTTCCCCCCAGTATTTTTATGCCGGGTCTCAGTATTTCATCACAAATCCTACAATGTTTGATAACCGAGTTTCTAGAAAGAGCTGTTCCTGGGACAATCCTAGATTGGATTTAACAAAAAGTCAAACTAAGGATTTTATACCTATGAAGGAAAATTTGAAAATGTGATCCAAATGTTCCTAGAAGATCCCAAACCCGGAAGTGTATTAAAAAATATTCAAAACATCTTCTGTATTTTCTGTATTTTGATCTGGCAATGCTGGTTCTTAAAATAGATTTTGAGGAGGAAGCCCATTACTTGATTGCACTTTAATTTTTTCAGGTTACTGCAAGACCCTTGGAGTTTGTCACTGAAAATATTGCAATAGAGCCTGATAAAGAATTTAAGAGCCAAAAGGCTATGCATATCTCCATAATCAGAAAATTTTCACTAGGCTTTACTACCCCTGTCTGCCTGCCTCTCCTCTAACTGACCCCATGAGCAGCCCAGTAACTAACTTAACAATTAGGAGTACCTGCAAATTCTCATTCTACCCTGTGACTTTTTGTTGTCCTGTTCTGGAAAAGTCACTCTGATTCTGTGCAGCAATCAATTTACTAGGTGGACAATAACTGATATTGCTTCTCCTAGATGTCAATATCATTTGGATATCTGCAACTACCTTCTCTTTCAGCAACTGCCTTCAGCACCCATTGCTGACCACTAGACTGAATGATTTGTTATTCTCATTCTTATAAAATCCCTCTTAAACATTTCATTTACTTAGATTGTATACAAAGTTCATCATGCCAAATGCTATTCTTTTTTGCTTTCAACATTGTTATGTTTTTTTTTTTAAAAAAGTATCTGGTTGTAGTATTCTTTACGGATTGCATGTGTTAAAGAAGTACTATCCTTGAAAGTAACATTGAGGACTTTAGAGATTTAGAATTGCTTATAACCATCTCTATAAATCCAGTGCATTTTTATATATTTACTCCATATAGATATCATTCCTGTAGATTCTAGCATGGTTAGTAGACTTTGCACCATTGGAGGTTAGGGTTACAGTTGGTTTCTCTTGTACTGTATTGGGGATTTTTTTGTCGTTTTTCCCCCTTATAAATCTAAACACATCTTGTCTGGTTTTGGATTGGTAGAAGTACTAATCCTTCTACTTCTTAGCAGTTAGTAGAAAATCTGTCTTTCCATCTGATGTATCTATCTCACTGCCTGTCTTGCTTACCTCCTTTGCCTTTATAGTAATGCCATCTTCGAACCTGTGTTTCTCTTTTGTAATATCCCTGTTTTCTCCTTCTTTCATGACACCTACCAGAATCCATCTGATTAAGTGAGCTAATACTCATTCGGTTTATCCTCTGAGTTAGATGGTCTTCCATATAAGGGAGACTGAGGAGCACGTGTTGAGTGTTTATAGCAGAAAAGACACTAAAACTGAGTTTGCAAATCTTGGTGAAATAAGGGATGTAAATTTATAGAGCAAAACTCTGGTCCCCCTGAAACCAGCAATAAAAGTGATAATTAATCAATCAGGATTTTACCTAGAGCATTTAATTTTAGAAGGGAAAAAAAAAGATACCAACAATCAGTGTGTTACTAATAAAATGCCATAGCATCCTCTTGCTCATTTGTTTGTTCAGCGTGGTATTACACTTTCCTCTTCAGGTAGCTTTGCGTTTTTATACTATTAGATTATTTTTAGTATGCTTTTGGATGCCTTGTAGAATGTCTACCATGTTTTGGACATTGTGATAGTATAAACAATGACTTGATCTGTTTTCTCTGTGGCTAGAGTATGTCTTTGCTTTGTCTTTCTCATGTTTTAGAAGGTCAGAAAAAAACTGGCCAAAAGCACCCTGTTGTCCTTAGGACTTGTCAACTTTCTGCTGAAGTCCTGCATCACTTATTTCAGAAGGCAGCTAAAATGTCCAGTAATAGGTGACCATTCAGTAAAACACCTCTAGCAAACCCCTCCACATTGAATTGTTACATTATGAAACATGAGAGCTTATATCCTCTATCCATTTTATTCCAACCAAAATTTAAGTGTAGATACTATTATTAGCTGTTCAAAAGTTCTCTACTTTTTAAATCCTAGTAACCTTATTGCTGTAATTATATTTTGTTTTCCAAAATAATTTCTTTCACTCATTGATATATTTAGATGTTTCACTTTCATTGGTTGTTTCCTTTTATTTCAAGAACAGCTAATAAATAACAGTCTGTGTAGTTCAGCAGCAGTATGAGTGGTGTATGCTTAGTGAAAGATTTCAGGAATTAGGAAGCACACAAAGATATTTTCTGCAGTACGTTATCCCAAATTGAGTCCCTGGAGTTGCTGGGGAAAAAAAATAGCATCCACATGCTCAGAGAGTATCTTGTCCAAGAATTTGCCTGAGCACTTTTTGGCATCTGCAGCATTTTAGGGCAACAAGTTAGGCAATTTAAGAAATCATTGTGTGGAAAATATTTTATTTTGTTTCAAGCCTACTGCCTGATAATTTCCTTCAATGTCCGTCAGTTCTTTTCTTACAAAAAATAGATGGGTGATTTTCCCTGTTCATGTAGTTTGTGAATACATATACCTTCATCATATCATCTTCAGTTATATTTGAAGAGTCCTAGTAAATTTAATGTCTCCTCTTTTAGAAGTCATTCCATATTTTCAGTAATTTGTTTTGCCTTTTTGTACACCTTTCCTAATCCTATTCTAGAAGATCATAATGGTCCTTATTATTCAAGTTACAAATCCAATGGCTATATAGGTGCATAATAAATGCTTTCTTGTTCATTTCTGGTTTTATATTCTTTTTTTTCCTGATAGTACCAATCTCATTTGCATGTTTGAATGCTGCTAAGCCATGAGCTGATGTTTTCACAGAACGCCCCACAACTCAAGCACTTTTTGCTGTGTGGAAGTCATTCATTTAGATTCCAGGATTTTGCCTGTATAGTTTGGCTTATTTTCTCCCTTGCATATTACTTCCATTTTTCAGTACAGAATTTAACTTGCCATTTTATCATTCAATCACACAGTATCATGAGAGCTTTCCACAATTCTTCATGGTCAGCTTTTGTTTTTGTTGCCATGAATAATTCAGCCTCATCAGCAAACTTGGTTGCCTTGATAATCACACTTTTTTCCAGATCATTTAAGAATATGCTGAACAGTGCAGGTCCCTGTGGTACACTACCAGTGACCTCCCTCTGCTGTAAAAAATAGACCATTTTTTCTTGCCCTTCATTTAAAATCTTTTAATAATCCAGTATTAATAACTAATAATTAATAAGAAATTAATAGATCAAATAACATACTTGTTAATCATCCATCAGCTTATGTTGTGGTTTCTCTCAAGAGCTTTAGGCAGCGAATTTCAACAAATTCTTTTTTTGAAATTATATCATGTTGTTTTGATCAGACTATGCTAAAACTCAAACTTAGTGACTCCTTCAAAGAATACGATACTTTTTGCTATTAGATGCACTTACACAGTAACAACTCTTCGTTCGTCCCTATCACCAAACCAAATAGCCCTGTCTCTTTAGTTTCCTGTGTCATTGAATGGCATTGCTTAGTACAACAGATCCTCTGGTTATCATGGGAAAGGTTGATCATTTGGTTTACCAGTCTTTGTTATATTAAACCACATTATTCTATCTTAAGCCAGTTCTTATCAACTTCATAAATTCCCCAGATGCCTTTGAGCAAAGTCCCAACATTTATTAGTAGCTATTCATCATTTTGTGTTCCTGTAAACAATATTCTTAACATTTCTTCCCAGCAGTCTGTGTTGATTTACTTTGTTTTATTGAACTAAGTTTTGAAGCTATCGAGTAGCTTTTACAAGCTCAGTGCCCTAAATAAATGTCTCTTTTTCAAGTTCAGGTCAGAACTTGTCTTGCTGGTCTGAATCCCACAGGCTGCTCTCCAGCATTTTATTTCCAGCATCCTTGCTAGAAAGACAGCTTATCTTGGATGGGCTGGGAGCGTTACTGCTCTCTACCATCTCAAACACCAATACATGTGACATAGCTCATACCGTACTTCAGTAAACATTCGTATGGGTCCAAAGGTCCATTCTTGACAACTAGATTATTATTTGCCTGCCCACTTTCCCTCTCTTGCTTGTACTATATCCACCTGGAAATCTATTTTCCAGAGTCAGTTCACCTTTTTCTACCACTGTGATTAAATACACGTACATTTTACTTTCTTCAGGGCTGGAGATAAGTTTTACTTTTTATTACAAACATTGTATGCCAGTGGTGATTGTAAACCTCTTTCATACTATAGGGTTTTCTTGGTTTTTGCCTCAGCTGATTGGTAGTGGAGTGAAGATCATGTTGTAGGTCGTGTACAGCCAGGGCTTCAGATCTGGGAAGAGAGTACTCTATTCTGTCATGGAAAAGAAGTGAAATGAATAATTTTTTTTCTGAATGCAAAGATGTCTGTTGAGGTTATAAGACAAAGGGTAGGAAGTTCTCTGCTTCTTGACCTAAAAAAATGTATAGATCCTTCTATTGTCACAAACAGGTGTTTAAGTGCTGGCCTGGCACTCTCCAAGACACAGGTGAAATATTCCAACACTAAAGCTATGATTGCTATCCAAGTATGTTAGTAAAGTAATTTAATTGCTTGTGAGAACCTAGTTTTCACCTGACTGGCTGATCAGTACTGATGAGGACTGCTCCCTTAATGATGCATGCTTTTACAAGCCTAGATCTTTACGTTGCAGGCAGCATAGCTGTCCCACCTACCAGACAGTCATACAACCCATTAAAAAATCTCTAAGCACAATACTTTTAAAAACATTATTTAATGTTTATTTTTATGTGTGGGTTCCATAAAAGACCCACAATCAGGAGAGAATAGCTTTACTACTTAGAGACTCCGTTATTATTACAGTAGCTTTTGCCAAGCAGTATTGCAGTAACAAAGGTTCTCTGTTTAAGGATCTGACAAAGTATAAATTTAGGGACTTCAAAATGATTTTTATTTTTGAGCTGAAGTGAAGATGCCTAAATTTTGGCTAATGGTACACTTATATAAGGGTATGGCTAATGTAACTGAGCTCAAGCATTTAGCCCAGTGACTCCCTGGAAAGCTGTTGCTTTGTGCAAATTTGTGCCCAGTCTGGCATAATGTCTCAGCAGGTAGGTGGTGACTGGTGGCTGAGACATGGCAATGATTAACCTCCTCAACCAATACGCCTGCTTTGATGGGGGGTGGGGACTTTTCTTTAGTTCCAGTGCAAAATCAAGCAAATCACAGCTGCAGGTGATCTAAACTCATCTGGTTTGACTTTGCACCGAAGCTATCTAGACAGTCTCACAGTGTTTTTTATCAGAGGAGAGCCCCAAGACCCCAACCCTCCTGCCTCCAGCTGCTCATTTGCAGTCTGAGAGCCCTTCCTGCTCTGCACCCTGCAGACGGGAGTGAGCTCAGGCAGAGGTTTAAGCTACAGCCTGAGTAAATATCCCAAAACTAGGCTTAGATGTAAGCTTAAGGGGCCGCTTAGATATATTTTGACTCACCCTCTAACTCACAGAACAACATCGGACAGAAGACTTTATGTAACATACACAGTGACCCCAGTCTTCTACAAGGTCTGAGGTTGCCTAGTTTTACAGACATGACAATTATGATTACTAAAAAGGTGACAAAGAAGAAATGGAGAAAACATACATTTTTTAAAAAAACTCAACACCAGCAAGGAAAAGACTCCAAATCTCCAATAACATAGTAAATTAAAGCAATATATTCTCAAACAAAGAAAGAAAACTCACAGCAATTTCAAAGAATGTTCTTTGCACAGCTGGACTGAAATGGGACTTCTGCTATTGATTTCAGGAATACCAGAATTTGAACTCTGAACTCAAATAATTTAAAAGGAGTAAAAAGTGTCTCGCAGTAATTTTTAAAAGGTCATGTAAGTGACAGATGAGCTTACCTTTCCACTTTACTCTTTGATGTTAGAAAATAGAATTATTTTTGTACAATTTTTCCAAAACTGTGCTCTCATAACATCCCATCCTACAGTGGTTCTTCCAAACCCTTTTGCACCTTATGTAGGAACAGCATTATGTTCCTGGGCATTTTTAATAGGGATTATTTTATGGACTCCTACAAGACTGTATAAATTATCAAAAAGAATACCATAGAGGAAAAATATTTTCAAATGGATGCTGTCCATGGTGGTGAACGATATTCAGAATGAAAACCTTTCAAGTGTTACAGAAAAAGGTCTTCAAACAGGACACCCCAGAAATGTGACTGTTTTTTTAAAAACTGAAAATCTTCAAAGCAGGCACCTCTTTCTCTGAGGAAATCCTCAAAGGGGCATTCCTCCAGAGTGAGAATCTTTGAAAATGAAATCTCTTAACTGATATGAAAACTTTGAAAGCAATAAACCATTGCTAAAATTGAAGGCAGTATTTCCTTGGCAGAGTATAGGATGTTCTTAAAGGGAGAAATGACTGCACCATTGTGCATTGTGCATAGAGGTTATCAACCCCTACTCCCTTACAGGAAGGAATAAAGATTTTTTAAAACATTTTATCATAATCACAAAGTTATTAAACTACATTATTACAGTATTTTTAACAATAAAAAGTATTGGTGGCAGTATACTCTTTCATCACTGGACAGGCAGTTTCATACACACTGCTGACTTGAAAACAGCTTCTTCATTTTAAAAGATTTAAGTAAGAAAGTCCATGGAGTGGAGCTTGTTGGAAATATTTCTGTGAATTATATTCCCATGGAGTAATACTTTTTTTGTAAAAGTAAGACTTTTCACAGAAAATGCCAGCTGTGCAGTATATTTTCCAGTTCAGAATAGTATGGGTTTTGGAATATGGACTATTTTTCCAGGATGGGAATCCATTTTCAATTTTTTTCCAACTAGCACAGTCCATGGAGTCATTTCTGGTTAAAAGCTTTACAGAGAAGTGATATAATGCATGGATGTGACAACAAAGCAAATTAAATACACTATATATAGGTTAGAAAGGAAACAGCGAAAAGACAGTTTGCTTGTTGTGCCACGCTGAAACGTCATGGCCTTTAAGATGACTGCTATTGAGGCCTGTTTTTGAGCAATGCAAGGAGAAGGATCTATAGTACCATTTAAAGTGGCTGACTGCTGTGGCACTAGGCTAGCTATTGGAGTGTGAGTGAACTGCAGCTGACCCAAAGCCAAGGGCAAGCCAAAATGATTTGGAGCGCAAGACATTGGAGTTTAAAGCAGCCTGGAGAGACACAGAGAAATTCAGAAATCAGAAGATAAAATACATATTTGTCCACCTTCTCTCTTACCTATGAGGCTCATGGAAGCAGCATTCTAATCAGCTTCTGCTCCTGGCTGTGCGAACCTACAATGGTGCCAACTACCTTCACACAGTTCCTACACTCAAATATACAGTGGATATCAAACCAAATGGTGTCTCCCCCACTCTTCCTTATTATCTTCTCATGCTGTCCTCACACATTCCTCACTTCAGGATTTGGGTATCCTAAACACCCTTAGGAAAATGCAGCTAAGGTGGCGCATTGTGGCATTCTGGTTTTTGATTGCTTTACTGTACATACTCTTCCCACTTGTCTGTTTGTCTAGCAGCAGTTTAACTGGGATGACTTAAACATCTTTCTGTATTAAATATTGTAGATTAAATTAGTCCTGCAGATTTCACAAACTGGGATTTCTATAGTGTGCAGTAGCGGGAGATCCAATATGTATACATAGGAGGCAAATTTGACCCAAATGGTGTACTCTATACAACAGAGTTCTTTAATAATAGCTTATAACCAGGATCTGATTTTGAGTTTTAGAAAAACATAGACAACCACAAAAAGTAGAAGTTGCTGGTGCACTAGAAGGTAGACATGAATAATGTTTTTGCTAATATCAGGAGAAAAATCCAGATTGCAAGGACCGATTACAGTGTTCAGTTGCTATTACAGTCTTTTCAGTCACTGAATAAATACAGTCAATGCAGCTGGCAACGCTTAGAGAATCTAAGTAAAAGCTACAAATACCTTGTGAGACCATTTTGAAGACAATCTGCCCAAAATAGCTGCGCATAAAAACTTTTCTGTAGCACTGCCTCTCAAAACACCAAAACTCCTGAACTAGGCTGCAGGCTCCCTCTGCCACCCACAAAGCCAGCGTCGACGCAGCGTTCTGCCTTTGTGGGCACCGAAGTGGAGAGCAGCCCATGCTGCACGTGCTGGCAGCGTTCTCCCACCTCCTGCAGCCAACGTGCAGCCCCCAGACAGCCCCAGAGCTGCCGTAGTCTGGGTCCTTAACTGCAGCCACTGTTGAGCTTTTCTGCACCTAAAACTCTCCCAGCATTGTACCCAGTGCTTTACATCAATCCATGAGAAAATACTAAAGCCCCTTCCCAGGCTCTTGCTCAAGCTCGGACTGGTAAATTTGCTCCCACCCTCCAAACAAGATTTTCGGAGGGGTGGGTACCCCTGCAGCTCTGGTATGGCACAGCTGGTCTGGTGAGCATGAGGCTTTGGTGTTATGAGCATGAATGCCTGAGTAATCTTAAGACTTCACTATCACAAGTAGAACTAGTGACTTCTGCTGTGCCATAGGATACAAGGCTAAAAAGGCACCAGAAAGCAATTCATAAGCTAATGTTTTGGGGTGGGGTTTTTTTTCTATTCCTCATGCTCCACAGGAACTTCGTGCTATGTTAGCTGTAATTTAAAGCTGACCTGCTACAGCAAAAAAAAATCTCACTTATGGAGAAGTAGGGACAACAGATCAGGAGCACCTCAGTAATTTTCCTTGTCAAACCTAACTCTTCTTGTCTTTGTAATTTGGAAATATCAGAAAAATCCAATGTTTCTGAGGTCGCAAATATTCCTCTCTAGACTAAATGGTATTTTCCATTTGAAAATTGTAATTTGCTCTATAGACCATACAATGCAGATACAGTTTCCTTTCTTATGTAGCATAAACAGTTTCAGAAACTTTATGTGGTAAAAGGCACATCAACTCACTCTGGATATCTGAAAATGTGTGCTGAATAGAAGAGCAACAGATTAGAAATGGTAGTCAGAAATAATCCTGTTCTTAAATTCATTATGTTTCCAGAATGGATTTTTTTTTTCTTTAATTTCAGTTTGCCATCCCCAAAACTAATGTACTTTATAGTTTTGAGAGTAATCTTTTATGTAGTCTGCTGTCCTTTAGGAGTGCTGATGTAGCTGAAGAACAAGAGCAGCTTGTCACACTGCATTACTAACCGTCTGCTTGCAAACTTCAGAGAATTTCTGGCCACTTGTGACATAATATCTCATTAACCTTTTGCGATATCTGAACCCAGCAAAGATATCTGCATTTTGAGAATAAACAGCAGCTATCATCTCAACTGCCCCAGTGAACTGCAGCAACTTTTAACAAATACTGTCAGCAGTATGAGATGCAGTCTAGTGATATGTTGACTCTTCAAGACTTGGACCATAGCAATGATCTTATGTCAAATTTACATGTCTATAGTTCTTTACTTATTTTTTAGTTCAGATATCTGTCCAATATTGTGTTTGCTGTCTGATGTGGTGACTTAGCAGATGTAAAATATGATTTTAAAAGGGCAAAACTGATAATTTACAACCATTATAGGCACAGAGTGTGTAAAGTAGAAGTCATCATCCTGTGATAAGTAATCAAAATACTATATTGCTGTGGTCCTGGTGCAGGTTTTCAAATGGATTGGAGTGTCAGGAGTGTCATATGCCTCCTGCTTTCTGCACAGGGGCCGGCAGAGTTAACCTTTGGCTTCGGGGCACAGGAGCTCACTGGCGTGAGTGAGAAAGGATCAAGGCCACTGACACATACAAGTGCTCATCAGGATGAACGGGTTATTCAGAGGCACAAAAATACCACCCAGCACCAACCCAACCTGAGGCACTGCAGCTCCCACCAATTAAAGACATGCACTGCTGAACAAAATATCTTCTGCACAAACATGGTCCTAAAAGCTGCAGAGACTCTGTTTACATATCTCTAGCCTCCTTTTTCAGCTCCGTATTATTATTTTAGTTCAGACACAATTGCCCTGCACTGATTTTCATTCTTAGTTGTATTTATGTTTCAAAATGTTGCTGAGATCATCCCTGACTTAAAGTTAGGGACCACCAGACCTAAACCTTAAAAACTCTGGCTTTTGATTGTCTAACAGTGCTAAAGGCATGTTCTTAATCATAGAGAAACAGCAGGCATACATGCTCAGTTGAAAAGGAAAAGTTTTAGTATACAACATATTCAGATACCACATGTTTTTTTACTGGTAAACAGTAGAATAAAACACCAGGCTATCGTTACAGTATCCAAGGTACATCTGCTCCTCAGCTTGCTCCTTACTTGCAGCATGCTTCCTCAGCCTGTCACTTTTGGAATTAGATGTGACGCCCTATGCCATGCCCTGTTAAAGCCATACTCAGCTGAACAATGCGTTAATAGTGCAGGCTGAGAGTAACAAAAATACAAAGCCAACAACAACTTCAGAACTAGTTTTCACACTCTTCTGCCTTCTTCACTTTCAGTTGGTTTTGCTCTATTTTTTTCGTAAGGACACAAGTAAAACAAAGCAGACTGGGGTTCCCCAGAATTAACAAGTTAATAGCATTCATGTGTTAAGGCTTATTCTTCTTGAAACAAAGTAGTCTGAGTATTAGCTAAAGTTAAGGTGCTCAGGCACGTACAGTGAAGGCTTGACTGGAGCACTATTCTAGAGAGGTTTGCAACAAGATATGAAGATTTAATAACGCATTGCACTTAGATGTCCTAAGCACCTTTCATCCAGAGATCACAAATGCTGTACCAGTATAAATTGTCTCACAAGTCTTCTGTAAGACATACAATAATAATTATTTTTATATGTTTTTTATTGTTGGACGAACTGATTCATTTCAAGTCACAGAGCAGCAGCACGACAGCAGAGGAAGAAAAAGAGGTTTAGGGCTGAGTCCTGAGTCTCTCATTGTAACCACAATGGTACCCTCAAAAATGTAGTACTCACAGTGGGATTCTTTAGTAACAGGACAGTCATATCTTTGAATTTCATATCTGCAACAATAAAATACTCCATAAAGAAACAAATTAAAATGCAAATTTTATGGGACTTACAAAAATTGTATTTTGAATTCCCAAGTATTCAAGAATGCATAGATTCTGATCGGCTGCAGACTCCTTCCTCTGTGATGGTATTACACTCGATATGCTCAGCTTTCAGTGAAAAACATAATGATCCCAGCTGTTATGGTCAGAAAGATAATTTTTAAACCATTTCACTCCTGGAGGTACAGACAACCTGACATATTAACTGTCTGAGGTGTGTGAGCTGCCTTACTAAACAGAAGCTGAAACATCAGCCTAGTGATACAAGTAACAAGATTTTTAACTGTTTTAGTGACTATCAGAATGTCTCTAAAAGGTAGGACATGAAATCAAACACCCCAAACCTATTACCATCCTAAAATCGTTGATTACTATCATGCATAGTGTCTATCAAGAGCCAATAATAAGCCACAAGCATTAATCTCTGTTACAGGCTTGTATAAAGTATGACACATTTATAGATTCAGTGCAGATTTGGACATTATCTTACCAAGAAAGCATATCGCTTCTCAGTGGTCAATGATTTTTAAGTAGTCTCATTAAGTACAGGGGATTTTGGCACCAAGTCTACCAAAGGGAAATAAGCATCTCCGAAAAAGTAGGGGCCCTTAATCATCCAGAAAGAGAACTTGGAAATTGCCTCCTAAATTAGCTAAGAATCAATAATACATGAGGCAAAGCAGAGGGGAGAGAAGATTTGATTTTGAATGACCTGCTGAGCAATCCACCAGACAGAGAAGAGGGAAGAAAAGGAATCCAGCTGGCGGGTGTCTCAGCTGGTGGCTCTCTGCCGTCCTGCAGCCTGGGGACTGAGGGAGGGCATTTCCTTACAGCATGGATTCATTAGCCACCCACAGCCTATCAGCTGCATATAGAGAAGAGAAGATAAGAAGGACAAGCTATTAAATTTGATTTTCAGATAAATGTACTTCTCTTCCTATATTTGCCATTGTAACTTGGTCTATTTTGGATTTTGTAAAGAAATACTTCACTTTAACATGGCTTCAGTTAAGGGTAAGATTTCAAGCTTAGTGGCTAAAATCACACCATTCCATCTCCTTAGCTGTAATGATCCATAAACCCAGGTTACTGGAATGCTTTTGCAGTGCCTACTCTCCATTTCCCTAGGTATTGAAAGGTGAGCTGCACAGTTTAGGAGATGGTGATGCAAGAAGTACTTCTGGATGACCTGCATGAGCCATGCAGGCAGCAGAACATGCAGAAAGGAGGGAAGAGTGCTGGAAAAGAACTATGTTCTGCTTTATTCTCTACATTTGCAATTGTCATAGCTTATTAATAAAAGCATGCAGATTTTAATGAAGCTGAAAATGGTGTAGAATTTCCAGCAGAGCAACACCAGCTCCACAGATCTGGCTGCAGAATTTAAGTTGTTCTTAATTCTGGATACATAGGACCTTTAATAAATGTCACAACATAGTTTGAAGACAGGGAAAGCTGCTCTTATGTCCAGGTTTTTACTTAATTTAAATGTAATTGGACTAGCAGAAATTCTAACATGACTTGTAACTGAAAAACATTATACACTGTATTAATTCACCCTTCATGAAAATTTTAAGAAAAACTAGAAAACGAAACTCCTGAGAAGACCAAGAAGGAAAGCGACTACAGAAGCCCCTCTGTGAAACTGTTACATTTATGCAGTGGGATGTCTGATCAGGTAAGAGGGCAAGTTAGGGAACAGAAACTTTCCGCGTTATTTTTCTCTCACAACCTGGTAGACCTGCCAGAAGAAATTCCTGGCGGGTGTAATGCTGACCATAGCGGCGATGCAGCAAGCTTTTAGTTACATACTTATCCCCTGAGTCACACTCTGTGGCAGTCTTTCACATTACTGCCTTGCCCCAGCCTACATCCTTATAAAGAAAGAAGCAGCACTTAAGTATATCATCAATAGCAGCATGACATTAAGACGGTCGATCCCTGCCTTGTTGTGCACCACCTTCCTCCCAGACCAGCACAGGTCCTTCTTTTTCTCTGAGCACCCTTCATTTAATGTGATATAAAAAGAAGAAAATAGCTTGTATAAATACTGTATCAGAGTTATGAGAATGCGTGTGCATGGATGAGAACATAAGCAAATACATAAACATTTATTTTGCCTTTTTTCTATGTACTTTTAAACACATCAGTGCTGATAACATAATAGCCAGTGTATTATAAGCAAGGGTCTAGAATACCATTTTTATGTAAGGAAGAAAGACAAGAAAAATATTTTTTCTGAGTCAAAAAGGGCAGTTAGTGACCTGCAAAAAATTAAAATATTTACAAATAAGCATAGGTCAAGAGTGTATATTACCCATCTTTGCATTAGAGACAGCAGCTGAAGCTGCAGTGACAGTACTGGGGGCAGCCCAGGCTCACAGTCCAGGAGGGGTCTTCCCAAAGCCCTTGGCACAGGAAAGAACCAGTCAGGCTTGGAGAGCTGATGTGACTCATCCAGCAAGTGGTAACACAGGTGAGACTGGAGCCCAGCTATGGTGACACTCAGTCCAAAGCTCTGAGGAGAAGACAAGTTCCCTGGCTAGGAGTAAACAAGCTACTTAATTAGTATCTGAATGCTCCTCAAACAGTGGAGAACCTTCCTGCAGGTCGTGCCTGACCCAGCCCAGGTCTGGGAGATGCTGCCTTCCCTACTGCTGCTGCCCCTGCTCTACAGCCAAGGTTTTACATGTTGACCAGTCTTTATTTTAGGTTTATTTTGGGTTCTGCCAAGAGAGATTCTTGTATCTCTCAACAAGCTGGAGCAATGCATATTAAAGCTTTTAAAATGTAGAAAGTGTGATTTACTGGTAGCATATGTCAGGCCATGGCGTATTTCTTTAAACATTGTTTATTCCAGCTTCCATAATACATGAAAATAAACAGTAAGCTTTTTTTCCCTTTAACCAAATTAAAGGATGGCAAAATTTTCATGACTGTTGAGATGAGCACTTCATTACCGAACCTCCAGCCAGTTCACTGAGGACATAGTTTTTGTTTGAAAAGGCAGCTTGCTGGAGCTGTGCTGTGATACTTGCTTTGAGAGATCTAGCTTGCAGACAACTGCTCCTTCCTTTAAGTAGCAGTAACTTTCCCATCTGCCTTGAGCAATTCTTTGGGATGTCACACATCAAAACACAGCTTTTCTTCATTCGTCCTAATAAGTAGCAAAAAGTTCAGAGTTTTTAGGTTCAGAAGCTGATGTAGTCTTGTTTTGACCTTTCTCAACATGCTGAATGCCCTCCAGTGCTCTGCACTGGAGTGTGGCAAGCACAGCAGAATCCCCATCAACCTCATGAAGAGAGGCAGTACAGCAGAGATACACCACAGTGTAAGACCATTGCCCTATATATTAAAATCTAATGTTGCAGCCCATTTCCTGCAATGGTAGGTGCCTCAATAGCTGCAGTTAGCCTTGCTGAATATTCACCAACAGCCCTGTATTCCTCAGCACTGGCAGTTCACTGGCAGCATTTAATACCTTTTAATTAAAAGCGAGCAGTAATAACTATATACCGTAACCAAATGTTATCAATAAAAAATGTTTTATTTTCTTCTTTGGAGTGAGAAAGCCATTGCCATCCCTATGACATGAAACATCTTTTCTATCTCTTGGTTTCTCTGGTTAGGATGTAGATCTTGCCGGAGTGACACATAGCATTACACTTCCAAGCCTGCATAGCCAACAGCTCCTCGCTTCCCTGGGGTTAGAAACTTCAACTAATGCTGGGTGCTAAATCTATGTAATAGATCATTGTAATGCCTTGTTTTTATTTATAATGCTGCTGTTCTCCTAGCACTTGTCAGAGGTACATATCATTACCATTGTTTGGTAGCCAAAGGGGTTGAGACAGGGTAAACTATTGTGACTGGCCCACTGTCACAGCACTGGGATTTGGAGGAATGGAGCTCTTCTCATACCATCTCAAGCTTCTTGGAGTCAAAATCAAAATCAAGACAAAACATGTGTTGTACTTTCAACTCACTGGAAGATTTTTCAGTGGCCTGTCACTTTGAGGTATGAGAAACCTCAGACAGAAGAATATGAAGTGAGAAGGCAAATGAAAAGTATATGAAGCAAAACGTGAGTAACAAACACAAAGTGTCCATAGGTTTACAAATGAGTTAGAAGACCTCGAAGAAAGGTACTCACATCATTCAGTTAAGGCAACTTCTGGCATCCAAATTCGGTGCGATGCAGATTGTTTCACCCCTCATCTACTGTTGGCCTCTTATCCAAAGAGTGGAGCACACAACATTCCCTCATCCACCAGGTAATGAGAAATATTCCCCATTATGGGAAAGGCACATTTGGTCATATGATAGGACTTACATGGAGTCCTAGTTACATGACCAGGCATGCAATTGTCATGCAGTAACACATGGCATTTTTGCCATGAGCAAAGAGGGCAGCAACTCACAAGCAAAATTAGTTGTTCTGTAACACCCTGAGGTAGGGTTTTCCCTGCTTTTTAAAAGTTAGGAGCATAAGTTTTCTATACCACCAGTGGATGGTAATGAAAGGGCAATCTAAGTTATACATCTAATGTCAGACACTTCGGTATTAACTACAGAATGCAAAAATACTTCTGTAAAACTCTGACTTGCTGCTTGCTATGCAATCACATCAATCATTTTGATTTACACGCAAGCTATGTAAGGTTAAGACATGCTTCTTCTGCTGTGCACTGGCCATTCAGACAGCAAACATGGGGATGTTTCCACAGTTTCTTACTTTTAAGGAATCTCAGCTACAGGCAAAGGAGAGAGAATGTGAATCTCCAGGCTCACACTGGACTGAGAACTGATCTCAGCCGGGCTCCAGCAGACCAGGCTGCGGTGCCGCTGGGCCGCTCTCATTTGTGTCATGCAGCAAGGAACACAGGGCCTGAAAATGCAGTCCAGGACCAGCCAGGAATAAGACCATGCCAGGTTGACTGAACAGCTGGATGACTTTTGCAGCAGGGGTCATATATCACAACCAAAGACTAGTTAGACTACTGCTAAATAGTCAACAAAACACAATTTGCAGTGCAAAGTAGCTGATAGTTATTACTTCAGAGCTGTATACTGTTGCATGAAGAGAAGCTAAAATTACTCTTTATGATAAAGATAATGGGGTACAGTTTCTAAGTTAGTTATAACAACACCTCAAGCATTTCTACAAAACTTAATTTAATATTCCAACTCATTAAAAATCTTATTATAGAAACCACTTACAGGCTTTATAAACGCGTTTTCTTATTATTAGGGAAGGATCTTAATAAAGAACAATTTGAATGCAAAACGCACATGTAGAGTAAGTTGCTTATAGTAAAACTAGCTAAATGAAATTTGCTGTCAGCAAACCTCCTGACTAGTTTCTTCATCTGAGTTACAAATGGACTATGTTTTGGTGTACTTAGACCTTTGTCTAATAGAAAGAGTGCACCAGAGAATTCAAGCAATTGAGGTAATAGTACAAGCATTGGCCATAATCCCCCTCTGAGGACCAAAATATCCCAGAGCAGGCAATGATGAGCCTGTGCAGTTGATTATAACAAGTGATGTAACTCACATCCATAGAAATTTCTCTCTCAAGCTATAACAATTCTTTAATAGTGAAAATGAGAAACAATATTGAATCTTAGGATAAGGCTCTACTGTAGCTCTGGTTGAAATGAAGTTTTGATCTACTTAGAATGATATTTGTTATGTTTAGCTACTAAATAAGCTGGCATTTTATTATTTTTATTGATTACCATTGTGACATTGTGTGATGATATACCAGTGAAATTATTCACTAAAAGAATGACCTAAAAGTGAGCATGTTTCATCTACGTAACTGATTTTCAAATGAGGCAATAGACTAACAGTGATTAATGAATGATTTATCATCAGAATAGAAACCAATAATGGTTTACATCATCTGTATTCTTCACTGACATTATTTGTAGTTGCTTTCCATAGCATGCAAATTTTAGAAGCCTAAAATATTTGAATCTTATATGACATATTTTTATACTTGTGTTTTAAATTTCATACATTAACAGGTTCAAGTAGGAAGTATTTTAAAACTTTAAAAATAACAAAATGTGTTGTTTGCAATAACACTTAAAATGTTAATCTGGAAATCCCTGTCTTAATAAATTAGTACTATTTTCTAGGTACAAAATAAATGCAAAAAGTCAGCTTATTATCCCCCAAAACTACTGTGAAGTCATCAGAGAATTAAATTTGTTATTCTGCTGAAGCTGCATGCAATCACCAAGGTTCATACGGGTGAAGTATTATTAAGTTCTGCTTACTGACACAAACCGCAGTACACAAAATAAGAGCTAAGAAGTGCAGGCCACTGAAATTACTCCTACATGCAATCAGATTGCTTTTTAAAACAAGCTTTTCGGATACTTTGACAGCAGCCCTGTAGATGCAGCTAATCCTCCATTGCTGCTCCCTGGTTTTTCTCGCACCTCTCTCCCGAAGTGCCCCAGCCAGGGCAGCGGAGCCAGCACACCCTCCCTGTAGCCCACAGATAGCCCCTGCACGGCGGGATCCACCTTGGTATTTTACATTTGGTTGTGAACAGGCCATCTGGGCTGCAGAGAGGGAAGGGGAACCTGCTCCATCTCCCATGGCAGCAGGATGGGGTGGGAAAGGATGGGAGGGAGTGGGGAGCCAGGACTGCAGGCCCCAGGGTAGGGCAAGCAGTGAGATACTTCATTATTAATACACCGTTGATTATGAAAATACCACACCAGACAGCAAGACCCGCGGAGCCATTCGGGGCAGCATGATAGGCACCCTTTCTCTAGGCAAACTGGGCAAAGCCAGACCAGACTGGGCAGGCTGCACTGGTTTTAAACAAACTTTGGAAAGTCAGTATTGTATTTCATACACCTATGTTATTTCATCATCCTCCAGTGCATTTGCTCACAATGCTTTCATTTATCGCAGCAACAGGTCTCACATTTACAAGTTTGGAGGACTTAAAAAAAGCAGGGCTTTTTTGTTCTTCTCAATATCTGTTCCATTGATGCTGTCCTTGTGGGCTTTCTACTGCTGTACCTCACTCCCAATGCAAATGTCATCATCAGGTAAAAATAAACTTTAAGACTACCTAACAAAGTAGCTTTGTTTGCCTTTAGCAATTTAATACAGCTTCAGCATGAAAGTTTGCCCACATGTGGATGAAAAAGCCTCAGCGCATCTGTGTGCACTCCTGAGCTGACTTTTCTCTCCTCTGGGCCCATGGGCTGAACTGATTTAAAGGTGCCTGATCATCTTTTAAGTACACAGCCGCAAAGTTCAGCTGGTGCTTTGTGATTAAATCTTAGCTCAAAAGCCAGAAAGCTGAAGTGGCAGCACTGAGCCTACAACCAAAGTGCCTTTAGCAGTTCTTTTGTATGGAGACTGTTGATACAGAGTTCAAGAAAAGCTGGTAGAAAAATGTAGTTATAATGTAATTATGACCACAATCCTACATTTTTGTAAATGCCTGATATTTAAGCATAATACCAAATATTCACTCATTACCAGGACTTACTGATGTAAGCCAAAAGCAGATTGAAATGTTGGGTTTTTTTGAAACCGCAGATGTTAGGTTATCTGAGGAAAACGACAGCAGGTTCTGAAGCAGAATGCTGAACTTTTCCACCGTATCTGCTGTGCTATCAAATAGGCTGTTGTGATCCCGGTTCTTACTGTGATGTGCCAAAAAAACTGGGTTTATATCACTTCTAAGAGTTCCATAACAGGATGTTATTCACTGCTAATGTATTGTGGTTCATATAAATGCAGAAAGAATCTGTGACAGCTCATAGTGTATCACCCTGTTATTTTTAGTCCATGTACAAAATTTACCTTATTCATTGCTACAGGGGCTCCACAATGGATTCAGGGCTGTGATAGAGGCTCAAATCAAGTTAGAAAAAGAGCATTAGCGTTACAATCTGTACAAAGTATGAACCAGAAAACTCAGATTCAATTTAGGGTATGAGAGTAGGCTGGAGATGCTTCACCTGCTCCTAATAATGTCATGAGTGCTACGCAACCAGATACGTTAGATAAGGATTTCCTGGTTTAATGGTGAGCGTAAATAAAGAGGAACAGTGCTCTGATGATGCAAAATTACACAGCTCTGTTAAAATAATGGAGCTACAATGATCTGGCAGAGTGTCTGGAGACAGTTTAAAGATACTGTTTTCATGAAACTTGGCAGGACCACTCAAATCAGTGAGATGAGAAAGAGCTGGCAAATAATCAGAAAACATTTCGCCTGTCAAAATTCAAAGCTTCCATTTCTGGGTTTTCTGAAAAGCAAAGGGTGGGCAGATGGGTTCTGTTTGCTCCTCCTTTAATTCCACCAGTTAGACAGCCAACCAGTGGACTTAGTTACGGCATTGTGACAAGACAGTTAATGTTTTCTTCTTGCATGACACTGGTATATTAAATATTGGGGATTAGGTTTTATTTACTGCTCTCACTTTCTGTAATCCAATCAAATAAGTCTTCCCAGCTGCTCTTAAAACAAAGTAAATCACCTTTTCTAAAGAATTTGTAAAAAAATCCTCAGTGTTCATTGTCAGATCTAAGCTAGGAGGTATTTTGTGTAACCACAAGGAGATCACTGTCAACAGAAAAATCAGACGTTTATCACAAAATACTTTGAAGCATATTTCAACAGACAAGGGTACATGAACATTACATTTTTTGAAACGGAGAAATCCTAGCATAAATTCCTACCATCCAGTCCATGTAGCGTATTCCAGGTATGTGGATGAAATGATGTGCTAGAGAAGCTACAATATATAATTAATAATTACCACATTTCTCTCGTCCTTAAAATCATGTTCTTTCCCATGAAATCAGACCTATTTCCTGATCAAGCTACTGTTCTGCTTGAAAAAATAAGATGCAAAGTATCATAAACAGTAACAACTAACTTAAAGTCTTGCTTTGCATATCCATAATGCTCTGGCTCCAAGGATATCAGATCATGCTTCATAAAATTTAATTGAGCTGCCTATATCCCTATGACATAGGAAAAGATTACTTCCTGTGTTTTATAGCTAAATGATACCAAGAGAAACACAGAGGCAAATCCTGCCCTCAAGCAAATGGTCACAGAGAGTGTCCTCATTGCCTTACCAGTATGGCGCTACTCTGCAAGCAGTACTCTGAATTTATTTTATAGGTCAGGAACAAGAGGAAGATGCTCTAGCTTTCAATACTAAGGAACTGGGCTCTTCTCCAAGGCACCCAGACGAAGCAAAGAGGAGCCTGGCAAAGCAGGAGGCAGAGGTTCTGCAGCTGCGTCCTCTCCTGCACTGCCAGCGGGCAGCACACCCACACAGTTGTGGTACCTGTCCCAGCAACTCTGCAGTCTGAAGGCTAGGAGTTTCCCCCCCCTGCTTCTCCATGTGCATTACCAGACAGCATGCTAGCGGCAACAAATGCACCTCTGGTCTTAAATAACTTAAAAATTCCCATTTCCATATTTTTAAAGTTCTCCCCAATACAAGTGAAATAAAGAATATACATAGAAGCTAATTTGACTGTCTTGAAATTAAGATTTCTGGGGTGAGCCAAAGATTACAGCTTTTCTTTTACATAGCTTCACATTTCACACTTCTTAAGTGGTTTCAGAGACTGTACCATAAGCACAGGCAAACGACAAGTTCATGGGTTTCCAGTTTTCTAGGTTAACTCATTACTTACGTTGTTCTTATTGTTGTACTTGTTCTTACTGCTCTGCTTTGTGGCACCTCCTGGTGACCTACAGACACCTGCCCCAGACCCCTCTGTCATTCTTCATGTGCAAAAGTGCAGTAGACACCTTATGTGAAATACAGCCACTGCAAATGGAGAAGTCATTTACATAAAAAAAGAAGTAGGTAGCACAATTAGCTGCTGACAGAGGCTAACTTTTCAAATGCATGTGAAGTAGAAACCCACTGTAGATAAGTTTAACCACTGGTCTTAGCACGGTTCTCTCAGCGGTCACCCTCCTCTCTGCTGTTCGAGACATCGTTATCAACCGAGTCCTACTTCCACTTCATGAATACTCCTGTCATTGCTAGGAGGATAGGACAAGGCTGTATATGAAGCAGGATGCCCAAGTCGTCATTTATTATTCAAATTTCAGTACCACAGAAGCTGAGCTGAGTAACGTACAAACAAAAGAATGATCTTGCACCACAGGATGGCATTAAGTGGCCATAAGAAACAAGTAATGGCTTCACTGAGACAACAGCATTGTTCTATTTAAGTCAAAGCATAAGTCCCAAACAGGTGTAATCAAGAGTAATAAGACAAGTGTGACAAACAGCAGGACACGAAGCATTTTACTGGGGGAAAAAAGGGCACGATTTGATTAGTAGTAATTTTCAAGACAGATGACTGTCAGTGGTTTTAGCTGCCTCTCACAGGAAGGCATTTAAAAACGTTTTTACTAAATTAACATTGGTTTTGTTTCCTAGTGAGTGCTCTATTTTGTATTTCTGTTTCCAAACGTGTGGGGCAACATCCTTGCTTCTCCAGCAAGTACTTTTGTTTCCTTTTGATTAAGCTACTGAGAGACAAAAGGTCCCGACCTCACCAGGAGAAATCACCTGCCGTTCCTGTTCTGCTCGCAACAAAATCATCTCCTGCTCGGGCATTTGTTCCTTAACAGAGAAACGACTAATGCAATCATATTATTTTGAGCCTCTCCTTAGAGGTGGCTGCTCCTCAAGTTCCTCGCTGTTCCTATCCTGCCAAGCCACCCGTGGTACAGGGGACCAGCAGGCAGAGCGGTGGCAGCGAGCTTGCAGACTGCTCCTTGCTTTCCTGCGGCTTCAGCACCTGTTACCAGGGCAGGGTACGTAGGCTATATGTACCAGTTATACGTAGCTCTCTGAAGATGCCGCATCAGGCACGAATAGACTAAATTTCAACAGAAGAGCTGTAAAAAGAGTGTCTACCTTGAGGTTTCAGCCCTTGCCCTACAGCCGGCTTCAGCTGCCCAGCTGCGCAACTTCACTGGACCACGTGTGTCCGAGACCAACCGACCCAGCTCCCCGCAGGATGGGTTGGAGCTGCATCTATGTCAGGACTGAACTGGCCCCTCTCGTCTCCATTATGAAGAGGAGGCAGGACTCCTCTGCCCCGAGGCGTGCTGCAGGGCTGGTTACATCGCTGTGGGACCTGCCTCCTCCTGCACAACTGCTACCGGTGGAGGTTTGCCCAGGGCTGCCAGTGCAGGGAGCACCGGCCGGCCCCCCTGCCTTGCCAGGACTTCTGCGAGAGTCACCCTCGTGTCA
Source organism: Aquila chrysaetos chrysaetos (assembly GCF_900496995.4). Classification (NCBI taxonomy): domain Eukaryota; kingdom Metazoa; phylum Chordata; class Aves; order Accipitriformes; family Accipitridae; genus Aquila; species Aquila chrysaetos. Next base: position 22,747,967 of record NC_044015.1, read on the forward strand.
GTTAAAAGGCCAAACACTCTCCGTTTACAGTGTTGCTTTCGATTGCATTAATTGCTAGTCTAGGACTGCGTTGAACTGTCTCTCTCTGGACTCTGGAAGTGTTCCCACAACAGAAACAGCAGCAACGTAACACATTTCTGTGCAGTACAATTATACCCAGTAGCATCCCCAAATTGCTGTGTGACAACCAAAGCCTGGCCTCCCCAGACAGAGGTGATTCAGAAAAGGGTCCTGAAAGAGCATAAACTTACTGTATCTCCCCATTCCTAAGGAAGAACTACATTTGAAACTGGCTTTCTAGGATTCTTGTTCAACTGTTTATTCTGCCATTATTGGAGATCGATACCTCTTCAAATGGAAGATTTCTATGAATGGCCAGATTAATATTTTAACTCCAAATAAATTACTTGGCATTTCAATTTGTCCTGAATTCTCCAGAGTTCCCCAAGGTCACATACTGTCAGGCTGGAGCAGTATCTTTGACTGAATCCATCTGAAAAAGCACAAGGCAGGGCACCAGGTCAGGTATGGTCTCCAGGTTGCTCCTGTTCATTATGGCAGGCTTCCTAACCTGGGGAAACAGGCGTTTCTTGTTGCTGCTGATCTCATTTTCTCAGCATGTGCATGATAAGCAGCAAAGCAGATGAACTCTTAAGAAACAAAGATACTTTTTAAATGCAAATGCTGCCAGTAATTCAGAATGAGGATAAGGAAATATGGAAAATATAGGCTATATAAGCAGAATTGTTCTGACACAAAGAAACATTTAGCAAGACTTTCCATAAGGCAGCTGCAGCTCTGTGAAGTCAGCAGAATTGTAAAATGACAACATGCAGTGTTTATTGTTTATAATTAGTGATTTATCTCTCCACTTCGACTTCAGTGGCCATATTACTATGTAGGAACCCAGCACAATTATCCTCATTTATGGATATTTTGAAAACTATCTTCTCCTAGAGATTATAATTCAAAATGATTTTGTGTGTGCATATATATATTTGAAAGTGGTAATATTATGGGTAGGATATATACAATTTAAAAACAACAGCCCCTCCCTAAAGGTGTAACTGAACTTTTTATGGAAAGAAAGCTTCTTGTTCTTTATATTTTTAAAGAATAGATTACATAGCTTCTCAATTATGTGAAATGCAGAACTGAGCATGCAACCTTCTGATGGGCTCATCAAGTAGGAGGCCAGGTTAGTCTGGCAGTTAAAGATGACACACCAATAAACATCTGGACACCTCTGTACCTCTTTTATAGAGAGAAAGAGCTCAGAAAGTGCTCACGGTTGACTAGAAAAATCGGCATGGTAGAGCGTGACACCATGTAGAGTTGAGACGGTTCGGCCTCAGAGACAGGAGCACAACGTGTGACACCTCCGTATGAGGCAGCTGGTTTCATCCCGAGCTGGGAAGCCCAGCTGTGACACTGGTGTGACACTGCTGCCAGGAAAACACTCAGCAAACCAGTTTTGTTTTATACAAAGTTCTGCTTTTCGGTCTTTCTTCTTTTGTTTTGGAATGCTTCAAAACCTGAAATTTAAAAATTCCCTATGAAATGAAACAGCTGGGAGAAATGCTTTGCACATGAACAAGACATTTCATTTCAATGAAAACAAGGTGTCTTCTGGTTTTGACCTTTCTACCCTTTTACTATAGGAAAGCATGCCATGCTGAGAAAAGTCACTTCGTAGCTAAAAAATAAAATTAAAAAGGTTTTCCTTTGAAATATCAAAACAGGTTGAGGGGTTTTTTTTGGTTGTTGTTGTCACCTTTTCAGCCACAAAGAAGGTCAGGTTCTGCCCACTAGGAAATCCTTTCTGGTTTGGTGACAAGTTGGGCTGGGACTGGGAGGCTGTGCTGGCTGGATGCCCCAGTACCAGCGGTGGGAATTGCTCCCACGGGCCGTGCCGAGCCTCTGCAGTTGGAGCTGAATGCCATGAAATAGTTGGGCTCCTTTTCCACACAGATTCCTGGGCTTAGTTAGAAAACATCTGAGATGGTGTGTGATGAAAGGCCACGATCTTGTGACAGATAGATCATTATTGCAGCGGCTAATTACCCTTTGCTGGTTCCTGGACAATGAGATTAGCATCAGTGAGGCTGGGGAAATCTATCAGGAACAAAAAGGGACACAAAAGACAAACAACGGAAATTAAATCCCTTGGTTAAACAGAGCAGTGAGACGCTCTTCCTGAGGCAGGCTGAAGTCAGGATGCTTCCTCTGCCTCCCTGTCGTGGGCAGAGATGGGGAGGAAAGATATCGACAAATAACAGCTCCTTTGGCACTGGGAACTGTACAGACAAGAGCCTTAAACAGCCGCTGTCAGTCTGGACTGAGTTGCGTGTGCTGTATCCTGACCGCAGGCACGACTTGGGGACAGCCCAGCAACTTCGCTTGGGACAGACCTTCACTGGAGCGACACTGAAATAACCAGCCTGGTATCTGGGGATTAGCGTAACACACTCGACAATCTCTCTCAGGCTGCTGAAGCTAGAAGAATTTGAGCATATATGCTTAAAGATAATGATATGCCTACAAATTCAGGTCTTAAGACAGAAAAATGGGGTGACGTTTTTAGAAGCACTCGGCAGTGATAAACTTGGCTTGTATTGAGGTCAATGGGATTTCTTTCTACATGTCTTAAGTGGGAACTAAATTAGGTCAGTGCCAAAGTGCTTTTGTAAATCAGACCTGTGTGGTAAGCAAGCAGGTATGGTGTGTTTCTTGCCTTTAATGACAGCTTAGGGGCTTCTCCTCTGATGCAATGCAGCATGAAGTCCCTCTTGATGACAAAGAAGCTATTGTTTATGTCTAAAAACCCAAGGTAATTGTGTATATGAGTGAAAAAAAAAAAAAAGAAGCAGCATTTGAAGTGTTCTTAATAGGTTACAAAATGACATATTTGAAATTTTAAGAAAAGATGAAATGTATCTATTTCAGTCTCCTCTTTAGAAATTCCCTGCCCAATTAGGAAAAAAGTGTACCTGTGCTAAGAACAAGAATGAAACAGCCATCTTTCAGGAGAGCAGTCCATTTGCAGTGGAGAATTATTAACCGCTAAAAAGTCAGGAAGGTTTGGAATAGAAGAGTTTCCAAATCCTTACCCCTAGCAATAATGTCCCAGTAACACTACACCAGAGTAATGGAGACAAAATGAGAAAAATCCTTGGAAAAAAAAGGATGACTTATGAAAAGATTAGACACACAAGTGTGTGTTGAATATGCATGCACAATTGCATGCTTAATTTGCACACCCAATTATTGCCATTGTGCATAAAATTGAATAATTACCCATGAAAATAACTGATTATGGTTATTTACTTCTATAATTACTTGATTTGCACATACAATCATGGTAATTAGGCACACAAATTAGTCATCCCACAATTGCATGCCTAACCTTATTAAGAATCAGAATCAATGCATTTATTTTAAATTGCCTTTGTCCAATTCTGTTGTACTATGATTTTTGTTATTGCTGCATTTGGAACTGATGTACATAGCAAGGACTGGCTTCCCGCGTGCCTCTGCCCTGGTGCCACCCTTCAGGCATCAGCAGAGCCTGCAGAATGCCCCCACGGCACAACATTTGGCTTATACACAAACAGTGAAGGAAATGCCGTAAAAAAGGAAAGAATCAGTCAAAGCGTGACAAGAATTTGGGAAGATCATACCGTTTTCAAGTAGTTACTTGAAATACACGTCTCAAGCATTTGTGGGGAGGAAATGGGAAGTAATAGAGAGGAAACAATATTTTAATAATGCTTTTCAGCATTAAAACTTTAAAAATTGTTAAGTACTGTAATCAGTTAGGATAATGTTTCTGAAAATCCAGTTAAGAATGGAGATGTTAAATGCCCAACCTGCGTCCATTCTCTGCTGCACTCCCAGAAATAAAATCCAATTTCATTTCCCAGATTTGTGATTTCACTTATTAGTCTAAATGTCTTCCCCTTGTAGATGTCCTGTCTCCAGGTGCAGTAGGTGAGGATACCTTTATTAACTTTCCTATAAATCACATTTTGCTAGGAAACATAATAAAAGCCTGGGGAATTAGTCAATAAAATAGTGCTGCTTCTCTATCACTTAATAAATGCCGGGGTCCTGCAGTTGGAACTTGGTATGCTCTCTAATTAAAAAGAACAAATATGAGAAAAAGACTGGCAACTTGAAATATTGAGCTGTTTCATGTTTGTTATTGGAGCCTTCTTTAGTACAATTTTCTAATAATTGGACCAGATGGACAGGAAGAAAAAATTAGCATGACAGTTTGAACTGAGTCTATTACTAGATAGAAAGGATCATGCATGACATATCTGTGAATTTCCCTACATAAATCACTAAAAGCCCTACTGCGTCTGTGCATATAATCTCTATTTTTTTCCCCTACCAGTTTTGAGTTAATGCCAAGGTAGTTAATGCTGGAAGAAATATAGGGGTTAAAACATTTTGTCCTGAATGTATCTTTTTTTTGTTGTTGTTAATTATGTGCCTTAATTTAGTTCTTCCTTAATGCACTTTAGAATGAATTGTATTTCTTGTAATTGCTTTATTATTACTTGACATTAGACCTTATGTTAAGCAATCAAAATAGTATGGCAGGATGAAAAGGAAGGAAGATGATAAAGATACAGTGAAGATGAGTTTCCATCTTTAAAGCAATCACATAGTCCCTGACTGCCAGAAATGTTATACGATTAACATTACACTTTCTCTAGATTACATCCTATCAAAGAAAAGAAGAAAGAAAGAAATCCCTGAGTGAGCAGCTATTTGGTTTCTGTTAGCTTGCAACAAAGTAATCGCAGGTGGGAGCTGTTGTCAGCCTGGCCCTTCTCTGCTGCTTTGCAATGAAACCCGCCGCATTTGGGGAGGCACAGCCCCAGGCCGGGAGGGGCACGCGGTAATGCAAAAGCCACGTGCTTCTGCATGTGCACGTGCATGTTCAAAATGCCCTCAGAAACCAGTGGCAAAAATGCCTTAATAAAACTGGTTAATGCCATGATACAAGAGCTCTCTCCAAATCCCTTAAAATATTAGGTGTCAAAATATGCCAGCAAAATATAGTACCTTTGCAACACCGGCCCGTTAGTATTTCATAGGCAGTAAGAACCTTAAGACTGCCCTATCTTAAATCCTAGGGAAAGCCATTTAATAGAAATAACTCAAGACTTCCAAAGTAAATGTTAACCCCTCTTGCTAGTTTAATTCTTTCACAAGGCTATTTTTATAAATCACAAGTAAATGATGGTTTATAATGTAATTGCAACCAGTCTGAAGTTAAGACACGAAAGACAAACCCAGCCCCGGGAAGTGTTTTAACTTTAAACCATTCATTCTGCAGCGCGTGGTCCTGCTGTAGCCTGACAGCATACTGATTTGATGTGCTGATCAAGTGCTAGTCCCGTGCAGAAAAAAAATTATTTATTTACATGCATAAGGCTACTTTAAAAAAAAAATCTGTATATTTCATGCTGCTAAGGGGGTATTTGTTTAGTTGATGTAATATTTTCCATAATGATTTCTGATTACCAAAATGCACAGTACAAATGGTAATCAGGGCCCCTTTCAAAGCAAATGCTGCTGCTGAGTACCTCCTATGAGTTTAATCACAGTGTGCAATTCACACCGTAATGTGTTATAATTGCCCCCTACAAAGTTGGTCCTGTTTCATTTTAATATCACTGGACTAACTACTGAAACTCAACATGGGTTCCTTGAATGCTGCATTCTTCATTGAGAATTTTACATATGCAATTAATCTCAAATAAGGGTACCATAAAAAAGGTGAGGATTTTTTAAGAAATGCCTTGGGTTTTAATAGCTGTAAAATCAGTAGTGATACTTTGAAAAGTTCACCCTGTTGGACAGTGTACTCTGAGATCCAGTCTGATTGCCATTTCCTTCAGATAATTTTACCTATTGTTTTGGCAAGGGAAAGGTACATACCAATGCAGTAGAAAGCTTTGTATTTTGTTGTTTTCTAACATCAGGCAATTTATCCTCATTTTCATGCGCCTACAGATATCACTCACACTGAGATGAGATGATAACTCTTCTGTTACTGTCGTGGTTTAACCCCAGCTGGCAACTAAGCCCCACACAGTTGCTCACCCACTCCCCACTGGTGGGATGGGGGAGAGAATCGGAAGGGTAAAAGTGAGAAAACACATGGGCTGAGATAAAGACAGTTTAATAGGTGAAGCAAAAGCCGCGCGCACAAGCACAGCAAACCAAGGAACTCATCCACCGCTTCCCGTTGGCAGGCAGGCGTTCAGCCGTCTCCAGGAAAGCAGGGCTCCATCACGCTAAGTCATGGTTACTTGGGAAGACGGATGCCGTAACTCCAAACGTCCCCCCCCTTCCTCCTTCTTCCCCCAGCTGTATGTGCTGAGCGTGACGTCACAGGGTCCGGAATATCCCTTTGGTCACTTGGGCTCAGCTGTCCCGGCCGTGTCCACCCCCAGCTTCTTGTGCCCCCCCAGCCTGCTGGCTGGGGAGGGGGGGTGAGAAGCAGAAGAGGCCCTGACTCTGTGCGAGCACTGCTCAGCAGTAACGAAAACATCTCGGCATTATCAGTGCTGTTTTCAGCACAAACCCAAAACTCAGCCCCATACCAGCTACTATGAAGAAAATTAACTCTATCCCAGCCAAAACCAGCACAGTTACTTTTTAAAAGAACTGTTGAAAGTATCCAGGGACATAAGCTGCAGAAGAACATAATGCTGCACAGTATTTTGAGCCAAAGATCTGAAAAAGCAGCTGAAGATGGAGCATGCAACTCACCTGCTGTCAAAGTCTATGCAATCCACCTCTAATTTTTATAGCAAATAGTGTTATTTGCATGGTCACACAGCTAATGAAATTATTCATTATGAATAGCTTTTTGGCTACTTGTGACTTACTTGTGAGCCAGTCTTTGGCTTTTCCTAGTTAATGCGTGTGCTATTCAGAATATTTAAGCATTTCTCCAATGGTTCCCATTGGCCACAGTGCCTGATCATCTGCCCGCTTTGCCTGCCCGCGACGCAAGACACGTTTGGGGTCACCCAGCCCTGCTGCAGCGAGGGGAGCCCCACTTCATCGCAGCCCACGGGGAGACCCTCCCCAGAGCCATCTCCTCCAGGGCCTGTCACGGGGAGGTGCCACCGGGTTTAGCGAGAGCACCGGGTGGAGGATGGGTCAAAACCAACTTAACCTTCCTGGCTGTTTGCGACCAACGTTTTTGCTTTTCCTTCAGCCGGTGAGTGAAGGTTTTAACTTGAGGAGAAGCAAATGACAGAGCATCCTCATCAAGACAGGTCACCGGAGCACAAAACACTGCCTATTTAACCGGCTCCGTGACCGAAACCCAGCATAAGGCATTGCATCAGCCTTCCACCGGCTGCCAGTTCAGCTCAGGCGGTCAAAGGCACCACGAGGCACAGGTCACCAGCGCTGGAAACGCCTCTTGCCCCGCTGACACCAGGCCTGCTACGAGTGATACAATCACTTTAATTACACTGATTGCATCAATCAGAGCTGCTGGTGAAATTACCGAGGGGAGCTGTGGCCTGGGACTGAAACATTTTTTAATAAAACTGATGAACTGTTCCCTTACTTTATGTCTGTCCCTGACCTCCCGAAGGGAATTATCCCCACACCGCCTTCTTTCACAGCAGACACGCTGCCGAGCCAGGAGCTCCCACCTCCTCATTAACTGCAGCTCCTGTTGCTCCCCTAACAAGGGCTCGCTCAAGAGCCCCACCAGCCCCCAGCTGCTCACCGCTACCAAGCATCCCCCGCCGGGCATGAACTCGGAGTGTTTCCAGCCTCTCTTGGCTTATGGAACCAGAACTTGGTCCCCTTTTCTTGAATGTGGCACACAAGGGTAACCTAGCATGTGCAGAGAGGAGAGGCATAAAAAAACCCCAGACTTTTGAGCAGCCGATGTTAATGGTATGTGGCTGGTGACAACTTGTTTGGCTGCAGTGCCTAGAGTGATGGCTAGAAGGGATAGCACGTGGGAAGCACAGACGTTACTTTCTGCTTGCCTGTCTACTACCTCCATTGTTTCCTGAAACCTAAAACCCTCATCATCAGTCATTTCTTTGAGCCTTCATTGTTCAGCTTCTAAGAGGCAAAATGACCAGACGGTGGTGACTGATGGTACCTGAAAGCGGGGTGACCCCAAAGTCAGTCTGGGAGTTGCGACACAAGTCCTTGCTACTTGCCTTGCCCCTCACGTGATGTTTCCCTTCTATCAGCTTATATCTCCTTTCTTCTCCTTCTGTCCTTTTTTGCCACATCTCCTTATCTCCTTGCCCTGCAACACTGAGCAACCAGTTAGAAGCAATAAACTTAACAGTCCAACACTAATACATCTTTCCTGGGTCTTACACTAGTGCTAAAATTGTGTGCAGTATCTGGGCTTTTTTCTTTCTTTTCCCCCACCAGATTTATCCCAGAGACAGCAAATTCCTTCTAATATTTTTCCATTTCCTCCCTATCTTCATTCTGGACTTTTGTTGTATAAAGAGGAAAAAAAAAAAAAAAAAAAGACAGAACTTGTGCAACCAAACCTCCTGTTCCAAACCGTTTCAATCAGCTAATGCTATCTTGAAAAGCATTTGCTAATGTCAAACCCAACTGAAAATATTCTATGCAGCTCAGTGAATAGGAAATAAGATAACCATTTATTTTAAAAGTTAAAAAATAATCTGATATGTAAAATACTGTGTGCTTTTTCTAACCTTTTACAGGAGATGAAAATAATAGCATTTATCAAAAAGGAGATGCAGCACTGATAAAGCACAGAGCTGCCCTTGACTGTATCATCTTGTACCATTAACAGTTATCAGGGTTTTATCCTGGGCTGAACCCCAGCCCTTCATTGTACCAGCACGCCATGCTCCACCCTGGGGTAAAATGCAGAATTTAGACTTTTCCTTCTTTTGTGAAAGCGGCTTCGATGTTTCAGGTGTGCTCGGGGTGGAAGGGGGCTGCAAGGGACTGGGCAGCGCACCGTACACATGCAAGGAAAGTACATAAAGAGGATGTTTATGTGAGCATTGACTCAGAGACCTTTCATTCCTGAAGCCTCTAATAACCTGGAACCACACACAAACATGCCAGTTTTCTATTTTAAGAAAGCATTAATTCAATATGTAACTCCTCAAATTTCAGACCCAAGGACTATTTCAAATGTGAGCTTCATAACAGATCTTCCAAAGCTATTACAACCATTGTCAGGGAGCATTCAAGTTTTCAGAAGTAATTAAGGCAGAAATTCTTGGGTATATCTTGCCAAGGTCCTGTGAAGATTATTCCCTGAGCTGCATTGTTTGAGAAGGGGGAAAAAAAAACCAGGGGAAAAAAAAAAAAGCAGTGTGAATTGTAATTACTCAAAAGCAGTGCAGAATAAAGCTACAGTAAATTCCTTCACAGTTGAACTCGACTGTTTAACACATGAAAACTCTAATTGACAATTCTGTACCAAAGTGTAAATTTGTCAGGGAAGGATGCGCAACAAGTTTTTTGGGCTTTGTTTCTTTTTCTCCTTGTACATCATAGTGAGTGCTGTTGTGATTTGGATCTATTACTTCTGAATATTGCATGAAGCTGACAAGCACTTGTCATTTAAAGACCACATGGAGGCATTTAGTTTTCCATTTAGACATAATAACACATTATGCAAATAAGCTTGCCAAGGAAAGCTGGAGGCTTACATGAAATAAACTGTCAAACACCAGTTGCTAATAAATGAACATTTCTTTATAGATTGTCTTAATTTGGGCAACTGGAAAATAAGCGTGGCTGCGCGGATAGACAATCTTTCAGTATGAAATTCCGTGCATCGTGCAGAGCAGAAATCTTCCCAGAAAATTAATGTTCCTTGCCTTGACGACGTTAAACAAACACGGGGAACTTTAAGCAACCCTGTAAAATATTTACACTACATCGCACAAAACAAGAAAGGTTTTGGCATCGGCTCCCGCGTCGCAGGCGCCAACGGCCGCGTTGCCGTGCCCGGGGCGAGAGCGGGGTGCCTCCCGCCGGCGCTCGCCCCACGGCCGCCTGGCACTTCCCCGGGCTGCGGGCGCTGCCTGGCAGCATCCTCCCGCTTTGCCCCAAAGGGAGCCCTCGCAGCCCCGTGGCACTGCCCGGGGCTGGTGCGCTGCGTTTCAAGCAGGCACGGCTTCCCTGTAGCTTTTCTCTGTGCCATGCGCAGAATTGAAGAGCGCTTGCAAGGAGACCGCAGGCTAACTTGGTAATGGGGGAGGAAAGTAGAGTATCTAAAATAAACAAACCGAAACACGGGCAGCTCGGATCAGTAATGGTCCCAGTCTTTCGTATGCACTAACTGGGGAAGCAGACAGCTCAGAGATGCTTGCATGCGCGTTCACCAAAATTAAAAGCAGGCAGACCGCTTAAAACAACTCTCACCGACAAAGAGACCGCTATGGCAGCAAAACCAAATTGATACGTAAAAACTAGAGGTTACCAGGGTCACACGAGGGGTCTTGTTCGAGTGAACCGTTTCCCCTTGGCCTGATAACGTAATATTAGAAGTTGTGCATTTCTTTATTGCGGTGGGAGAAGGGCTCTAGCTTTGAGCTGTTCTGTGCCACGTTGAAATATTCCGTCGTTCAAGGAGGAAAAGGAGTCTCTGACTGCCAGAGCCTGCTGGGGAAGGCTATGCCAGGAGGAAAGGGTCACCCGCCCCGTCCGCTCTCTAATCAGAACATGCTAAGAGAAGGTCTCAAAATGGAGCGGTAAAAAACCAACCAACCAACCAACCAACCCACCACCAGACAAACCAAAATACTTCAGTGATCATGCTCTACTTGTGCAAATTAAAAGCTTAATGAAGGATATTGATTTACCAATTTACTCTGTGTAAAAATAGCCTGACTGCTCTGCATCTTTAATAATGCTTTGAAGGGAAATTCAAGCCAATGTGTAATTCCAGTGGTTAATTTACTGTGTCGTTCCTTGTTTCTATTTTTTAATAACGTGAGTAACATATAGTTTTTTCTAAATTGGCACCTTTTCATCCTTTAGGAAACTATACCCTAAAGTAATATTCTGTCAGAAATCCGCTCTTAATTGGGCTAATCAAGTAGTATTTCCACTTTAGGAAGGAAGGATTATAGTCTCATTTACTGAGAAGTTCATATGACAGTTGCAGACATTTATATTTGAGTAGCTGGTTTGGGATCTGTCCAAATCTTTCTTTTTTTGCTTCTTTTTAATTAATATTTCAGGCATACAGGATAGTTTCTTCTTTTTTGGAAACTGAATTGAAGGATTTGATTTGCACTGGGCATTTTGCCATTGGGGGAAAAAAATAAAAAAATAATCAAAAACCTAAGAAGGAATTCATGAAGTTTTGCTTTGTAAGTAACCCAAAGTTTTTCACACATAAGGGAAACTTTACCTGATGAAACTATACAGCATGACTGAGGGGACAACTGACTCGCCAGTTATTTTAAGACAAAGTAAAATTAGGAAGCTGATGCTTTGTGCGATTTGAGCAACCCTCCCTAAATGACCAAAAGAAGCTATATTCAGAGTCATTTGAAACTGAAAATTTATATGTAATTTAAGAGCTTTTGCAAAACTTCCTGACAGCTCAAAACCTCCCTGTCTTTCACCAGTCTGTGCAAACCTCGCTGTACCTTCAGTCTCCACAGAGCTGTAAGATTTAAATTTGGTTTTTAATAAAGCCTGTCAACTGCTCGTGGGTGGAACAAGTGCAAAGCAGCATCCTGGTTTTATTCAGAATTTATCACTGCAGTGTGAGAATGAGGAGGCACCTGGTGGAACATGAAGAAGATTCATTTACAAGAGGTGAAAGAAAGCACTTCTTTACGCAGTGAGCAGCAAACTTCTGGAAGCTGCTGCCACAGGAGCCTGGAGAAGGACCATGTCAGCAGATGCAAGAAGCGTTCAAACAAGTTCATGGACAGCAAGGTCCATAAACAGCTATATCAGAACCTAGACAGAAGATTGTAGCTCACAGGGAGTGCAGGTAACCAGAGATGTAACCCAACTGCCAAATGGAGTGATGAGCTTTCCAGCCTCCTCCTTTGAATCCCAAGGTTTACTAGCAGGTGTTGCAAAGGGTGTTGCTTATACATCTATATGCATGGCCCGGAGCCCCAGCATACAGGAGTAGCAGCAGCATCTGACCAAGCACAAAGCAGAAAACGTTGAAAACAAAGAAACTTGTGAGAAAAGCGCACAGTGCTGGTGGGGTTAGGAGTGAAAACAAAACCTAAACCCAAAGTAAACCCACTTTCCTAACATGTATTCCCCTGTTCATTTTATTCATGTGACAGCTGATTTCAGACAACTACCAGCGGCTCCACTAACCCTAATCCTCTGTATTGTGTAAATACAGCAGCATTGCCAGGGGCTTCTATGCAGCACAGCGCTAATGTTATCAACTCTGATCAATTAACAGAAAGAGGATCCTAATAGCGGGCATGCTTTGGTATAGTCTTAGCACTACTGAACAAAACTGCTTTTGAATTTGGGAATTAGCTGATGCAATGTGGTAAAAAACAGAACTACTGACTCTCACTGGGATCAGACAAGGGCATCAGGATAGAATTTTATTAGATTATTATTTCCTTGCTCTCCTCTTGACACAGTCAATCTTTCTTGCAGGGTTTACATTAATAAGTAATTACCTATGGCAAGAGACAGAGATGCACAAAAAAAGCCATACAAGTGCTCTCATACAGCTGGCAGCCTTTTAAAAAACAAAGATGGAATTGAAAAGTTTCACTAATCCAAGCCTTGTCATCTACAATGCTGTTGAAATAACCCCCTAAAGCACTGTTGAAAGGCACAAGAGCAGCGCATCAAGCAAGAATCGGTCGACTTCTAGATGATACTGTCTCGACTATGAGGGCATCTCTTTGTAGCAAAGATTAAAGGGAGAGTGCCTTTTCCTGAATGCTGTTGACTTATACAACTACCATTCAGCAATTTGACTTTCTTTTTGTGGTTGAGAATGTATTATTAATGTGCAGTCCTTTAAAGAACGTGCTAAATTCCTCCTGCGTTTAGCACTTACAAAACATACAGAGGAAAAAAAAAAACAAAAACCAAACCCACCAGTGGTTTTCACAGTCTAAACAATAACAAAGTGCCTCCAGGATTCATTTTAATGAGAAACGCCAGCGTTGCACTGCGGAAGTCTTGAGATGGGCAATGCACACCAGCAGATTAATTATCATTTAGGAGGCAGGAACTATGTGGATTTTATAACACTGCTTGTAGAAAATAAATATTCTGTTAATCACTGCAAGAGTTGCATTTCCTCAAAGGTACCATTAACCTATAAATATATGTGCCACATACATTTAGAAGGAATAGGAAATGAAAGAGCCCTTCCTCTCTCCCCTCTCCAAAACTACAAGCTAAAAGATTTTCTTCCCTTATAGCTAGCAGTGGCTTTTTGATTTCTATTTTGGGTTCGGTATTTTTTTAGGTTGAGATTAGTATAAGTTTTTCTGAGCTTAACAGAGACTTCAGCAGGCATGCAGCTTGACACCCACTAGTCCTGCGCGTGTCTGCAGGACAGATTTATCACCGTTGGCATGCCATGTAAACGATGGCTTCAATCCCTGCCGGAAGAGTCATTGACTTTCATGAAGGTTTTATGGATCACCGAGTCCAGGGGCGTCTCCCGATATCTTTTCTGGACTTCTGGATGACATTTGCAAGGCAAAGCCCTCTGTCTGCCCTCACACAGAAATTCTCTGCTGGAGAAGGCACTTCCCTGCCTCCAGCAAATCCAGTTGGCAGCTGACGCTCCGATAGCTGCAGCCTTCAAAATGGGAGGCGATAAGAGACGGGAATTTTAACAATGCAGTGACTTGATTCATAACCTCACTGAGCATATTTGATAACTACAGTCTAATTTCTGGTTGTAATTCAGAGGAGGACTGCATTGTTTTACAAGATAAATGTATTAATCCCTATTCTTCTGTGGTGGGTATCTAGGAGATTAACTACATTGCTGAATGTGTGAATTTGTCTGTGACCAAAACCTGACATGAATACAAACTATATGAATGATTTCTAAGACTCTTTTGTTAGGGAATAATCTCCAGACAGATGTCCACGATATCTGAACAGTCAGTCCCACGCTGTATCATTTATTTAGATTTCGTACCCCAAATAAAACTAACTTTACTGCAACTTGTTTAATTTCTAACTTCTGTATATTTTAGCCATTTTTCCGTTCTAGCCTTCCCCAATTCACAGCGATTGCAGGGCTCGGGCTCATGGTCAGGCCCTTCGGAAACCACCCACTCATGATGAAATAGGTACAGTCCTTCGAATAAGACAGTTTGTTTAAAGTAATACTTTGATAGCCTTCTCCAGGAAAGCAGCTCACGTGAAGCGGAAACGTTCTCCATGTACCAGTCACAAGAGTGCAGAAATGTACTTCTTTCTCCCGCTATTCCAAATCCTGGCAACGCTACTGATCTTACTCTCCCACCGAAACCTTTATCTTGGCCCCAAGCAGCGACAGTCTCACTCTCGCACGATCCAGCTGTGCGCAGGTAGGGAAAGCAGGGCTGCTCGCTCCTGGCTGAGCCAAGGACCTGATGCCTGGGACTTTGGCGTGGGCACCGCAAGGTCCCAGGTGTGTGGGTACATGCACGTGTGCTGGAGCTGCTGGCACCGAGAAGCCCCCTCTCCCTTGTTGTCATTGCTTTGTGACCCAGCTATTAATACCGATTAATTAATATTAACACCAATAACAGTAGGGCTTGTTGTGCTGCACACCTACCAACTGCAGTGTCCACACTGAACAAGCGCTTTCAACATCCCAGTATTATATACAAGGTGACAAAGTCTTTTTTCCTGGGACTAGCAATATGTGATGGTACTGGAGAGTTGTTAATTCTATCTCAAATTATATTTTGCAACTTCTGCATTTTTCATGTATGCAGGCTGATTCTGGTTCCTCTGAACAGTTTAGTTACTTATAAATGTTCAGGTAATCCATGCAAATAGATTGCAGGTAATCCATGCAAATAGGTTGCAGTAAGGTTGTTTATTATATCTTCCCCCCCACCGCCTGCTATGGCTACGTGATGCAATTTCTCATTTCTGAACAAGTTTTACAAGCAAGTGGAAAAAAGTGAATAACAATAAGTAATGCATATTTAAATTAAATTTTTGGATCCATGTTAAAATTTGTGAAGCTTTTAGAATAAACAAGCATCCCCCCCAATTACTTTCAGAAGATGAACTCTCTCTGCATTTATAATTCAAAATACCCTAGCTGGATCTCAGAAAGGGGTACAGCGGACATTGCATACAGATAAGATCTTCAGAGGAGCTGAAACATTATCGTCTTCCAAAAAAATGAAGGGAACAAAGCCTGCATCCCCAGGGCATCCCTCCCAGGTATCCCCCTCCCCAGCTGGCATTCAGGGTGGTGCGGAGGAGAGGGCAGAAGTGCTGCAGGGAGCCACGCTGGGTGCCCCTACACCCCAAGGTGGGGGCAGCTGCAGCACCCCCCCGCTGCCGGCATCACCGCCCCCTCTGCCGGCATCGCCCCCTCCCCGGCCCCGACCTGGGGCAGCAGCAGCCTGGCTCCCCATCTCTGCCTGCCCAGGCAGGGGGAGGCAAGTTTCTCATCGCCGCTGGGGCCCGCGTCTCGCAGACGCTTGGTTCCCCTAGCAGTTTTCCACCGTTTGTTTATGCCTAAAGCCAGCTCTGCAGAGAGGAGCGGGCCGGATGGGTAGCAGCTCTTATCTGCTTCGTCATACCTGCGTGGGCCCCACTGCTCGGGGCTCGCTAATGTCCTCAAAACAGTTACCGAGCTGCTGCCCGCCTCGACAGGTACCTGCGCGTCCGCTGCCGGGCAGGGCTGGGCCGCGCAGCCACACTGGGCTGCAGCTAACGAGCAGCCCAGAGCAAGACTCGCCAGCACAGAAATATCCAGGTGCTGGTATTTATGCGTCCTCGGCCAAGGCACAAAGCCAGCA
This sequence comes from Aquila chrysaetos chrysaetos, assembly GCF_900496995.4. Lineage (NCBI taxonomy): Eukaryota > Metazoa > Chordata > Aves > Accipitriformes > Accipitridae > Aquila > Aquila chrysaetos. The sequence continues at coordinate 22,763,974 of NC_044015.1, forward strand.
CTGAAAACCGTGTAAACCTACGGCCTCGTGGGCACTGCTGTGGCATGGGGGAGCCTCCGCTCAGATCCCTGCTCTTGAGCGATGACTTGAACCAAAGCTCCTGTGCCCTGACCGCACGGGGACTGAGTTATTAGCATGGAATTCCCTCCTCTTGCAGCTACTTGACTTTGTACAACTAACTTCAAATTACTGGTATAAAGCCCCAGACATACTTTCCCATTCCAGGGAAGCGACCTAAATATGCACCATCCCAGCCTGTTCCCATCCCCAAGTAATTTGCCAACAGCACACCTCCAGCAGCGGAGAACGCAGCACGGCGCAACAGACCTGGCAGCCACGACCTCCTCTCCAGACTGGAGTGGCAGAGGTTCAGGTCCCCCCCTCCCCCCGAACGCATGCAATGTTTCATGCATGTGCTCAGAGCGGCAAGGTGTCTTTTGGAAATATCGAGCAGGATTGAGGACCCTGAGCTGCTCTGGAGTCTCTCCATATCCACAGCAGAGTAACTACCTTCGCCACTGAGCATTTCATCCAGGAATATTAAAAGCTACTTTGTTAGAACAAGGGGAACTTTAACAATTGTTATTATTAATTTTAGAATAATTAAGTGAGAAGCTGTAAGGCTATCATTTTCTCAGCAGGACCACAAAATCTTTCAGCTCTGTGAAATGTTTTACTATGCCCATATGTTTGGCTACAGCTGAGTCCGACTATAAAAGTATGACATCTTTTAATTACATTTTAATGAAAGCTGTAACTAATCCAATAGCTCATTTGTTAGTACCTTGTGGGAGAAAGAAAAGCTCAAGAACAACCTCAGAATTCTAGTTTTTGGAGTCTGCAGAGAGATACAGGATGCCGGTTATGCCAAATTCCCATTAAAAGCCTACAGCATTGGATTTTATTTACCAATGACCACAAAGAACATCTACATTTAAACAGGTGTATGCTTTGGTGCATCTCAGTAGTGCTTTCCTCCATTCGTCAGCTTTCTCAAACACTAAAGAAAGCAGAGAGATGTACAAGGGGCACATGGTCTAGGAGCACGTGTAGCTTGAAGGGCTGCCCACTGACTTCATTGAGCTTTGAATCCGACCTTTACTGAGCCATCTCCTGTTGAGACCTTTCACAATCACTTCTTCAACACAGTGAGCAGGATCATTTCAGCTATTACATACTTTGAAAAAATTGGTTTTGAGCCTTCAATAGACATAATTTCCCCATCTCTGAAAACTGACATCTCTTTTATGTTCATCATCAATAGACTGACTTTTATATCTTGCCTGCCTGCCCTATAGACAAATACAGTCATAATATTCATAATTGCTGCATATTTCTCTAGAACAAGTGAACTGTATCTTGTGGCTTCAGCCTGAGACCTGGAGAGCTCAAGGACAGTCTGGAATTGAATACATCAAGTGGTGGGTGCAAAAAAAAAAAAAAAAAAAAAAAAATCAAGGGGAAAAAAGCATGCAATTTGAACTACTGGGGAAGAAAAGTGCTTCAGAAAGGAAATCAAGCATTTGGTGGGCATAGTTTGGCCCCTAGTGGATAGTAATTCTCATTGTCACATTGAATTGGTAGCCTTTGCTTAAGCAAAAGCCAGGACAGGATAACCCTGGAAACTAAATTACCTCTCAGCTTTGGAGATGAAGCTTGCTTCAAGCCAGACCTGAGATGAATTTGCAGTCTACTGACAGGACTGGAAACTAAACAATGTTTGCCTCCTCAGCAGGACTGCCAATACATTTCAAATCCACATCCAGAAAATGAATCCTCCCCTTTACTCTCAAGCTACAAAATATTCATCTGAATGGAAAGGTCAGTGAGTATTTTCCTCCTCCCTTGCTAATTAAGAGGCAAGTAATATGCTTAATTTGCCAAGAAACCAGGTCCTTTTACTTCTCATGTTGAGCACAAGGCTCCAACAAATATGCCTGATGGACCCATGTCCATGGCGTCTCTGTGGATGGCTGCCATCATTCACCCCAATGAAAATGATGCGGTTTGCTTGTGATTATAGACTCCTATTGATTTCCAATTTTCACCAGACATGCTCGAATCCCTTGGGATCTAAGCATTTGTAGATCCCTATCAGTCTTGCAGTGAAGAAACAAAAGTGGCAATATAATTGGCACAGCGTAGCAATAAGACTCTCCCATTCTGCTTTCAATTTAGTCCCTTACTGCAATTTCTTGACAGTAGATTTCTTCTTAGTGTTAATGGCCTCATATAAGGTTCTCAAGGACCAGATTAAACTTTAAAAAGAAGTATATGTATTTGGTCTTTTTAAACTTAATAGCCAGGCTTAATAGGAATGCTATCTCCAGAGTAGACTGTACTACATAACGTTGGCTTTGTTTGGTTTTGTTTTTCACTAGCAATATCAACTAATGTTTTGTGTGTTCCTGTGCTGCTCAGTCACAATATCTAGCACACATTTGATCAAAGCATTTCACATCAGTAAAGTGTGCTCCTAACAACAGCATATTTGTAGTATTAAAATGCAGCATACATAGCCTCAAGTTGTTGCAAGAGTGATATTTGCGCAGACTACAGTAAAGCCAAGGTGATGCATAGATAATCTCTCCCTGTAAGGTGAAAAGGGAAAGTGCATCAGCAGTATTTCTGTTTAGAACAGCTCTTTTAGCACAAAATTAATTCTGGCCCTCGTCTACAATACCTGTGCTCCAATCTGAAAATTTAAACTGCTAACACAGGGTAGGAAGGTTGAAATTGCCAAAATAATACAGAACAAAGCATTTACACAGGGAAATCAAAGCAAATATGTTTCTATTTGCAAGCAGAAAGTGGCATAATGTTTATTGTTGATGTAGGGACTTCCCTACACACAGTAGATAACCTGGTGGAACATCACTGGTTTTACGGGAGTGAAGCAAAGCCGTACTTTTAGCATCTCTGCAGAGCAATGCTATTTACATCATGATGAAGAGTTCCATCAGGAAGAGAGAGTCTGATTTCTTCAAGGCAGAAGCAAATGCTCATTCCATTCAGAGTATTTGGAGGCTTAGTGTCTCAGAATCATCTTGGAGGGGCAATCTGTGCAAAAAATAACGTTTGAACTGTCGGTGTTGGACTCTGTTGTTTAACCAGGTAGTATCTGAACCTTACTACAACCTAAAGAGACTATGTTTGATCAAACCATCTTTTCTTGTAAAGCAAACCCATCTGAGCAGACATGCAAGAGAGACTTCTTATCTACTAGAGATGGAGGGAACGCAGGTACCCTTAGAGCTCACACGGTTCTCCAACACAGATATTTCCCTCAGTGGACAGTGAGACATTTAAACAAGCATCAGATGCCGATTCCTGGGAACAGATGATTATAAACTCCTCAAGACTGCATTTAAGTGTTTGGAGAGACTTAGTACCCATTGTGGGCGCTACTAGAACTGAAATAAATTTTAAGTGCCTAAATGTATCTGTAGCAATGAGAATCATTATGACTATAATGATCTAAAGGTGCAAGCAAAACAAGTTTTGTAAGCTGAAGTAATATCTTACACTACACATGGGAATATAGGGAGAAAAGCAGTTCAGGCATACAAATCTTTCTTCAGACAAGAAATGCTTCAAAGCTTGCTTTCTCTTTAAAGCTACATAAGCATACCTACTCACAAACCTCATCTAGCTTAAGTGTGGCTGAGCACTTGAAAAAAGCTGTTCCAAAATATAGGTGCAAGGCTCTTACAGCAGAAGATGATGAAAAAAAAAAAAAAGAACAAAATAGTAGGTAAGCTCCTTCAAAACTACCAGGATGGTGAGAAAGAGCTTCAAGAGGAACATGTTCCTTGAATATTTTATTTTTAAAATAAAGTGTAATTGAAAAATTACAGGTACAGAAACCTCACTGCAGTCACCTTGAAAAAGTATATTGCTAATGACAACATGATTTACTGGTTTGGTTTTTCTCTTTTTTTTTTTTTTTTTTAAACACTAACTTCAGTACTAGAACATAAAGATGAGAGAGGTCTTGATGGCTTCCTAAGCAAGAGCCCTGTGGAACCCACTGAAGTCTTTAGCAAGAATCGTCTTCCACTGAAGCTCACCAGGATCAAATCAAGACTTAAAGAAACAGAATTTACTAGGAATAAAGAAGCAAGGGCCAAGATTTGAATGCCATTTTTGGAGACAGGAACGCCTTCCCCCCCCCCCCCCCCCCCTTTTTTTTTTTTTTAAAGAATTACTCAGAAAGAATTCTAGCCAAAAATACTGACAGTATGATTAATGACATCCTGGGATAATACTTGACATCCTGGGCCCTTAAATGGCAAAGAAGTTCAGATTCAGTACTGATAATAGTAGCTGGTATATTTAGCAAAGAGACTAAAAAGCACAACATGAAAACTCGAGGAACATGTTCCTTTTCATTTAGAGAAAACATGCAACTCCTTCACTCAAAACAATAGAAAAAAAGACATACAGAAATATAAGGTCACAAAGACTATAGTGTGCAGTCAATTGGGAGATGAGAGGACAGTTACAGGATGCTCACTCTGGGCTCCATTACATTTAAATGATTGGTCTGGTGTAAAAGCCATTCCAGTTTCAAACAAGTGATGAATTAGCAATTTTGTAAAGATCTCATTTGAATGATTGGCTTGAAACTCTCTAAAAAGTATGTTCTTGAAGTCTGTATCTGAAAGCTGATCCAAGTCAGAAAAACATGCTCAAAGGCTCCAAGTTCAAAGGTGATTTCCAAAATAGATCAAAAATATGAAATTATCAAATGAAAGCATAATGAAACTTTCTTATCATAAAGAGGAGCCATAAAAGATCACAGAAACCAACATTAATTTAACCATGGTAATGTGTTAAGAAAAGAAATACTTATGGGCTACACCAAAGAACAGGATTGGGTAGCTGTGTATTTGACCCGTCCTGAAAACCGAACCGGTATCACTGGCCCACAGTCTTCACAGAAAAGAGCACCAACATACATCACCTGCTGAGCTTGCCATCATGCTCCCCTCACACAGGAAACATCAAAATCACATTAACATCTCTTACTGATGGATTAAAGATCTTTAGAACAGCAATTGATTTATAGAAACAAAACATATTCCTCGATAAAAATCAAACTATCTTGGATGGTTTTTTTTTTTTTTTTTTTTTTTTTTTTTTTTTTTTTTTAAGTACAGAGAGCCCATTTAGATTCTCCCTACTGGAGCCAAGAGTGAGGAAGGTAATTCCAGCAAAAGAGCCTAGTAGCAATCCTTGATACCATTAAGTGACTACTGCCTTAGGAAACACAGGTATTAGACACAAATGTTATTTTAAAACTAACCCTGTGATCACAACACAGCAAAATCAGTATAGTGCTTCTGTTAAGCGAGGACAACATCCTACCTAGCAGACAGACATAGGTTCAAAACACTTAAAAGGAAAAAACAGAGACTGAATAACCTACCACAATGCAAGTCACGCCAAATTAGCGACAGCTGTGACACAACAGTAGAGCCAGCAGCTCACATCTCAAATTCAGTTGAAAAATCACTGTGATGAATCAGATGGAGGGTAAAGGCTCAGCATGGAGATAGAGTGGGACCTGGGCAACAGCACTGCCTGACATTCAGAGAGGGGAAGCCACAGGAGTTCAGATGAAGCAAAAGGCTGAAGGCAGTCAACAGCAGATTTACTTCGTCTGCCATTGTTCACCTCTCTGAAAAATAAAGAGTTGCTCCTTAAGAAATCCTAGCTACCTGAATAGTCTGTTAGGGCACAACTGTGCCCTAATGCTGTAACGTATGTTTTGGGTCAACCTCATTTGTAGCCAAACCTGGAATGAGAGCAGGGGATGCTGCAGGAATGGTAGCGGGTGTCATAAGCTATAGCATAGGCTGGGGTGTCTCAGGACCATGCATTTTTACCAATATGCATTTCCCTGCACGCATTTCTACATTTTGTGCCCAGACAGGATACTAATCTGGAAACTTATGTCTTTGGGTTCCTACAGCTGGCCGTTTTCTCTCAGAAGTGTAGCTAAGGAGTACTGAATATTTATTTTGAGTGAGAAACGTGGCATGATCAACCCCTTTGGTCAAGAGCACATCCAACCTCATGCTAAGTGTCCGTAATTACAGAACTGCATCAATTATCCTGCAAGGAGCACTTTGAGCCCCACCACGGAAAGGCCAGCGCTGTTCTTGTCACACCACGACCTCTTCTCGCCCACACCATCGTTAGCGGGGGTGGAAAGGTGAGAAGATGAAGGGCTGGTTTCCTCCCACCTGGGGAGTAATGAGCAAGGCAGGGGTTCATGGGCTCTCCCCGACATACCCACTGAGCCGGTCCTCCTTTTGAATCAACAAACTGTGCTCGGCCCTTCTTTATAAAGATTATCTCGTCAAGTAATTTCTTGAAGCTGAAACCCTGTTTAAAACATACTCAGTCTTCTTCAAGGCTCAGAGTATTCAAACTGAGCTACTCTTGTTGCATTAACGTTTGTGCGAAGGGAGAGATGCTGCACTTTTTTGAGAGCGGCAATAGGCAAAGCACAACAGAATTCCAGGTTATAATTCTAAGCATAACAGTATAGGACACTGCCAACCCGAAATCTGATTTTTAAAAAAATCCAGTTTAAAGCATTTCTAGGTGTTGTGCCTGATTGACTTCAAATGAACTCTTAAAAATAATTTTACAGTCGTATTTTCCTCTTGTAAAGTCATTTCCCTGCTCTGCTGAGGTAGTAGACACACAGGAAAAAAAAAGAAACTGCTTAGTTATAAGGATGCTATTGTCACTGTACAAAGCACATACATTTTAAGAAGCAGAAAGTAAATACCCTCTAATCTCTTTCAATTACAGTTGTCTCAAAGATTTACTACAGTGTATTTCCGACAGAAGCCAATTTCACATTGTTTACCCAACCTATTACATATAGTAATATGCACTTTAATATATATGCAAGATATGTATATGTATATATACCTGTAAACACATACACGCACACTCAAGTTGCAGAGAAAAACAACATTATGATGTGTGTGCTATATGGCCTTGGTGCTATAACTTGAACTTCCGCTCAGTAATAGCAAAGCTCATGGCATTTCATTTTCATTCTAAAAAAAAAATTTAAAAAAAAAAAATAAAAAAATCCGGGTAGTTCTTCATATCATCCTTAAGTGGTCTTACTTGTGGTTTAACTTTCAAAACTCAGTGAAATAAATAATGTGCTGTAGAAATCAATTCCTACATTTGCTCTCAATTCTGTTTGCTTGTGACAACCTTCTATTAAAAAGCCTCAGCAGAAGCATTTTAATAAAGCAAAGTTATATGAGTTTGGATTGAGATCTTTATGAAGTATAAAATTCTCATACAGATCATTTTTATAATTCTAAAAATAGTAGAAATGAAATTATGGAAATATCTGAAATACAGTAGATCAGTTATTTCCCACCCCCCTCTACCTTACCAGCAAGCACAGCTAGTCAGGACCTTCCCTTTACAAAAGGTTTTGCCATAAATGTTTCAATTTGATATTTCAAATCTCTCTTATGCAAAGATGACTCCCATGAAATTAACTCCTTTCCGTTCACCGCCGCCGTGACAACTCCGGTAATTGCTTTCATGGGGTAAGCAATACTCAGAAAGCATGAATATTCCTTTGTGAAATTTAGCAATTACACATAACTGGAAGGCTTGCGTCGCATGATCACCAGCACCGCGCCACAGGGACGGGCCTCGCAAACGGTGTTCGGAAGCGACGTGCCACCCTGCGCCGGCCCGGCAACCGACCCCGCCACATGTGGAGGGTGCTGGCTGGCAGCCTTCCCACTAAGGAAACTATCTCCTCATTTGCTCACGCTCAAGACTGGCAGGCAGGGTGGGCACGGAACCGCTGCGGGGACCTGGCTCAGGTAGCTGTGGGGCACCCCAGCTCAGTGTGTTCCCCGGGGAGCTTCTTTGTGGAGGTCCGTCTGCTGGTGTGGGCTGCATTCAGGCACGTCCCAACACACACAGCCCTGCAAATCAAACCACGGCTATTGCAACACAACACGGTGGCAAATGCCATGACACGGTATTGAGAGGCAAGATGACAACGGACATGGTAACACATGCAACAGGTGACTTAAGCATCTGCTATACTCTCCAGATACAAAAAGAATAGATTTGCATCATTGTATTAAAGAAAAGTTGTGAAAATTAGAACTGTTTTAATACCTCCAAGCAAAAAAAAAAAAAAAAAAAAAAAGGGTGGGGGGGGGGAATACTGCCATCTCCAATGTCTCTCCAATACAGCAATGCCGGGATCATCTCAAAATTAAATATACCTTGATATTTGAACCGCTCAGGCTTCAGAGCCTCAGCCTCCGGCATTTCATAATACTTAGGTAATAAACGAACAATCTTCTTTTCTCAAAAAAATAAAGAAGGGGTGGGGGGAAGAATGCAGAGAAAATAGTAGCTGTGAAATGGAATCCACAGTTTCAGACACCAGGTCTCATTAATCTTGCTGATGAATAGGATCTTTATAAAAGGAGACCCCACAGCTGAGAGGATTGAAAGGAAATAGTATGGAAAGTTTCTTGTACAAGTTCGTATGTGTTTTAAATTAAGTGGCTTTTGTGGAGGCTTCAGTCAAAAAAAAAAAAAAATAATCCAAGTAATTCCTGGTTTACAAGAGAAATGCACGTGGACGACACTGATGCTCCTTTTGCTGCAAGCCTTTTCTGGCGAAGAGATTAGATCAAGAATACAACCAAAAAAGGAATGGAAATACACTGTTGGGCGATTAGTTTATGACATTCTACCCTATATATAGTGCCTATTTGGCAAACCCTCCTGCAGTTCTGTGTTTTTCATTGCAAGTGGCTTATATCAGTACTGACATCTTGCAGATGTTAGTAGCTTTGATTTTTTTCCCCCATGTTGCAAATGAGTTGGCATGGAAACAACTCTTTTCTGGCAACATGACATATGATTCAAGGCAAAATGCATTTAACACAGATGAATAGTTCAGGAATATGCCTATAACAAAAAGTCATCTTGAAAGCTGCTTTGCATTTGTTGGTGTTTATGACAACTTTTTCAAGACACTCAAAAAAAAAAAAAAAATCAACTGTTTAAGACTAGGTACCAATGATGACTTTCTCACTGCTTCATACTACATACTCTACCTCATCCTTGATAGATTTGTTTTAATAACAAGAGGAAAATATTAAGAGAAGAAAAACATTTTGAGAGGTTATTTCCCTGTTCTTTCAAACAACCTTTGTTGCATTGGTGGTTAGATTGAGAGATAGTTATGTTAGCCCTGAATTAACTCTGGACCTGCCGGAGGCAGTCAGAGAGTGCTGCTGCTTCCAGGGACTGACCAGACCATTTCTTGGAGGACCAGCACTACTGGGAGCGCAGCAGTGACCCAACCTCACTCTCCCCAGGCATTTCCCTGCCCCTGAGACCCTTTGACTGACAGCCAGGACCACCCCTGTGGCCGTGGTGACACTGGCAGCCAGGGTGAGCGCGTTCAGGGGCAGGAAAAGGGCAGTTATTGAAGGCTGCTCGTGGGGGCACAAGCAGGACCCCACCGGGTCCCTCCCCAGCCACTGTCCTCACTGCAACTGGAGCAAGTTGGGAAGAAACCACAAGCTCCTTCCAAGCCCGCCACTGCCAGCTAGCTCCAAACTAATCCTGAGCCTTGGAAGAGGTCTGACGATCCTTTTCATCTCCTAAAGGTACCTTTGAAAAAAAGCCGGGGGAGCTCTCTGGTTTCGAGCAAGAGCAGAACCCACACTTCACACGGCCAGAGCCCAGGAAGGAAAAGCAAGGGGGGAGAGCGTGCTATCAGCTGCTCCCCCCAGCAGACCCTCTTACCGCAGGCATCACGGGCTCTGCCTTCTAATTTGAACAGAAAACCACACTTTTGTAAGTCTCCAGCACAGCCCAAAGCCTCCACAGATATCTGCACAAGCGTGCCAAATGCCGCTTGCTCCTGCTATGGAGCATTTGTGACATATACTGGGTAACTACACGGTGCCGTCAGCTGTGCACTAAAATGCAGGTCTCATGCCAAAAAGGTTTGCTTGTGAACTGTAAAAAATGGCTGTGAAGGGCTACGTAGTTCTAGTTAACAGGGATTTGGGGTTTTCCTTGTAGTATATATACACATCAGGGGGAGATTTTTTTTATTTTAAATAAAAGGTGGCCTTTAAATGCCGGGAAGGGGGTTCCAATGTAGTAGACAAAGGAGCTGAACGTGCAGCAGGGAAGAGGAGAGGAAGGTGTGAGAAGCCTCATGGTTTGCAGTCAATGCTGGACATGCAAACAGACCTTCCAGTGCTTGTCCAAACCTAATCTGAACTTCAAACCTTTTGAAATATTATTATTACTGAAGGAGTCTGGCGAGAACTCACCTCAGTGATTTAGAGGAGTCTGCATTCAATAAAATTAGCATTTAAATGAACCCAATTAAGAAATGCTTTAAACTGAGCATGCAAGAAGGGAGTCTGGGCAACTTGTCTATTAGAAAGCTCTGGAGTGCTACTGCGTGAAAAGCCAAACCCTTTTGGGGCACTATAGTGAGGGCAGTAAACATCAGGTTTTGTGGGTCAAATGCACTGCCCAGTAGCATAGGTAGGAGCATTTTACATTTCATTGTCACAGAAAGAAAAAAATTTTTGCCTTACTTTAAAAAAAAAAAAAAAAAAAAGAAAATGGCAAGGGTGACATACAAAAAGATGGTGACTGTTGCCTGCTCAATATTTATCTGCCATTTCTGAGCATTCAGATTAATTTGCAAGAGGTACACAATAAACATAAATGTCTGCCACGTAACAAGTGTGTATTGAAGCATCTTTTATGTACTTGGCTTCCACAGTGTGGAACAACCCTATCACAAGAATAAGAAATCTGAACAGACTCCATTTATTTTACTGGTATTTGAATACAACTTTTCCCCTAATAAATGCATCCATTTTGGATGATAAATTGTCCATTAGAGAAAGCTCAAGTGGGGTTTTTTTGTGTTCTATGTTTTGATTACGCTGCCGTTAACATGGTGTTACATTTACTATTTGAATTTTATCATTGTTTCTGCCATCAGCTGTGCAGTACAGAAAAAAATTGCCAGAGTGAGCTTATAATCACGAGTATTTTAATTTATTAAATAAATGACCTAATTGCTTGCCTGAGATCTATTTTTCTTCTTTCTCTTGACCCTATTGAGAGTTAATCAGTTTCTTGGTGCTAATTAGATGTCAGCATTAGTAGTCTGCTAATACATAAGAGATAATGACACCATCGTGCAAGACAGTGTCCAACACATGACCCTGTTTCCTTAAATTATACCCTAAGGATTCATCAGGGAGCCTAAAGGCTTTGCAGCTTTACGGTAGCAGTTCCTTCTTCTGAATGTGGATGGTGGTACAAATCTGACACACAAGTGGAGAATTAGACACAAGATATACCTTCTCACTGTGCAGGGTTTTAACAGGGATGCTAGTGACTCTGTTCTTGTCCCGCCTTGTAAATTTAGTATGCAGTGTTTGCTCAGTATGAAAACAATGATACAAAGAAGGCTTAAATAACAATTCAGTATTTCAAGTTTATAGACTAACAAACTGCTCACAGGAAATTAAAACATACATCTTTCCTTTACGACTCCGTAATCCCACCTGTATGCTCCAGTATGCTGAGGGAGCGGCAGAGAGCATTTTGCGCAAACATTTCTTCCATCTGCGGCACCAGGAGACGCTAGCGCAGCAAAGCCAGGTTTCACAGGGGCTTTGCGTAAGACTATCTGCAACAGGCTGGTCACAGCTGGAGGACAGAGATTCTTCACATGCAGGTGAAAGCTTAAACACGCCTGCGACACAGTTTATCATAGCACAGCGGAGTTAAAAGGGAATTCCTAATTTACAGCCTTGTACAATCGTCCAAACTGAGTGCACGCTCAAGGGGCAGGGTCTGATGCGGCTGCATGGATGCTTGCAGTTTCCCAGCCTTCTCCCATGCCAGCTTTCTGCCCCCCCGGCTTTCCCCAATGAACCACCTCCTCTCCCAGGCAGGTACACTTAATTCAGAGCTGCAACAAGGCCATAGATGCAAGACATGCACTCAACCACAGCTTGGAAGTGTTTCGCAAGTGCAGTAAAAATGTCTTTGTGGGGTGCCTGGGACAAAAGCATCGCAGAGGCTAGCAAGAGAACAGTGGCCATGAGGGCCGAGCACGGGATCACAGGCAGGACCAGCGCAGCAGCAGCACCCTAAGCAGCAGCTGCTCAGGAGACCATGGGACACCCCGGGAGACCCCAAGCACGCGTGGTCAAGCCTCTCCTCACACGTGGGTTGTGCAAGCACTGCAGAGGCTCAGCCATGGGAACACCGGAGGTTTGCACACAGGCCAGCTGCAGCTCAAGCAACTTTTTGCTGGGAAAAAAAAAAAAAAAAAAAAAAAGCACGCAACAACTTTGTTTTATGGAGAACACAATCCGGGCTGCAGTCAGTGCCAAAGGCCCAGGGCAAGGCATGCAGCATGACTAGGCCTTCTGTAATAGATCCTGTGAGAAGAAATTTTGGAGAGCCTTTTTTTCCCCTAGGTGCTCACCTCCACAAAACCACGTTTGGAGCTTGCATCCGAGTCCAAGAAGGCAAACTCCTGCCCAAAAGAGCCTGCTATCCTCTGAAACATCCTCCATTGTTCAACAGCATCATCTTGGCTACAAATCTGACTCTCTGCTGGGACAAGCTCCCCCTCCCTGTCCGCTCACAGCACTCAGCTTCGCTGTGGAAAGCAACTGGTCTTAATCCAGTCCCTTGGTGTTGGAGGAAAAAATTACCTTGTCCACTAGGAAATCCTTCCTGATAGATTAGGACCTCAGACCTTTCTGATATAAATTCAGTGAATATGCCAGCAAAAAATACCTGCCAGTACAGAACTGCTGATCAGAGCTAGAGTTTTGAAATAAAGTTTCTGGATCAACCCAAGTTCTTGAAGCGTTAAGCACTTAAACAAAAAAGTTACCTGGCAGCTTCATGATGGCAAAAATCTTCCAGAGGAGAGTTGACCTTAAACGTAAATATGTGGAAAGCAGGAAGCAGAGTGGGGGAGAGTCAGTGAAATTGCAATCTTTTCATGACCGCTTGCTCTCAAAACACCGTGACCAGTTCTGCACCTGAAAGTCACTAAATGCATTTTCTGTTTGATATTTTTAAGTGCTGTTATGCCTGAGAGGTGTTAATGGCTCATCCATTAGTTGTGACCCAGACTTCACAACTTCACCCTGACTTCATTAGAGCAATTGTGGGGGTTAATGCACTCTACTTTTATCTGGCAGTTAAACCTCTGAGGTTCATTTGTATCAAAGCTGCTGTACAAAGGAAGGGTCTCCTTTGAAGGCCCATGGTCCTACAGAGGGATCTTTGAACTAGGGATGATTCCTAAGGGGAAGGCTGGAGGAGGAAGGGAAGCCTTGTTTGGTGTGCAGAAAGCAACAGAAACTCCAGAAAGATACAGCACCTGGAGGTGGTCACATCTAGCAGGAGAGCAATGATGCCTTACCAGGCTTCTGCAAGAGGCCTTCCGAAAAGTTAGGTTTGACTTTGTCTGTGTTTCACAAACAAATGACAAAGATACTACCACTGTCTCCTGCAGGGGAGGAGAAGGTACAATGTCAGCCTCAGTGCAGAAGGCTGGAAGGAATCTGGAATTTATGGGCTAAAATAACTGTAACCTCCAGGCACGATGCAGCAGGCAGCTTTCAAAATTCAAAGTTAATGGCATGCAAAACATGGGGCTGGCCAACACATCCGCTAGCAGACTGGTAACTTCGTGACAGTCTCCTTGCACCAATTCCTACCATCCAGGTGAAGGTGCTTTACAAATCACAGCATGGTCCTTGGGGTGCAGAATGCTAAGATTACATACCTCATAAGGCAAATACCCCAAAATGGGAGGGGAAGAAAATAAATTTCGTTGCTTGGCTCGCTTGTGGCCATTCAGGGCATCTGTGCCTACACACGGTCTCTCTGAATCATCTCACTGCAACAAACCCTCTACACTATTGCAAGAGGAAATCTGTGTTGTTGATTACAGATATTAAGCATGACTAACACAGAAGTTACCACTTAAAACATACCCAGATCCTAGCATCTAGCTCCATAGCTATTTCCATGGGGCAGTATAACAAAAGAAGAGAGTGGGAATCAGTAATCCAGCCCTTCACAATGTATCTGGATCCCCAACATGCCCTGGGTGTGGATATATATGGGCACATATCCCACAGAGACCCAAAGGAAGCCAAGCAGGGAAAGAGAAAAATAAGGAAGAAGTAAGTTAGTGGGGTTTTTTTAAACTCTGAACAGATGCAAACACGTACCCTCAGACTAGATTTGCTGTAGCTCCTGGAGAAACACATGTGAAATTCTCCATGTGAGAGAAAGTGCTTTTTTGAAGAAATATTGCATTGTTGAACACACTATCCCCAAATGGACAACACTGAGAGTTCTTGCATTTAAAGAAAACTGAATTATAGCTACCCCACCGTACAACAGTAAGTTCAGCAGTTAAAGAAGTTGAAGCACAAAGGAACGTGAAGAGAAGGATGAGAAAGGAGCGGAGGTGACCCTGCTCTGCCTTGTGGCATTTCCTCACTGGGAGCCGGGGTGAGTGCTGGAGTTCACTCCAGAGCAGCACCTCCAGGTGCTTGGCCACCAGTCAAGCCCCAGTGAAGGCAGTGGGCTCTGCCCCAGTGAGGTGGGCAGGGTGGGGCCTCATAGGCTGTGCTGCCTGGTTCCCACTGGTGACCGGTGGGACCCATGGGGGTGGCGGGTGGGTTATCCCCAGCTCACCGGAGGCAGCAGAGCAACACATCCTCAGCACAGCAGCCAGGATCACGTCCCCATGTTGGGGATAGGCATGCAGCTGCAGTTTTGTAGGCTGGCAAGGGGTTACGTTTCACTTTTCACCCCTGGATCTCCACTCACTTCACTCATCACATGTACACATGCCAAGAGGCTACATGAATATAACCAATCAAATTTTACTACTTATGTATGCAAGAGACTGATTTACACATTGCAGCAGTGGAAATATTTATACAACTTACAGAACAATTTAAAGACACTAATTACACTTGCAAGATGAAAGCTGGGAGGACAAGAGTTAGATCATGGCTTAAAGCTGAACATCTCACCAAGAAAGAGAGAGAAAAAAAAAAAGTTCATACACCTTTTGGGGTTGGGGGGGGGGTTTTGTCATGTAAAATGAACTCGATCAGCAATTTTGGAGTTCAGTGAAACGCTGTTCCCCAAAAGGGCCCTCATCCATGGTAACTCAAGGCCCCTTGCTCAAGAGAGATTTCCTTGAGGCTGGGAGTCGTGGCCTAACTCTGCACAGCTCCCAGACTTCTCCCTGGGAGCCCTTCACCAGACTCACGCTGCTTCAATACACCTGGCAAGGGATTTTCTGTAGCAAAGTGAGGGAGGGAGTATTAAACCTAAAACTGTTCCTGCTTAGGGAGAAAGTTTATAACTGCACGTGGAAACTTGATGTTTGATATTGCTAGCAAGATGCCCAAAATGCAGTATCACCCCTGAGTACATCACAGTATTCAGGACCATGTGTAGCTCTGCTATGAATTATTCTCTGTAAACATCTACTATATTTAACCGAAAGGAAAAGCTGAAATAAAAAAGGGAACCAGGCAACGTATTTGCCAAAAGCCATGGGAAAAAGGAACCAAAAATTTTAAAAAATACTTAACCCAGAGTCAAGTAATAATAGATCACTAATTAGCAAGCTCTTGTGCTTATTTACTGAATAGGTGATAAGTTAACCAATATATGCCTGACCTTTTTAAGTCATATTTCTAGCCAGGAAAGTCATGGCTATTAACTGCTACCTGGGTGCCATGGGATTCGTGTTCAGAGGCTTCCTTTTCACTTTGTTGTTGTAGCCTCTCATCTTTTACTGACATTACACACCACTCATCACGATCAGTGTCAGAAGCTATAACAGCATCTGTTGCAGTGGCAGCTTCTGCTGGATGAAGAGTCTCCCTCTTTACCTTAAAGAATGTCAATCATTTCTCATTCTCAGCATTCAGACTTGCTCATCAGTTAGTAACAACACTCCCAGCTACACCGAACATGGTTTTTGAATAAACACCGGACTGAGATCATTGGAAATGATTGACAGCTTATAAACCACACTTTTCAGAAACCAGTAAGGAAGGGGAAAAAAAAACCAAACCCAAACCTCTATCTTTCCCTACTTCCAATGTTTCACTGTCATTTGAAACAACTTCTACCTGCGGGGGCAGGGGACAAAAAACTTGATTTGTGACATGTGAAGGCTTTACACGTAGCTTTTTGTAGGGTACCTCACAGGGTCCCCCCATCTCCTTTCTGCTGGTAGCCACACTGGAGAGGAAGGGGAGGTATCAGAAGTTAATTAAAGAAAATTAAGATCGTTTAACTGTCAGACACCTAAGTGCCCAGCTAAGTTTTCCCTCTGGAATAGCTGATATTCGTTATTCTCAGCATAACTGTGCCTTCACAAGCTTTATTTGTTTGCTCTCTGTGGAGTGTTTCCAAGAGCATCGGTCCGAGACGTGCCCGTGTAACTACCAGGAGGGTAGGTGCCCACCTCACACGCTGGGCCGCTGCCCTGGCCCACCCTTCCTCGGCTGCTGAGAAGTGACAAGCAGGGATCTGGGGGTGATAAGCTGCATGCATAAAAAAAGTTATTTCTAAAACCAAACCAAGTGGAACAGATCAATATGGGCGCAAGAGAAAAAGAATCTATAGAAGTGAAAAATGGTGGCAATCTGTTATTTCCAGGGAAATAAAGCTCGTCTCTGTGGGAAGGTGCCTATTACTCTGCACTAGTGGCAGGTGTTGTGCTCCATCTTGCAGATTTACCTGCTGCTCCCACGCCATCCCGTTTCCCCGGACCAGGGTCGCTGGCTGGGACTACTGTCCCCCCCAGCCCTTGGGTACGTAAGCACAGATCAGCAGCACCAGCACTTGCTCCTGCCCAGAGCCAAAGCCCAGCTGTGGTACCGGGGCTTTCTCTCAAGAGAATATGAACAGATGAATCACAGCTTGGAAAAAGAAAAGCTGCAAGCAATTAAGCAAGGAGGAAAACTGAAAGTATGTACATTTCTCTGCCTCTTGTGTCTGAACTGTTCACTCAAAAGCTTCGCATTGTTTTTCCACGTTTTCCTTCAACTTTGCTGGATGTCAAGAGCTGTTGTCTCACAAACAAGCCTGAAGAGTGACATGCTTTCCTAAAGTTGTGTTCAATTTACAGAGGCTTCATAAGTCCTCTTTTGCTCTGATATGGATTAATCAGACACTTCCTCGGCAGCTGCCTTCACCTCCCATTAATTAGCAGCTCATTGTGCCATCCTGAAGCACATGCTGACACCACCTCACACCCTGGCAAGGAGGGCAGTCGCTGCAGCGGCAGGAGGGTCTCGCTCAGGGCTGGGCACCAGCCCAGAGGGGAGAGGAACAGAGCTAACAAGCCTGGAGGACCTGGGGCTTTCGGGACAAGGCTTCCTGCTCTGTGGCATTTATTCTCTTTGAGCGTCAGGACCCAAGTACCCAGCTAAGGCCAAGAAGTGCTTGGAGGGGACCTGCCCAACACCCCACGGTCCCACTGCCAGTAGGCTTTAACATCACCTCAGAGAGCAGGAGCTGCACCTGAGAAGTTGCCTCTTGCAGACAAACCAGAGCTTAGCAGTAACATAGCAAAACAGGAGAAGAGATCATTTTTGCTTGTTTTTAACAGAGATGTACTTTATCATAAGGTTTCCTGTAATAGCCAATTTTTTTCAAAGCTTCCTGTGCTATTCACATGCTATGCTCAATGCTTCTTTTCCCTTTCTTTCAGTATTGAGCTTGATAAAAATGCTTAGGAGCTCACTATGAAGTATCCCTCTTAAATAACAAGAGGAGAACTGCTTTTTTTTTTTCATTGTAAAAAAATATAGGCCTCTTTCAAAATAGAGAAGGCAAAAAACCTCTAGAAACCATTTCTTATGTCATCCTCCACAAGCAAAGCTTATCTCTCATTCCTTTGCAAACACCAGCAGGACCATAGCTTACCAGTGCAGAATGAGCTTCACTGGAAGTACTCAGAGCTCCTCTAGCTCCTTATGCATTCCTCCCAAGAATGAACAAGATAGCTCAAAATACAGAGCAGAGATTTACCCCAGATTCTCAGACAGGCTTAGATGGCAATGTTTTTTAAAGGGAAAGAAAGTGGACACTTCTCACTTATCAAAAAGATATTTTTCTGTTTCAACAGAAGCTTTTGAGAAAAAAAAACCAAACTACACCCATACATTTTTAAATCCAATTAGAAGACTGTTTTGCCTTTCATTTGGTGAATTTGCTTTCACATAGCTAACTGCAGTACTTCCACAGCTAAAAAGTACCAATATTAGCCCCTGAGACAGGTACTTACTCCCTGGGCATGTACAGCTGCTCCTTCCCAACTCTCTCAGCTTAGAAATAGCTTGTTGAATTACGAAATCATGTCTTTAAAAGAGTAACCCTAACACTTTCCTTGACCTTTTTCACCACCAGAGATGCCCTCTCACCTGTCCAGATAATAGCAGGGGAGGAGGAGCAGGAGGAAGAAGAAGATGAAAGAAGAAGAGGAGAAAGTATGGGGCGGGGCAGGAGGCCATTAGCTCACCTGCTCCAGCTCTGCATAATCCTTTGCTCTTCCTACACAGTTGGTTCCTGAAAACTTTCTCTCCCACCCCCCCTGCCCCCAACTCCATTTTCCTTTTAACAGGGCTCCTAGTAGATATCTTATTGAGAAACTGATCACCCCAATTTCTTTCTCCAGTCATGGTAAACTTTATTTCCCTTCCCCCTCCCAAAAGCCCTTGGGAGGTCCAAGGTCTGGAGAGAGCTGGAGGCAGGGGTAGGAGGAGAGCCTCATTTAAAGTCCCCCTCCTCTGCTTTACGAAAGTCAGTGTTGACACAATAGGAAGAACTTTAATCCGTAAAATGGATCGAAAAAGCTCCATGTCAAAGCCAACAGATGCCACATAACCTACTGCTACTTCTTGTGAATGTCATTCCCGGAAAACACTAGTGCAGAAAAGGCTTAGACAGAAGCTGAAGTCATGCTAAAATGCAAGGCTGGATTTTACTGATAGGTGGATTCAGTGGGTGTTTTCTATTTTCAAAAAAAGGCCTACACTTTAAAATGCTCCTGCTTTTGAGTGACAACTAGATACTCTCTAAAAGGCTCTGAATGTCAGATGTGGGGCAGGCTGAAGTCTGTGCAATTCATTAAAGTGGATGGAAATTCCAAACTACCACTTCTTAGTTGCTGGTTGGAAAGAGAATTTGGACACTAAGACTTGTCTTCAGGGCCACGACGCAAACTCAGTGTGCTCAGACTTTTACATCAGTGATACAGGATTACATTGTCTATTGATCTTTATTGAGCTCTTGAAAATACATATGCAAATGCTCAATTACTCTTACAGAAGTTGCCAAGGATCAAACTAACCCTCAGCAGCTTTTCTACAAAATTGACCCAGTCCCACAGCTGTAGGTTGTCATGGTTTGCCAGCGTAATGTTCAGTGTTCTCAGCTGAGCTTGCGACCAAGTGTGCAAACATGGTGAATACCCCTGTTCCCTAAAGTTTAGCACTGTAATTTTGAAAATGATTGCATGGAGAAGTGCTGCTTATAGCATATAAATGGCAAGATTGGGGCTGATACAGATGAGGCTGGCAGAGAGCAACTGTTGTTATCACTACCTGTGATTCGTTGAATCTCTTAACTAAGCAATTTTGAGAGATATGAAAAGTAGTGTTCCTCAAAACAAGTTATATAGAAAATGATGAAAATAGTCAAATGTGAGATAATCTTAAAAGAAAAATGGAAAGCAAAATCAAAGCCAGTGTAGAATGACAATATATTTTATGAACAAAGAAAAGGGTTAGTCAATACTGGGTTGGGTTTTTTTCTTGTTTTTTTCTTTTTTTCTTTCTGCTTGCCAATACTTCATTTTGCACTTCCAAATTCAAAGCTCTGGGATAACATCTCTGCAAATGGAGTTGAGGTTTTGCTTCATGAAGGTTTTCCTTTGTCTATTTTCTATTTATGTTTTACCAATATTGTAAAGTATAAAATATGTCTTTTAGGATAGATTAGACTGCCACCATAAAAACATATTCAAAGCAAAAAATAAAATTGGCAAAATTAGTCATTTTCAGTGAAACAGCTTTCCAGGTCAAGGATTACTTGCTGAAGAAACACTAGCTGAAGATGCAGCATTATAAATGGTCTTCTCTCAGCCACTTGTACCAGTGGTCGAATAATTCATTTCTTAGTAAGAAATATGATGGTCTATTAGTAGAAAGAAAGATTAGGTGCACATTAATCAAACATTTCAGAGATGTATAAACATGCATATAGCATCCAGGAGTATCCCATTACCCTATTTCAGAAGATATATGTAATCAATATTTCAAATATATCTAGTTAGTTTCATATCGCTGAGTTTTAAGTATTCCCCACCCCATCCCTGTAAAGTAAGCAGGGCTTTCAAACGCAGCATCAGTAATTTTCTGAAGTGCTGCTTGACCAAAATAAGCATTTGAGCTAGGTTTTCTGTGCTGTTCAAGCAAACTAGGCAAAAGTCAAAACCAATGTGATCTCCCACCAACAGGCGGAGACCAAAAGATTAACTAACTACTGATATCAGAGTTCTGCCTAAAGAGCGTGGACTTGAAATAGCGTTAATTCTTCACCTTTTTCTGGCTGAGGAGAGCTTCTAAAGCATTGGCTTTTCCCCCTTCCCATAAGCTAACCATTGAAAAAAGGTTAAAATGTATTTGGTGGAAACCAGTCTATCAGAGGCAGTAATTTGTTGTTTGTACTGTGTCTGGAAACAGAAGGAGGCATTTGCAAACATCGGTCTTTTCACTGCTGTTTGCATCAAGTAAATATGTTTTTATTTGATAGTCATTTCCTTGTTTCCAAAAAGAGCTCTAGGGAAAGGGAGAGCCCTTGGGCCCATGGCAACATTTACCTGGTACTCTGCCGACAGCCCCTCTTATTATTCCATGCTTCTTGCAGGAGGAGGACTGGTTTATGGTAGAACACTAGCTCACCTCTGGTTATCAATTAATAGAACCCCAGTGGGCTCTGAGCATCAGTATGTATTACAATCTTTTCATAAAAAGCCATAGCCCAAAACTCAAATATTCTTTTTTTTTTTTTTTTTTTTTTTCGCAAAAACTCACATCAAATGGTGCATCTTTCAAGAAGGGCAATGGAAGTAGTATGTAGGAAAAAATGCTGCTTTCAAAACCAATACTCTCAAACCATTTCTAATAGCCAACAGTTGCAAATTTAAAGAAAATCTCCTAGTAGGGAATTGCCTCACTAGGGTCAGGGGACTGTTAGTTATTTATTAGGATATACAGAATCAGGGTTTTCACAGACATGAAGAAAAATGTGTGTGAAGAAATCCAGATATTATTTCATGTTGTGGTATATGAACCCCAGACTATGCAGCATTTCTTTTATTAATTCTGTACATTCCCTCAGGCTTACACAACCTGTACTTCAACACCTTTAATATGGTGGCTCTGTGTCAAGGAGCACATTTCTGAGTTCAGTCTGTGAAACATCTGTAGGCATTTGTGTTGGGCTTATTCATAGAAGGATGGCTGGGAGTCGGCTTCATCCCAGCCATGGGGGGATTTGACTTCACTCCATGGAGCTGTAGAAGGGACACAGGGATGAGTCACCTAGTTTCCTTGAAGCAAATGTAGATTCCTCCTGACAGCACTTAGATGTTTCTAAGCTCAGTTTAACAACAGGTTGCTTGTGTTTGCATAGAAATAGAAAAATAGAGAAGCAGGTACTTCAGAGGTGGTGAAATTGTTGTAGGTCCCATAGAGAAAGCGGCATAAGCACTGGGACCTTCCCATCCTTTCTGGGAGAGACGGGACCTTTTGCTGGTGCAGTCTCCCCCCAAAAGGCTGCAGGACCTGCCACAGGCATCAATAGATTCCAGGGCAAAAAGTGGGGAGTGCTTTTTCTCCTGTGCATTTTCAGGGTCTTAAGGCACTGTGCAATGTGTCTGGGGACAGGGGACAGCTGCACCAGAAGCCCGCAACCACGGCTCATCAGAGGAAAGGAGACCTTCCGGAAAGTCTTCCAGAAGAAATGGACAAGACTTTTGTTAGGACTCATGCATGTGGAGATGCACTTGTGACAACCTTTGGACCTACAGGGAGGACAGCCAGGAGAAGCAGGCAGTCCGGTTACTTCTCTTTGATGCCCTCAGTAACAAAACCACCCAAATGAGAGGCAGTGGGTTGCTCTAGCATGAAAACCAGGCAGAATTTCCAAAAGAATATGAAGTGGTCTACAGCTGCCATGGTCCATTACTGCAGAACTGGAGATATTGTCATCCTTGGACTTTGAGTGAAGCAACATATTCATTGGGTAGTAAGGACGCAGCCAACAGGGTTTTTTTACTGAGCGCTATGAAAGCTAATAAAAAAAATGAAACATGAACATAATGTTTGCTCTTGAACTGAGACATCCCCATCTAATGAGCCAGCTCCTTTTGCGCTGTTTGCCCAATACCCAGCGAGTCCATCTGTATTTCCCTCATTAGCCACCTCCACGCGAGCGCGGTGCTGCTCCGCACTGCCTTCTCTCGGCAGTGCCGCAGCCGAGGCTGGAGGGACGCCGTGCGCCGGCCAGCGCTGCACAGGGCCATGCGTTACCAAGCTGCAACTGCCACGTTACAAATGGTATGGGATTTGTGAGGCTGATGTTAATCTTTAATGCGCACGGATCGGCACCCAAACGTCCTGCTTACCGTAACACCCTGGACATCTCTTTCTCTACAGATCTACGAGCTTTCTGAGAAGAAACCAAGGTGACATTGCACCATCAAGGGCTCCGTCTGCACGCCATTTTTCCAAAAGCGAAATTCCCTCCTCCCTTGCGCATTGAGCAATCATCTGTACGCCCACAAAGCAAAGGGAAACGGTTGTACATCGCCACTGGTGGCACCATGGAAAATTTAGTTGGGTAGCATGTATGGTCTGTACGTGTATGTGCGGTTGGCGTTTTAAAGAACATGTATCTGACTTGTGTGGAACAGGTAATCTTTTGGGATCAAAGGAGTTTTTTGGCCCTTGCAGGTGCAAGCAGTTAATGGATGCTGTATTTTGCCTGTGGATGATCTTTACTGTTCACATTAGCTCTGAAAGGGCCAATAAACAAGGGAGAATAATCTGAGACTTTTCAGTTGCTAAGGCAATGAATTAATCAGCATGTATGTGTTCAGCATATTCACATGATCCTGCCAAGGCCTACAGCTTTAGGTGTCCCGCTATATTTTTGCCAGCATGAGAGAAGGAAGCAGAGGAATTGGCAGAGAATGAAGTGTCAGTGGTTAGGGCTGTAATAAAAATTTTGGAAGGAGAAAGCAGCACCTACTGCATACACCACATTCATGTATTATGTGATGTTATAGCATGCCAGAAAAACATGGCTCTTTGCCACCATTCTGTGTAACAGCTTCATTTAGCCTAATTATTGGGTATAAAATCCTCTTGTCCAGTAAGTGCTGTTTTCTCCTCCCAGAGTTGTGAATCCAGCCTTAACCGTATTCAGTGCATTTGATCAGATTTACAGACCCTGAAACAACTCCGTAGCTGACAAGACATTGCTTCACTTAAATCATTAGATTTCTGTCTATCTTAGGAGCCGAGTTCTTTAAAACCTTTCTGGAGTAAGATGCAAACCAGCCAAGCAGCACCAACATCATTTCCAAACCCAAGAGCGTCAGTGCATGCTCTGGAGGGCTGAGGCTAGCGCAGCATAGTTGATGTGCTTAGGTGAACCCACAGTCTGTAAATGTTTTTGATACTGATCAGGCAGTCCAACTTAATGGCTGCAAATTAAATATTGTGATCCCTTCTGACACATGCAATTTGCCGGGGAAAAAAAAAAAAAAAAAAAAAAAAAAAAAGAAAGAAAACCCCCAAAGGTTGGGTTATTTTAGTTAGGAAGATTAAATGAAGTGTTTTGGTTTTTTGGTACAGGATGCAGTCCCATTTACCTACCTAAACACCAGAGATGGGGTCTTTCTTACACTCCTTTACCACAGGTCAGCTGTTAGCCAAAAAACTCTGTCCCTGCCACTTTCCTCAGGGCCGTAGTCATGGGAACATTTAGGGGGCAGCACTTTGCACTGTTCCATCCCCGAGCCGTTGTGCTTCCTCTTCTTTTCTCTTTCTCTCTCTCATGTATACACACATCACTGTGCACAGGCACCTAGCAACCCCCCTAGCTCACATTTCTGAATGATTTCACACATGCGGTTGTTGCAGGTGAGGATACGTGCCTCCTTTTCAGTTTGGAGCCACTTTGGTTTCCTAAAGAAGCTTACCTGCTCTACTATCTGAAATACAGGGTAGCCTTTAGTTAGGGCCCGTACAACCTCACACATTCAGCGAGGTTGAGCCCAATCTGAAACAAAAAGGTGCCTCTGAGAAGGAAATCCATGGCCTGACCTGCAGTGTCACGCTGGGGAGAGATAGAGCTGTACAAGCTACCGCTGTAAGCAGGCAGCCCGTTATCATCGCATCTGGAGCTCTGAGCCCGGTCCTTACCCCAATTCCAGCCTGGCTTTGCGTGAATGTAAATCTCCTTATCGGTAAAGTGAAGGTAATGCCACTACAGCACATGGCACAGTATAGGAGAATTAAATGGATAAAGTTTACAAAGTGTTTTAGATGTCAGACAAAGTATATATGAAACCTAAACATCCTTACAGAAAGCTCCGATAGCTGAATATCAGAAAACTAACAGGGAGAAAGGCATTACAGACCTGGCAGAGAGATCGGGTCTGATCCAGAATGCTAGAGCTTGTGAAAATCAATTTAATCCCAGAGGAGAGCAGCCTCGGGAGGCAGGTGCAGGCAGGGAAGGCGCTACCCCAGCACTTCTCACCGCGTTCCCTGGGCTGATCCTGCTCATCCCTGCGTTACCCACTCGAGAAGACCATGTGTCTGGGGGAGCTAATTAAAAACCATTTGCAGTTAATCAGCCAGTCCCGCACAGTGCGCAGGCCTGGTCTGCGTTCACGGGCGTCGTTGGGGTGCAGGACAGCACAGAGGACGCCAGTGCTCCGTGGCCAGCCCCGCACGCCGCCCTCCACAGAAGCGAGGGGATGCACGGCCGCAGCCGCTGCTATCCTCCCTCTGCTTGCCTTCGTCTCCCACCGCCCTCCCACCGCTCACACCCGGGCTCCGGGAACACGCAGAAGGGAACGAGGGTGTTAATTTAGATGAAACATCAAATCCGAAAGCCGTTCAGTTCTACCAGTTGTTGTTAGGTCGAAGCAGAGCGACGGCGGGGCTGCGCCTGATGCATAGCTGAATCTGTAGCTCTCTCTACAGGCTTCACGTACAGTAGCTGTGCAGCCGCAGCCGGAGCGGCGTGACGGCAAAGCCGGCCCCGCATGGCTACCCGTCAGGCGGTGCCGCTCTCTGCCGCGGCTCGCTGTGCGTGGGCACCGTGCCAGGCCTCCAGCGGACTTGGCCATCCCGGGGGGAAGGTGGGCGAGCGTGCACGGGGCTGCGTGCTGCGGAGGACCTCGTCCTCGGTGCGGTGGGGGGCGGCTGCAGCCCACACAGCCGTGCCCGAGGCACTGTCGAGCTCGGACGTGGCCAACGGTGCAGCATGAGCACCGGGGAGCTCTGAGCTGAGGGGCTCGAGCGCGTCCCGACGTCATGACCATGCGCATGCGCCGACACGCTCCGCGGGTCCAGGGCCACCGCTCCCGGGGCACGGAGCCGCGCAGGAGCTCTGCATGTCCCGCGGGCAACTCGGGGAGGTTGCGTAGCCTCCTCCGAGCTCTGGGGTGATGCGGCCGTGCAGCGCAGAGGTAACCACCCCAAACGCTCCTCCACGAGCTGCCGGCACACCAGTGATGGAGGAGCAGGCGGAGCGTTCGTAGGGGAGAGAGCAGGAGAGGCCACAGCCTCGGAGTCACTGGGACCAGGGAGCAATGAGAGGCATGAGGCGAAGGGCAATGCCGGATCCAGCCTCAGTCATTAATACTCTCACAGCTGGGGTTTTTGATTTGAGGCTTTTTTTGCTTTTCCTAATAATTTCCTGATAACAATATAATTGGATGATTCCTTAAGGTCATTTCATGTGGTACATTTATCGGGAATATTACCCGCATATTTAGGGTTAAGAGGGCCAAATATTTTATTTCCTTTTTTGTTGCCCTGTTATTTATAAAATTCTCTTTGAATCTTGTAAATACATTTTTTTCATTTCCCTTCAGAGTTCGTCTTTCTCTTTGGCAAACATTGATTTTTTTTTTCATGTTTTTTCCAGTGAACCTTGAAATTAAAATGTCTTTTTTTGTTTAATTTCTTTTTTGTACACTGGACTCATTGTCAGCACAGCAAGAGCAAGGTGCTTTGTTAGATTACTGCTGCTTCAAAGCTACTGAAAAGAAGAGTTGACCACATTTTATTGTATGTGTGTAGTTCCTTCATGAGTTGCAATTATTCTCTCTAAAATACAAAGCCAATCCCATGTTCTCAGCATTTTAAGGAAGCATTTTAAATTTTTTAGTATTTCAGAGTCAATTTTTACCAAATTATACCAGTTTTAAGAATTGTAGAATTCTTTGTCCTCTTAGTGGAAAAATCACATGCACAGAAATGGCTATATACAAAAATAGCAAGGTTAGCAGGCAGAGAGAATATCTCTTATTAGACCAGCTGGTATAGTTGGGGGAAAAAAAAAAAAGGAAAACTTTCAGACACACAAGGCCGCTGAAAGTGTTTCTGGTTTTTTTCAACTATATCTATTGTTCTAATAAAAAGTATTACCTCTCCTGCAAACTTTGCCTCTCTCCTACTGTTCTACCATTGCAGCTACAGCAACACTATTTCTAGCAGAGAAATAATTGTATTTGTATAGCAAAGAAACCCTATCGCCATTTTTCCAAGTGTTTTTCATCAAAACTACTGTCTGTTTCCTTTCCTACAGTAGAGATTTTTTTATAAAGTATTTTTAGAAAAGAATAATTTTTATGATAATTACTTTGTCATTGTCATCTTATCTGCTGTAGCAGAAGAATTCTCTATTACACAGTCTTGACTAAGAATGCTTTTTTCTTTTGCTAAGTACCCAGGCCACGGTAGGTCATGAAATTAAAGCTTAAATTATGATAGGGTAAAGTGGTTGGACCCGGGAACACAGATACATTTGTATCCTTGGTCAGCCTGATGCGCCATCAGAAAGTTAGGAAATTCTTCAAAATATTCAGCTAAAATGAAATCCTCCATAAATTAAAAGGGTTTGCTTTAGCTTTGTGACCTAGGGTTATACATTATGCTAAGCAAGTATAACAGTCTATGTTCAAAGGCTAAAGAGCAGGTAGTAAGTGTTTAAAGCAGCAAGAGTCGTGTTTAAAAAAAAAGAAAAGTCTTTAAAAATGGATTGTTCTAGGCTATAATAAACTATGAATTGTAAAAGGTTAATTGACAAAATGATACTCGTCTAACACCATCTCTGTAATAGCAATCATTGCTGAATCCGTAATTCAGGGGTCTTGCTATATTGACAATTACATTTCCTCAAAAAGACTCCAGTTATTTCCTCAGTCTGTTTAACCTATGGTAATTAATTATAGATTTACAAGTGGTACACAGGCAGATACAGGTATCTGCAACCACTGCGCTACTGGCAAGAAAGAAAACTGCCTGTCTGCAGCCCGGGGCGGCCCAGGTATCAGCATGAAGATTCATGCCATGAATTGACCTTTGCCTCGCTCGCCGTCCGAATCAGAGCGCCAGCACGGGTGATGGTAATTACCCTCATTGCACATCTGGCATTCAAGGAAGGGCAGCCTTGCCTCAAGGTTGCTGCACTTAGGTTCAAATCCTATTTTTGCAGAGCCTCTGACCTGCAAATCTGATCTATTTTCCACCAAACTGTATTTCTTATTCAATGAGATGCAATACGTTAGCAGTGAACAAGCCCATAAGATTTTAAGAACAGTAACAAACATTCAGTCAAACTTCTTCCATGCGGCATGTTCTCAGAGTGCCAGAGATACCCTCCTCGTGATAGAAAAGATTCCTTTTTAACTTGAGGGGTTTTCTCCTAAAGATATTATGCCAAATGAGAATTCATTTGTTTGTTTGTTTTTAAAAAAAGCAACAGTTCCCCAACAGGAAGACAAATGGAGTCACTGGTATTGCTGTTTTGCAGAAAGGACTTGCCAGGCACTGGCTACGTCAGTGGCTTTTGGGAGCAGAATGAAGTGCCACACGTTTGCTTCTACCCACACCTGCCACAGTCTGTACCCGCAAAAAATGGCACAGACTTGCTAAGAAGGGGCTATTATAATGTCTCCTTAATTACAATTCATTACTTCTTTTTTTTGACAGTACAAACTTATCAGCTATAACAAAAGATGTTTAAGAAACAAACCTTGTCAAAATAAATGAATTGAGAGCATTCATCCTTTTCCAGAGTGTGAAGAAGTTTGTGAGGTGATAATGAATTCTGTAATGCATTAGCCACACTTCTTAAAATGTGTGTACCACTTACTCCATAACTTGCTAAAGTTTTGTCATTCTCACTGAGTCTCCAGTTATGGGCACAAATTAGCAGGATTTGATTGTAATTGGACCTTGAGCAATTCAGCTATTATCCTGCCAAATGCAGGATGTTTTCTCTGTGCAGAAGCCTGTTAAAGCTGCATGAAATCCATATGAAATCCATAGGCGTGCTACCATTGGGCTTTGCTGTATTACTTGGCAGAGCCTTGTGCTGGAGAAGGTGCAGAGCATCTTCTGCTCGTCAGGATCCTGCTATAGCTTGGGCTGTCCCTGTACATTGGCAGGCAAGTCCTGTCCCTGGAGCTGGGGTTAAACCTGCTCCCAAGTCAGCATAAGCTCTCCCTGGGAGTTCACCAAAAGCAGGGCCAGGCCATGATTTGGGCTATGCTCCCAACAACAATTTTTAGTCTGCTTTCCCAAGCCGTTGCTTTCTTTCCATGTATCAGACACCTTCCACAGGGCCAGGAAATTCAGTCCAGGCACGACGGAATGTAGCGCCAGCAGTATTACTAAGTGCACCTATATATACACACACTGATAGTTGGATGCAGCTCCCTCCTTGCTTTAGTCCCTTTATGCTCTGGGCACCAGCACAATCTTGCCATCCCTCTAGAAGTCTAATCTTGCAGCTCATCGACTTTGTTTCCAGAACTACCTCAACAGCTGCTTAATGACCCACTTCACATCCATGATTTTGTCCCCTCACAATCATGTCCATGACTGTTGTTCCCCTGAAGGAACAGGGACCCACAGTACACCCAACAGATGAATGGCATTCCTGCTTCCCCCCCCAAAGAGGGCTTCTGTGCTGGTTTAGGCTGGGATAGAGTTAATTTTCTTTATAGTAGCTGGTATGGGGCTGAGTTTTGGGTTTGTGCTGAAAACAGCACTGATAATGCCGAGATGTTTTCGTTACTGCTGAGCAGTGCTCGCACAGAGTCAGGGCCTCCTTCTGCTTCTCACCCCCCCTCCCCAGCCAGCAGGCTGGGGGGGCACAAGAAGCTGGGGGTGGACACGGCCGGGACAGCTGAGCCCAAGTGACCAAAGGGATATTCCGGACCCTGTGACGTCACGCTCAGCACATACAGCTGGGGGAAGAAGGAGGAAGGGGGGGACGTTTGGAGTTACGGCATCCGTCTTCCCAAGTAACCATGACTTAGCGTGATGGAGCCCTGCTTTCCTGGAGACGGCTGAACGCCTGCCTGCCAACGGGAAGCGGTGGATGAGTTCCTTGGTTTGCTGTGCTTGTGTGCGCGGCTTTTGCTTCACCTATTAAACTGTCTTTATCTCAGCCCATGTGTTTTCTCACTTTTACCCTTCCGATTCTCTCCCCCATCCCACCTGAGGCAGGTGGGGAGCGGCTGTGTGGGGCTTAGTTGCCGGCTGGGGTTAAACCACGACAGCTTCCCAGACAGCCTGCAGACCTTGACCTGCTCTCCTATCTTCCTATTTCATGACTTGTAAAGCATCTCTTCTACCCAATTCATTGCCATCCTGGTGTCTTCTCCTATCTTCTCATACCCTTTTCCTTCCCTTTCCATTCACCACCAGTTCACAAACTTATGCTTGTCCCCTATCACAGCACCAATCTTGATGTTCCTTTCAAATATTAGAGCTGCTGAAGAGAGTCACTGTTCTGACAAATTTTGCATTTTTGTGTGTGGTAAATGAGCACCCAGCACTTCTTCCACATAGTGAAATTTTTCCAGCAGTGACATGGCATAGCTCATTTAGCATTTCATCAGATGAACACTCATAATACTTAGCACAAAAAATAGATGATGCTGATGACTATTCCCCGTCTAAACCTAATGCTCTGCGGGACTGCTCAGATTCCTGGAGCCTCTTAACATTGTGGCTTTTGTTTCCAAAAAGCCAAAGGTAGCTTCTGCAGACTCACCCTGTTTTTACCCCTCAGAGCACAGCTGTGCTTCTTTTACTGCACTGCTTTCGTCTGCGCACGGTGGCGGGGCTCACCACCGCGGTCCTGTCGGGAGCTGAGAAGAGAGGTCAGCTCCCCTCCTCGTTGCTGCACCGCCTCCCTCCTGCTGCACCTTGGACAGATGGACAGAAGCACCAATGCCACACTGGATCCAGGCTCCCCCGGCTCCTGGGGACCTCAGTTCACAGTCCCAGCTTGAGAGCTCAGACTGTGGCCTGTCTGCATGGCTGAGTGCACGCATGTTTGAGAGATGCTCTGGAAAACAAGAAGAGTTAGCTGTATTCACCGCAGTAAAAGCAACCGAATTTTTAAGGAGCTGAGCTGTTTGCAATCCAGCTCACACAGGGCTACGGACGTCTTCAACCCGTGTACTTTCTGATTCTGATAGAAATTCTCCCCCCTGCTATTTAGAAACAGAGACAGGCACAAGGAGGTCAATACTACTGGGGGTCCGGCTTTAGATTTTTGGCATCAGAAACATGAATGAGCAGGGAAACAAAGGCTATAGGCGATGTGTGGGAGAGATATATCTGAGGTAAGGAAGAAAAAGGGTTGGACAGATATCCAGGGGAACAGTCCGCGACATTGGCCCCTGCCCCAGTCTCCCAGTGATTCCCAGCAAGATGAAGGAATACAGCGCACACAAGAAGAATTTTTCCTAGAGCAATACAACCCGGTTATCGCTGGAGTATGTCTGCACCTCAGTGCCGTGTACAGAGATTCAGGCTACACGAGAAGAAGGGAAATGTGGAAATCTAGCCCTGATGGCTCTTTCGCAGCCCCACAAGGCTATTCCTGGTACCCTACCGCAACGTGCCACGCAAACGTGTATTCCTCTCCTGCAGTGGGACCAACACGAGCAGCAGCAGGGAGGAGCTTTGCAGTCCTCAGGTGTGGCGGATGATAGAAAGCATAGAGCTGTGGAGATGCTGAAATAATGAAATACGTTTTGAAGCTGCTAACTTACACTGCAGCCACTCCCATCCCCATAGCAGCCAAATTCAAGGAAGTGCAAAAGCAGAATCGCACTAGTCGTATTCATTCACGGGGAGCAGAACCAAAATCTAAGCTCCAAAATCATAATTAAAGAGTGTTTTAGAGTGGCAAATAGACATGAACACTTGTGCCCAGAAAACAGTAAGCTGTTTGGATACCGATCTCTGTGGGAGATCCAATATGCCATTGGAAGAGCTGTTCATGAATGTCAAAAATAATTCCAGCACTGAAACAGTCCAATCTGTGATAATATTTCCTATTAGATATCTCACTGAACCTGCAGAATTTTAATAAAGCATGTGGTAATTTTTAGTTAATAATGTAAAAGGCATTTCTTAAAGTTAGGATACGCCATACCTTTTGACTGGCAAACAGCTCGCAGGAGGCGGTCTGCCTTGCAGGCGAAGGACATCGCATCTCTCCAGCATGGGAGATCCCCCCTCTGCAGCCTGGCAGGGGCCACCAGCAAGGACAGGTGGGAGGACAGCCAGGGGACGTGCCCTCCGCAGTGCTCAAAGCAAGCCCCAGTGGCAGCGACTGCAGCCCCCGCTCTGGGCTGTGTCCCTGGGGCTCAGTGTGTGCCCCGAGCCCAGGACCTCCCAGCACCGAGCGCGACCCCCTCTCCGCTCCTGTGTGTGCAGGAGCACAGCTTTCCATTTTTTCATTTTGTCCCTGCCAAAGTCCTCCCTGAGCATGGCGAGCATCTCAGCCGTGTTCTCGCTCACCTTTCCGATAAAATACGGCATTCTTCACTAGCAACAGTTGTTCCCAGCTTACCACAGTATTCGGTGGTAATTATAGCAGTAAATGTTTGGAGGTTAAGGTGTATTTTCTAAACGTTCGATATTTATAGCTGTGGAACAATTCATGAATTGTCACATTCACCTAAAATGATTCACGGTTATAATTGGAGAAGAGCTTCCACAGGAAAAATTAGGCCATACTGACCCACATAAACAAATTCAGCAAACCACAACAAGCTGCTGGAGTCTATTTAAAAGAATACTTTGGCAGCACAGCGCAAAAATAGTTTACTAACTGGTTAGTTAACTTAGGGCCCATTTCCTATCAATATATATACATAAAAAAATATTCTGGTGAGATAAGCACGTGCTTTTATTTGCTAGTGTAGGGATGGCATATGCTACTATTGTGGTTCATACACCAACATGGAAAAAAAATCCATTACTTTTAGTATGAATTAGGTGAACACTCAACCATCTCTGCAACTCTGCAGCTCACAGAGGAAAAGTCTTCTCTACCTACTTTACAAATAAATGTGAAGTCTGGTGTTTAACTTAGCTGAAAAGTACAGCACCAAAAAAAAAAAAATGCTCTCTAACATGTTATTTATACACTTTATATACCGACTATAGGAAAAACTGAAATTATTTTCACTAGCGACATATGTGTAATTTAATATCACCAGTGAAAACTAGAAGTAGCTGAACTGGCTGGGATAAACTCCAAGCACTGCTAATTTTTCAAGTTTTAGACACGAAAAATGGGAGCTAAGCAGAGCACTTGCAGCATCTCTGCAATGATTACAGCAGTATTTTCTGGAGGAAAGGATGGAAAAGCAAAACTGTGCGTGGGGGAAAAAAAATGAGCAGAGAGAAAACAAACACTCCCCCACTACCCTGCTATCAAACTTCTCTTTAAAGGATTCATTTCTCAACCCAGTCTTAAAGAAAATAACCGTGTGTACAGCATGCCTGTAAAGAGTCACAGGTTACTCTACATTTCATGTTTCTTCACCTACACTTGCTCTGCATAATGCTGTCCCTGGGATCTCACACCGCATCAGCTCCTTCTCTGCTCAGAACAAGGTCATAATGCACTGACCTCGTATCCTGCAAAACCAAAAACATCCCATAGCTCGCTGTTGAATTTTCTTCCTTGAAATCTCCAGACTAGGGGAAAGCATTGAGGGTGCATGACTCCTGCTGACCTTTAAAGAAACTTCCCCCACATTGCTGCCTCTTGCACTGAAAATAGAGAGTCATTCCCCCGCCTGATTTATGTTTCCCGCTGCAAGCACAGCAGATGCATCCCAGACTACTGAAGAAAGGACAAGCCTGAAGAGCGCAATAAACTTTCAAGACATGGCATCCATGGGCTCAGAAGGGCTTCCTTCTCTGAGCCTGGCAGCAGGTTACGCAGCATGCCAGCATCCTCATGTCCTTTTGGAAAGCAAAGGAAACAGTAATCCAGCTTTGCTCTCCATGCATCTCCTACTCTGAATTTACACGTTGGTGAAAAGGGAGCTAATGGGTTTGTGAAGGGGTCCTGCTTTACCGTTTCTCCTTCAGGTTGTGCAGCAGCGTGGTTTGGGTCGAGGGTCCTCTGTGCTGGGTGGGATTGGACGTGAAAGCAGGCTGCCAGAGGAGAGACAGGAGAGAGCTGAAGCATAAGCCAAGAGATATCAGAAAGCAGCAAGAAAGGAACAAGGTGATAGTAACTCAGGCTGTAAATCAGTGACTATAACTCAGACAACAACACGCAGGTCACCCGGTTCCCTGCGCCAGCACAGCCGCTCCCTCTTTTCCTGGGCGCAGGGATGGGCAATGCTGTCTTCTTCAGCTCTTCCTCATGGGGCCCTTAAAGGCTGATTTAATTGTCACTAGTTCATCATACAGCCCTCTGCTTTCCTAAACAGTCACTGCGATCTGGTTTGCCAGTAATACATCCATATAAAACAAAGTTCAGCACAGTGTACGTTAATAACTACCATTACAATCACACCGTAGTACCCAAATGCTAAGTGAGTGAAAGGCTATTTCCATAAAAGCCTTTGAGCTAGATACATATAACAACTTGCCATTAGTCTCAGATCTGAACAACTCAGAAAGCCGATGCAGACGGACCAGAGTGGCACTAGTGCAGTGACCCTGTGCCTGGCAGGGTCTCCCCGCTCAGGCGCCTCAGGACATCGTGGAGGGCTCCTGGAGTCAGCACATTTGGAAAGGTGAGCTCTGCACCCCTGACCCTGGGACAGGCCACTTCTTAGACACTGCCTTTGCCATGTTAACAGAGAAATGTGGCCACCCAACCCGATGCTCTGTGTGACACAGGCAAGCTGGGTCTGGTGATAAGCCAGATATTTCAGTCCCAGCCCACCTCCATTTAAAAAAAAAAAAAAAAATCCTGTTCATGACTTTACATTCATAAATACTCTCACAATGTCAAGGGATAGGGGGTTTTCATCAATTCATTAGATCTGCTCCCATGAATTATTTATATGCAGTGCTAAAAATGGTTCTGAAACATTACAAGAATTCAATATCAGTTTTCACAGTGGGATTTCATCATTTTAGCACTGGAGCATAATAGCTAATGCAATACTAATACGATATGGTGCTAATAGGGTACAATGAGAGTTCTCTCTAATATGCAAACATTTCCATGTTGCATTATTATTTCTTTTAAGTTAATATGATATGGTGATAATATGATGAAATGAATTAGTTTCATATCATTGTTTGCATGAGTTGCGCATATTAAAAGAATATTTCCCCCCCTCCCCTTGAATTCACTTGGAATGAGCTTGAAAATTTACCCTGTAGTTATTCTTATGCTAATGAGGCTGTTTAGTAGGAAACACTCCCGCTGTTGCTTAGCCAGCTGAAGAAAGAATAGGCGCGTGTCACCTCTTGCTGGAATAAGAATTTTCCTGGCCCGTTTTGAAAGCCTCTGTCCTAAACACGTTTGCTTTAACGTTTCCCACTAGCTCATAGATTCATTGCATATTTATGATAAATTCCCTGGTCAATATTTATCAGGAGCACTTCTACATAAGCGGACATGTCTTCCAGTTCAGCTGCTGCTGCTGAGAAAGGCACGGGGAGTCATGCACTAGCAGCCCTGATGAACACCAACTGCGGAGGTGACCGCAGAGGCAGAGATAGCATGGCTTTTCTGGTCTGGGGTCTGGTACATGCTGGGAAGAGCTAGACGGCAAGCCCGCATGCAAGCTCCAGGGTCATTCGCAGTACTGTCCTCCCAGTGTTGTGACATTTCGCCAAAGCCTGTGCTGTGCATGCATCGATGCAAAAAGCCAAGCTGGTGTGAAGGTTTTAGTCTCTGCCCCACAAAGCAGAACATCCGTCAGCCTTGGAGAGAAATCCTGTCTGCTCTTCCTGGAAATGAGCCCTGTTCCCTGGCACGTCAGACTGATGCGAGGGCCCCTTCGTTTCCCTGCTCTGGTGGCAGACCTGTGGAAAGCATCCTACGGATGCTTTGGCCTCCCATGCTGGACATGAGCTGCAGGGCTTGGGGCAGTCCAGAAGCCCCATCCTGACCACCTGCAAGCATTTTTCTGCTACACTTAAATGTGCAAACTGGAATGGCTCTAATGGGACTTTATTTGGCCCTTTACAGAGGGACTCCCAGGACTCACTGTGCTCATTAATAAATGGGCACTGAAATGTTGAGGTTTTCTATTCGGGGATGTTGTGGGATCCCCATACAGGATGACACGGGAGGACAGTCATAACAGCTAACAGTAACCTCTAGCTACGCCCTCCCCGACTTCCCTATGGAGCAGGAGAACGTCCCACATGAGGTGGCTGAGCGCAACACTCTGATCTACCCGTACTCCCATTTTAACCTCATGCAGACCCAGGAATCGGCTTCAAATCCCAGCAAATCCAGCTTGACTGAATCTGAACTCAGGCTCTATGACCTTTAATTCACATGAAGTTACACAAGAAAATTTTACACGTGAGGTTAACAGCACATGTACAACACTGAAAACTTCCCCAAATGTTACAGGGGCTTAAAATGTCATAAATAAAAGAGTCCAAAGTTTTTTTAATTATCAGATTTCCAAAGCTACTCTACATAATTCCCTGTATAATCCAATCTTAAACTCAGAAGACACTCATGCAGATGACATTTCCTCTCTGTTTTGAATGGGGATTATTTTTTAAGAGGATACAGAACCTGGAAATATTTCAATAGGTCTGATATTTAAAGCATATTTAATGGCATTTATGTTTTAATCTTCTTACTGACTAAACTTTAAAGGAGAGCTGCAAGGAATTCAATGGTGAAAAAAATAATTAGACATTAGTTAATAGCACAAAATGCATAGGTGGTAATGGGTCAGTTGATTCGTGAGCAGGACGAAAATGGGAATGACTGTCAGGGCACCCCAGTGCTTTTTACTCTCCGGAAGTAAGGAGTTGCATTGCTCACAGCATCCCGACACCTTGAAATGTTTCTACTGCTTATGGGCTTTGGCTTCTACTGTTGGCAACAGCGTGATCTGAAAACAATGAGTCAAATTCACCAGATTCCTTATAAATGAGCAGATTAGAGGAGTTTTTGCCAGGCAGAGAGCAGAGGCAGATAAATAATTCTCATAACTTTCATTCTGTGCTTTCTAGTTTGAACGCAACATAGCGTGGTCCAAGATCTCTCTGGGGATGACTATTCACATTAAACAAATCTCACAGAAAATTATACCAAAAAACCCCCCAACCCTGTTGGTTTTCTGAACTTTAGAGTTTTAGAAACAAAGTCTGATTTTGATCATGCAAGTTCAGCCCCGCTCCCTTGGTGCTGTTGAGAGTCGGGTACTTGACTGCTGTCAGGTGGTGGTGAGTTACACCTAGTGCTGGTGCTCGGCTCCCTAAACTTTACACATACTCATTTGTGCTTCAGTCCTGAAAGAGCTTGCAGCCAGCTCCCTGCTTGTTTTTCTTCTCACACTCTGCCTAACCCCAGGAGCAAGGAGATGCTTTGTTAGGAGTAAAGGTATTAATTAGCAGTGAACCTGTTTAACCCACATGCTCTTTCATGCAGCTTCATAATGAATCCCAAACAACGTCGGGTTGTAACATGACTACTATTTTCCTAGATTAGAGCAGATACCAGTTCTCTTGAAATCAGAGGCAATGATCTAGCAAACACCTCTTTCCAAGGGGCCCATACATTGGAGTCTGCTGCACCTTCCCCAGGGAGGGCTGGGTGTACTCCAGGGTAAGAAATACCGCGTACGGCACTCCTGCAGCTTTCCTCCAGCTTTCTGAAGCTGTGCCCTAAGCCATCATCAAAAGGGAGGAAAAAAAGGTGTAATGATAACCTGCAAATAAAAACCATTTACCTTGTTTCCAGCATTACTGTCCACATCTCTCCCAGCTTCTCTCAAAGAATCACTTACATCAGTGAGGTCTTACTAAAATTAAGAAATCGGGGCAGGTTTCTAGAGCTACCAACCAACGTGTGCTCCCTACTCTAACTCCAAGCAGAGTTACAAATTAGAAAAGCCACATTTTAAAGATTTGGATGCATACTTATTTCTACACTAGAAGAACTTATTTTGCAAAACTTTCCTGTGTGGTCCAGCCAAATTGACTTGATTAGTTTTAGCTGTCAGTGGGAACAAATAGGTCTTATACAACTTAAGCACAGTAAGCCTGGCCATTATTTTACTCTGAAAAATCAAAGATTTCTTAGTGTTACTAATACTATTGCTCCATTATTTGTGGAAAACAATTCCAACTATCAGGAAATAATTATGAACAAAGCCCAGTTAATTATACAAGACATCTCAGCTGCCCTAATTAAGGATCAGTTCAATACTGTTCACTTGGTAATTTTTTTTTTAATTGTGAATAGATTTAGTAGAAGCCTGGCTGATAAACAAATAATGAGATTGGTGGTCCAGAAGGAATCTGATTAATAAAATTATTCACCAATTATTTATTTCCTCTAGTTTATATCATTCTTCCTTCTGCCTCAGAACAGGAATAGAAGAACAGGGATTGCACTGATTGGTTTCAACACCAACGTCCCTTCCTGTCACAAACATCCTACAGTCCCAAGCCTGAGGATTAAAGCTTTATTCATGCAATCGTGATAAAACAGGGGAACAATTAAAAGTCAAGAAAACACCAAGTCCCTGATGCAGCAAAAAGTCATATGCAGGTAGATTCCTGGATCTATACAAGCCTTATGGACTTTGCTGCAAGTACTCACCTTGCATAAATACAATGTTTATGGACTTTGTGCTCAAACATGAGAAAACGGTCAGGACTGGAAAAAACCAAAGAGACAAGCTATAGCTCTGGTCCCACAGCAGACATCCCCACCATTTCCCCAGGACAATTTACATAGCGCCTGTTGACCTCCAGGACTACGGTCCCAAGCCCAGAAACAGGGTCACAAACAGAAGAAATCAAGACGTACTGCCACAGCTACTGAAATTGGCCCCTGAAGGTTCCCAGAGGATCGCAGCAGAGCCATGCCGGGAGGGGAGAGCAGGCACGCAGACCAGCCGCACAGGCAGGGCAGGAGGGGGGGCACTGGGGGTGACGCTGGGAGAAGGAGGAAGAGTCTCTGGTTTGAATGCCTGCAGCTGAGTCGCAGCAAATCCTTGTGTGTTACCACCAGATCAACGATGGATGACTGCAGTTTAAGCAGGAAAACAACTTTACATGTGTTTTAAACTACAGTCTGCTAGCCTCATATTTTAATATGAAACTGAAGCAATTTACTTCCTTTTTAATGGATTATAGAAGGAACTCAAGCATAATGCTTCTACCCTTGTATGATCAATACCTTTAACACACTTATAAATTATTAATATTCTGCTCACAAAATTAACCACCTCTGAAGAGGCATAATTGCTCAATACAGCTCAAAAGAAAAAACATTTATGGAAGTAAAATGTTTCTTTGCATTTTTAGAAGTTTCTAGTAGCTTGCTAGTATAGCTGAAAAGCTACGCTGTTTATTAGTCAACATAGTATATTAACTGTAATTTACTTATTAATTTGTCTTCCTTCTGTGGCACTATAAAGGGACTTGGCATATGACTCTTTAATCAGTCAAAAGCCATACCATGAGGACTGTCTCATTACATTCCTCCTAGAAATGAATCTCTTTTCCAGATCGGAAGGCTTTGGGTAAGAGGAAGGGGCTAAGCAGATTTAGGAGTTAGCATAAGTCAATATTATTTGGGCTCGGTGCATGCAACATTACACAATATTCCCAGTGCTAACACCACAGTGCTCCTACTGACATCTCCTCACCAGTGTTGTTGATAAGTATTGTAAAGAGGACATACATCTTACTGCTAATTAATACCAAGTGCTATATTCACTTAGCTGCATTTCATTAGCTGAATTTTCAAATTAGATAATAATCTTCCAAAATGTGTCTCATTTTTAAAATCTGTGTCTCATTTTCTGAATGAAGCGGAAATACAGAGATCTCAAATCTCTGCCTAGGGACCACAAACTTCCAGTGTAGCTCTGAATCCGACTTTCTTTTTCCAAGTGCTATTCTATGTGTTCTAATAAGTTTGAATTAGGATATAGTGGTCAAAAACCACAGTTAGTATCAAACTGTAAAGCCTGCAAATTTCTTTAAAAATTTCAACTAACAGAGAGCAAACGTGCTCCCACAGAGGGATCAGTGCCTCACAGCATTGCTTTGTGTCTTGGAGGCTCGAGTGATATTCCAGGCAGTGCTAGAAGGACTATAGGGCTCTCCTTTCTAATTTGTAGCTCTCTGGGAGAAAAAGGACTAGTGAGGGGCAGACCCGCTCATACAACTTTATCTTTCATTTAATGAAAATGAATGAGCTTGATAAATATATTCTTACCTAAACAATAGGTGAATTATGTGATCAAGTATTTTCAAGACAAAATTTTTATATCTATGCTTAGCAGTCCTGAGGTAACATGGTTCAGTGCTGGTAAAACCAAACCAAAACAACAAAGAAAATCTGACTTGGTCTTTTACACAGCTACTCCAGTGCTGAGCAGATCCATTGTTACTACCAGTGGTTGAGATCTGTTTGTAAACTGTTTGCATTGAATTAGCAGCGGTCTTATTTCCACCTCCCTAAGGATGTTAACACCTTTGCTGCAGCTACCCTGACTGTAAAGTTTAATGGAAACTTCTCAGGTGTTAAGCACAAACTTTCAGCTCCAAAACTGATCCTTCCCATCAAGACCATGCCTACGGCCATGGGAGAGGTATCATTCTTGTGAAGAGAGCTTTCAGACCATAGGTGTTCAAGCTGGATTCACTGACTTGGGGCGGGGGGGGGGGGGGGGGGGGGGTTGGTTTTGGTTTGGGTGGGTTTTCTGTGGTGATTTTTTTTATCAGAAGTACCAGAAAGGTTTGAAACTATGAGAACGCAAAAATACTTCCAGATTGTTCCATTACCTACTACAAACCAGCCTTAAAGAGAGACTCTTTGTTTACCTTTCATGGATCCTTTGAGCTTCCCCTTATTTCCTTAGTTTGTGCCAATGCTGGAAAATCTTTGACCAACATAATTTCAAAGTGTTCTCTGGCTCTTTACAATCATTTCCTTAAAAAGCATGAATGTATATCTGAAAACAAATGCTGGATTTCAGCAACCTCTTGTGTAGCCTAGTAAAATAGCAGGAAGAATAACATATAATTAACCAGATTGACTTCAATTCAAATATGTTAACAACCTTCATCATTAGAAATTTCAATAGATGTTGTAATATTATAATGTATAAACTTATGCATTTCTTTTTTCAAAGTCTAGAGGCAGAATAAATAGTAGCCCACACAGCCAGAAAGTCCAGGCAGACTTACAAGCAAGAAACTCTATCACTTGTGTGAATGATAAGAAAGTAGCTGTCTTTATACAATTAAAGTTCAAGGTTGCATTTATAATAGCTTTTTCAGCTGTATGTGAAAGTAGATTTAAATTGTAACTCACCCCTAACCTTGTTAGAGATTCATGGTGTCGAGTATGTGAAGGAGAACAGACTGAAAGGGTTATAATACATTTACTGAAGGAAAAGAGTCTTGTAGCTAGAGACAATATTGTGCAGGGAAACTACCGGGTTTTGGAAAAGCAGCTTTTTGTGAGAGGTACATTTCTCTTACACCATCTGAATTA
This sequence comes from Aquila chrysaetos chrysaetos, assembly GCF_900496995.4. Lineage (NCBI taxonomy): Eukaryota > Metazoa > Chordata > Aves > Accipitriformes > Accipitridae > Aquila > Aquila chrysaetos. The sequence goes on from NC_044015.1 coordinate 22,805,434, forward strand.
TTCTTAGGAGAGAATTCTTTGGAGAGGTAGTCATGGTCATTTACCAGTTTTATAAAGATGTTTATTTTCCATCCAGCCAAGAAATTAGGCAGGGAGCTGAATTTTTAGACTTGGTTAGTTATGAAATGGGTCCTTGTGTTTCGATCCAACCCTGTAAGGATATGGGAAGAGATTTTCCTTCAGTAATTCAGATAGTTTTAAAAAAAAGCTGTGATTACCAACTGGTAGTCTCTGTAACAGCCTCTGGGCCCAGAAATGCAGCAAATTCTTCCAGGCATCCTTGGGAGCTCCTGTGGAATAGCGATATGATTGGAGTTGTTTTCGCTTTGATTACAGGATGTTTCTCACACTGTTCATCAAATAAAAAATGATGTGGGAGCTCTAAATGAAGAGAATAGAGTGATCAAGATCCCGCTCTGCTTCAGGACTTACAGAAAAGGAGGTAGAAAAGATGAAAAGCAGAAGGAAAAAGGGAAATGCCAGCAGGCCAGCCTAGTCACTTAAAGTGGCACAAAGAAAACAAGAAAAAAGAAAAAGGGCATTGAATGGGCAATATTAAGTAATGGCATAATGTCCAAATATTTGCAATGTTTGCTTCCAAGTACCTGGCAGTCATGTTTCCCATTACAGAATAATGCCAGGGCATGACCCCATGATTCAGCTGTGGTCCTCCCTGGCTCTTTTCACTGATGAAGTACTTCTGTGGCAGCTCTGCAAATTCCACTGTCCAAGTCTTCACTTCCAGGAGAGGCTGAAATGGCATCTCTTGAAATTTGCAAAATGTCATTTAAAAAGTACATTTTGCCCTACTCCACTCTTTTCATTTAGAGAATCTGAAAAGGGATGGAGATATTTAAATCTCCTAAAGGGCTATTCTCACAGCATTTTCAAGAAAGTCAAGAATTTGAAAAACCTGCTACACCTGTGTACCTTTTACACTGTACCCATCACATAGCTTTTAAGCACTTCCAAAACTCTTGAGTACTTTGTGACCACAAGGCTTGATAAGCCTCCTGGATGCTTGTCTTTTGAAAATAAGAGGTCAAACCTTTTGAGAGTCACTTCTTCCTCAAGAAGCTCTGTGTCACAAATCGTAGACGTGACATAACCTGTCAGATGAAGTTCAGCAAAGATACCTTGTAGGTGTAAGTACATCAGAGATACATAATGTTATCACCGCAAACTGATATTTGACTGCAACCCTTATTGGCCTATGAATTTCACCACAAAGAACAGTTGTTTGGCTTTTTTATATATAAATGTGTGACGCTGCAGGTTCCTGAATTCATAAATTGTAAACTATATTAAATACACTGAAAATTGACTGATGATGAGTGCTGCTCTTCTATGCTAATTTCTCTTCTAAACCATGATATGAAAATTCCAGCTAATGGGCTCGTGGCAAGACTAAACAGGGGTAATAGCAGACTTAATCAAGAAAACAAATGGGATTCATTAAAAGCTGGCACTCGGCAGATAATCTTTGGAGAGTTCTTACCTCAATCTACATGTCCCCATCAAAAAGAAAAAAAAAAAAAGTTAGAAATCTTCAGCTGTTTTTATCTCAGGCTGTTGAGCCAATTCAGTGGAAATTTGTAATGGAAAAATATTAGACACAGTTAGCTGCGAAGTCCCTGTTCCATGTTTTAGAAGATGTATCCACCTTTCTACTCTTTTTATACTCCTCATCACAGTATTCACAGTAAAAAGTTAACCAGAATTTTCTTCTCACAGTTGAGAAGACAAATTAGCTATAGTTTTCACATCTACCGGTAACAGGTAGCTCAAGACGATGTTGCAGTACTAAAAGTATTTCTTGGCAAATACTACTAAGAAAATACATATATACATCTTTACATATGTATGTATTATATACAAAGCCTATAAAGTCTATATATTTATATATAGGTTGAGTACAGAGACATCCATACACCTACCCTACATTGTGCACTTTTGCAAGCTGAAAGGCTAGAAATGGAAGCCAAATGCTATTCCAAGTTTCAGAAATACTCTATCTATAATGAATGAAGCCAGCTCCCTAAATATAAACATCTTCAAAATTCAGTTTCGATTCTGCAGTTCAGCCTCCCATAAAAAGGAAGAAAACTTAGAACTTGATTGTCACTCTCCTCCAATAGTTATTATCTTGTTAAAATATGCATAAAATTACCAGAGAAGTAGATAACTCCCCCAAATCAGTAACTAAATATTTCTTTATTCCATGTCACATTATCAAAAAAAGTGGTAAAACAACTTTTGAATTGCAAGAGATACATATCCAGCCTTGATCTACTTTGAATTTAAGAGCAAGACAAAAATAAATATAATGTTTCAGAACTGTTTTTTATTCGCTTCTCCTGGAAACACGTCATCTACTGTTCCTGAAATCTATGTAACCTACCTGAGCTCTCTAGGGGCCAAATGAAGACCTCACTGGTGCCAGTGGAAAGACTTTTGATGGTTTTGGTATGTTTGGGATCAGGAACTGTTGAGTATATTCAATCTGTTCTGTAATTTCCCCTCTTTGCGAAGACACTTTTGCTTTTTGCTAACATCTCAAGTACCACTGTTAAAAGACAGGATTATCTACCTTCTCTTTCCTACACTTGCAGAAAACCTGCCTCCCGGTTTATTTGCTCTCATTTGGTTCACTAATACTTTGTTCTGCAAAAGGTTATTTACTCTTGCTACCACCTCCTAATTACTTTAGGGAAGTCATATTGTTTTCTCATTATGTTCTTCTAGCTCTGTTCTGAGCAAGGCATATTTTCTGTTAAAGTGTCCAAATTCATTTCAGGTGGCTGCACCCTCTGCAGCGTGTGGCCTTACTCAGTCTAAATTTGCTAAGGCAATTTGAGTATTACCTGATTGCTAATTAATGTCCTATAATAATTCTGACCTTTAAAAATTGTCTTCTAGCACTGCTGCTTCAGAGGCTTGCTGTGTATATGCTTTCTTTTTTGTGTGTGTGAAATTTTTCCACCTAGACTTCTGCTGTCAGAGCAGCTCACTTAAGTGTTGCTGACGAAGGTTGGAAATAGCCCCGGCTAGCATTTTGAAGTTTGGTTTGAGGGTTGTTTTTTTGTCTCTGTTTGCTTTTAAAGCTTGATTATCTCAGTTACTCTTACAGAAAATGTTCAGAGAGGAGTTGTTTGCAGTGTCAGAGTGTGCTGCAAGCACAGTGTCCACATGCAACCCCTTCCCCTCCAAGTCAGCAGGTCCAAACACATGTGGATCAAGCGCAGGAAAGGTAATGACCACCTGAAAGCTGTGGGTGAGTGACAGAGAGTCCATACTCGAGTTCATTTGGTGCATGAGAACCACCGTTAACATCCCCACCTTTCAGGGATGGCCTTGATGCACAAATTCAGGAGACATCTATGGGACATACACAGTTCTCCAAGAGACAGTCCTTCTGCTTCATGTGACCACATACATAATCCTTCTGCAGATTCTGTTAATGACTCTCCAACTAGTCAGTGTCCTTACCTGATGAATATTAACAATATGGGAATCGCTGTAAAAGGTTTATTACGTGAGAATAAAATGAGAAACTTACTTTGCAGTAGAGTCATTTCGGATGTACAGGTGTGCATGCAACAGCTCATGCTCCTGTAATCACAAAGATATCTGATGACATAACCAGCCTTATTAGAAACCTTTTTCTATTTTTGAGATTAATCCAGAAAAGGGAAACAATGTGCCAAGTCAGAAACCACTGTAACAGTGCTCACTGTGATCCCAGCTTAGAGGAAAGGCTGTGTTTACACCTTACTTTCCCTTCTCAACACTGAAAAAGAGGGTCCAGCATAATAAGCTGCCTTTCTCAGTAGGTTTTGTACATAGCCCACTTAGTTGACTGCTGAACACCACACAGCACGAACAGATTTCTCATCCCTGTTTTACACATGGGGAAAACCAAATAGAGGAGTGAAGTGACTCACTGAGGCTAGGAAGAGCTCGCGTTTCGGAGAAGGCAGCACACGTCAGTGCCACTGTGCCCTGAGGCAGACCCAGTGAGGACGCTGGCACGTGGCCTCTCCCTGTGGGCCAGCAGCAGCACTGCCCACTGACCAGGGAGCTGCTGGCAGCCGTCAGGTCCTTTTGTGCCCAACAGACAACATTTCCCCTTATAATCACCAGCTGGAGCCAATGTTTTCACATATTGCTAAAAAGAAGCGGGGAAGACTGGCATAAGGGACAAGGATATCTGCAGGGGAAAATGATGGCTTAAGAAAAAACTGTGACTAGATATCATCCCAGTGATGAAGTTTTGTATGCATTTATGATGTCAAGGTTATAAACTTGGAAAGAGATGCAAACTTTCTTTGTTACAAAAACAACAGCAGAGATTTTTTTTTTTTTTTTAAGACCTCCAAAACCACACTGAGGATTTTCTCGTAGTCCTGCAAAGCCATCTTTTATGAACCCAACATCAGGGGTTTCCTGTTATGCAGTTTCAAAAACAGTGGGGATTTTCAGGGGTTTTGCTCGTCACACCACCAGCATTCAGTGAATTATCTGAGGCATGTTTTGCAGCTGTCAGAAACCTGTACCTGTATGACACAGCACAAAACAGAAAAAAGCTGTCCATAAGAGAGCAGCTACAACTGTATTCACTTGAAAATGGAGAGGGCATATGAGTAAAAAGAGAAATATTCCAAAACATGCCACTGGAAAAGACAACAAAGGATGTTGACCCTTTCACTAAGGATGTCCACATGTTATCAAAGCTTAAGAAACAGAAATAGTCCCTTTTTATTCCCAAGGTATTTCTATGGTTTTGTTACCAATCGTGAACAGTTATCTAAAACCACAATGAATGAGAACATGCATACACGTGGCACACATCAAACATTACCTGGACAGCTTTGGGGTTTTGTAAAGACTTTCTTTCTCCAAAATTCTTTACTATAGGTGCAAAATGCCTCTATCAGGCAAAGCCAATAAACCTCATTATCAAGATACTGCATAGGAAAAAAAATCTTGTCACAGAAACATGAAGATAGGAAAAATGGTACTGACAGAGAGAGATTGTGTTGGGCAAAACTACCTTGGCCTGATCCGGATAGATACACAAAAGGTATTTTATCACATTACATGAGTGCATAGCGCAGCATACTCAAGAGGAAGAGCAGAGAGCATTAACTGTAACATTTACCCACCGAATGTGACCGAACCTCTGGTATCAGACACTTGTGGCTGTTCACTGGCTACATGAGACAAAGTAAATAAATAAGTTGGGGGGGCAGGATCAGAAAGCCTACTAGATACCACTAAGACTAAAATTGGTGCATTAAATACATGGGGGTTTGTGGAGTTGCAAGGTGAACTATATAGACACATTTTTGCCAGGGTAGGGGAATGGCAGAGTGCTGAAACCTGAAGTAAAGGGGACTGTAGCCAACGCGCAGTTATCCTGAAGCCGGAGGTAATTCTTCCGTGTGCCCGTGCCCCCACGGCAGCAGGGTCCCTGGCTGGTGCTCCCCTCTGCACGGGCACCGCGTAGCTCTCAGCAGTAGGTGTCTCTCGGCCGCGCTGTTAAGTTGTCCTTCAGGTGATGATGGCAGACATTGAGCTCTTCTGTCAGACTGTTCTCCAGCAAAGTTTTAGTGAATTAGTAATTTTCTCTGCCTTCAGTTTTCTACCTTTGGATCACCTGTTAGCTTAAATAAAATGCATCCCAAGGCTTTCTTGAGAGTGGAGAGAGGCTGGAAGAAAGCAGACTCCTGCCTGTTTGAGGGCTTTGCAAAAGCTCCCCCAGTTTTCCTGCCCGTAGCTGGGGTGGGAGGGTGAAGAAGGGGAAAAAGATGAAGTTGTCCTTTGACATTTTACATCCAAGCCTTACTGCGATAACCTTTACAGACGATTTTCCCAGCAGGTGTTAGATATTCCTTGTGAGCATTTTAACAGTGAAACATCATTAAGCGTTTCTGACAAAAGTAATTTGTTACAAAAGTTTTTGGAAGGGTGGAACCAAGACAAATTAGCCTCAGGATTTTAGATACAAAGACGACATGTTCTTTTTGTACTAATCCTATTACTGTGGATATAATTTCTAGCATATCTGGAAGCAGCTTCACTTGTGCTGAACTTACTGTCATACATTCAAGACACCCTTTCTCCAACTTTCAGAAAGGGGGAACTGCAAACAGTTACCATTAAAAATATTTTAAGGGGTTTGCAACCATTCTTGCCTGTTTCAAAAGGTGCTTTTCCAGCAAGATTAAATCAATGTTTTTCCAGGTTTTAAAAAAATTCAGTTCAAATAGTAGAATTAATTCTACCATTTCATAAATAGCAGCATCATGAAGAACAAATACAATTTCCTTGTTTTAAAGTTCTACTTGTTGAACTCAGAAGGCTGCAATCGTAAAAAAGCTTGGGGGGCGGTGTTGTTTCTTGGTGGTGGTTTCTTGTTTTTGTCGGTTTGGGTTTTTTTTACAAAACAAATGTGTCATTGAAGAGGCAAACCTGCACACATGTGCAGCCACTGAATCACTCCCAGAGCAAAGCGGTGGCACCGTGCCCCCGCTCCGTGTGGCACCCTCTGCCGCCTGAGCAGAGCAGCTTTCTTACAGGCCGAGTTCAGCTTTTTGGATGATAAACACGTGCTCCAGTAGCTGCAGAGCTTTTCGTCTTCAGGGGAGAAAGGCTCAGCCTTGCTCCACACCTGCCCTTCGCACTCACCCTCTCACTGTCCAGCTTTTCTTTCCCTTCCCTCCTCTTTCTATCGCACTAACGCGTCCTCATCGCCCCCTCTCCCGTCCCTCCCCTCCCACCACGCTCAGGCCAGCGTGCGGCCGCAACGCCCGCGCCATGCTTCGCCTCTCCTGCCCCCCGCATCGAGCAGGAGCTGTGCCGAGCAGCAGAGCCCTGCCACGGTCAGTCACAGTCCAACACGTTAACAGCTCTTGCCCGCGCGGCCCCTCTCCGACGCCAGGGAAGTCTGGAAGCGTCACTGTAAGGCTGCGGAGCTCTTGAGATGCCTCTGTACAGCGTTTTGTTTTGTTTTATAATGGCTCCATTTCACACTCCAATGCAGCTGACTTAACCTACTGTATTTCACTTTTCTTAATTAGATTTTGCTCATTATTCCCGAGCACCTCTGAAAGCTGGAGCGGCACAGCGCGCTGCCGACACGGCTGCTCTCTCTGCTAAAGCAGCCCCAGGGGCTGGGATGGCGGTCTGCACCCTCACGAGCCAAAGGAAGGAAATGTGTGTTTTATACCAAGGAAAGAGATGCGCAGCCGAGGAGCTTGGTAAAGCACACAGCCACCGGCGCCGGGGAGAGGCGAGCGCTCGCCCGGCTGAGGGACTTGTGAATCCCACGGGTCTCTATCCTCATCCCGTATGCCGGGCACCCCGCAACTGCCTCCGCGCTCAGCACACCCCCTGCCGTCTTCTCTCCCCCCTTCCTGCTCTCCACTCACTCTGAACATAAGGGAGTATTTTTTAGAGGAGTGAATTATCTGATAGTTATCTCTGACTCCAAGGCCTGTAGGTGCAATATCCAGCTCCTGAAGCCCCTGGACCTGTAGGAATTTATAGCAGCAGATTGACAGGGAGTTTTTTCTGCAGGTTGTTTATATTATTGTAAGCTGCTTAGGAGGAAAGCTTTAACAGAACACTAGATAAAAAGAAAATGGGTTTTAAAACCTCCAGTAACTCTTTTTTCTTAACTTGTTCTTGAACAAAAAAATGCGAGCCCTGGGAAAGCACCTGAAGGCACTTTCACAAGGAACTAGCAAGGAATGCAGCAGCGTGCGATGGCCAAAATGTCCTTTGCTCAGATTTTGGCAACAAAAAAACCCACTGAAAACCTGGGGGAAGAGCAAGACGTGGGCAGTGAGGTCAGATAACGAGTGCTGGCACTCGGGAATGTGAATAAATAAATGGTCTTTGCTTTTTCTACCAGTAGGATCCCATATCCTGCAGTATCACGTATCTTAATAGCTATTGATTTTTTCTATATTCTGCCCACAGCTAGAGAGAAATTTCATTCAAATAAAAACTCACAAATGTGCTGGCAGTTACCATGGGTGAAGAAAAGACAAAGGGTTGGGAAACAGAATATTCTCTTTAGCATTATGCTGAGGTCCCATTCAGCAAAGAAGGACCATCGGCAACCCTAATGAAAATTATTCTAGCTTAAGGACATAAATAGAACACTTGTCTCTCATCTACAGTAACACTGAAGTGACACCTTTTTGGGGACAATTGCATGTCTACCAGTCACTTAATACATCCTTATCTGCACCAAAGGCTTGCCCTGTTGTGAGAAGGGCAGCACAATTAATAAGTAACATAGGATCTGCCAGGTGATGCTGAACGGCAGCTCGTGCTGATGCCTTCCACCATCATCCCGAGTAGAGGAGGAATTCAGAGCCCATGAAAACAGTCTCTCTGACTGCCTATCCAGGAGGCACGATGTAAACCTGGGGGCTGGTGTCAGGAAACAAACAGGACCATTGCTTGGGATTTATGGCAATGGAAGGGAAATGAAACCTTCATATAGAAGAGAAATGAGAATCAAGTGGTGACTCAGCCTGTCCCATTGGATGATACCAAAGAAGAAAGCGATCCAAATAAACAGTCCTGATCCTGTACAAGGCGTGAACACACGGAAAGGGCAATTTTCTCCTTCAGCACTGCTGGCTAATAGGGATAGACCAAGCAGGTTTCCTTTTAAGTGCCTGCCATCAGCCTGGCGGACAAAGGTTTTCTCCAGGCAGGAAGAAGACATCAGTTGGCCTGAGTCAAGTCCCAGCAGGAAGTTTCCCTGCAAAATACAGAATTTAAATCTGTTATTTGCATTTCTCGTAGCTAAAGGAGATACTAAGAGGGAGAGAGAAAGAGAAACCTGGGAACAGCAGGCAGCTTCCTTGGAAGGGAACTACAAACACAACAGTGAGAGGGCAGCTGAGTTCTTGTGCAAAACATGGTATAAAGCCTGGCAATTCTCAAACGGTAAAAATAACTCAGAGCAAATTCACAACTCGCAGCAAATTGAGCAGCAGCAATTCAGAGTGTACTCAATAAAAGAGTACATTTCTTCAGTATAGTCTCTAATAATTTAGCATATTAGTTGCTGTATAATAGCAGCCTATTTCCTTATTGGCAGCATGCTTAGTTAGCGTAGATAATTAAGATTGACTAATCAAGCTCTTAGTCATTCTTTTGGGGGAAAAGATAGGTATGAGATAGCTTTTAGTGCCACCCTGTAAATCCAGGTAACAGGGATGAGTGCTAAGCTGACCTGTAATGTTGTGCCAGCAGTGACCATTCTTTGTCCCTGTGCACAAGGTAGCTGAGCATGTAATTAGAGTAGTCTTTGGGATGCCGTTGTGCTGTGCTGCAGAAGGGAAGGCCAAGAAACTGTGGAGAAGCAGAAATAAGGGAAGAGACTTGAGATGGAACGGGAACACAAAATGGATGAAGATGGAGATGCAGGAAGCCAGAGAGGGGCCCAGGCTGGAAAGGGAAAGCTATTGAAAACTCCAGAACAAAAAGACGAAGACAAAGACAAAGCTTTTGGTCCTGCTATGCTGCCTTGCTCAGCTGGAGAACTGGAGGTTGAGTATTTGCAGTGGTAAAGCTTGTTTTCCAGGTAGAGAGACAAGCAGGCAAAGGAGCCTCAAGAAAAGGGAGGTGATCCTGGGATGCTGGAGCTCGGGGCAATAGATGTAGCCTACAAATACAGAAATGAGGGTTGGGGTTAAAGTCCTAGCAGGATGTCGGCTACCGCTCCATGCTGATGTAGTTGACAGGGATAGTTGAACAGAAGGGTAAAATGCAAGCAGCTCTGTGCTGGCAGTTCATACTGAAAGTTTTGATCTCTGCAGAAAAAGTAAGTAAACCTCAAAGAGTCATTGATCCCTATCATACTGTCATCTGTCCATTTCAGCTCCATCTATCAGTCTAGCTGTCAGTGTTTGTGAAAAGATAAGAGTCCCCTTCCTTCAAAGCGACAGCACAAAAACTGAATTGCTGCTTCTGGGCAGGTGCGAGGTGAATCGGTTGTGTCCTAGGATGAGTATCTTCTCAGGCCCTCTCCAGTAACCATGATCAAACAGGCAGCATCAGGGGAATCAATGGCTGTTTTCCCTGGCTTTGCCTTATGTTGTGTGTGCGAGAACAAATTTGACACCTGTATGGGTACAGATGGCTACCTGCTTTGTTCGGCAGTGGCCCCAAACAAGCACCTGAAAATAGAACCTGACCTTTTGATTATACATGACCAACTTGCCTGCTCTTTTAGCTGCTGCCGTTGAGTTTTCCCAAGCAATCTCTAAACATAAAATAGGAGTGATTTTAAAAGAAAATGGGTTCATCAGGTCAGTGGTACTGTAATTCTGGAAAGGGTCTGAAAGTAAGGAAGTAATGATAATGCACGAATTGAAGGGCTGATATAATTTGCCACAGCTGCATTGAGGTAAGAAATTGTAAATAAAACTTCCTGTCTGCCTGGAACATAATGAGTTCCCTACCTTTTAACAGTGCCTGCAAAATAAATTAAAAGAAAACACATACTGCCTTTCTTCTCTTGCAGATAGTATCTATTTATTAAGGTAAAAGGAACAGTGACAGAGAATACTGCTATTGCGCAACAGTACTTGCATTAACTCCAAAGTCCTGGCCACTGCCCAGACATGAAGAAAGAAGGGGGAATGACACCGGCATGGGAATAAAGTGACCTGAAATTGCCACTGACAGTAAAATAGGGAGAGTGGTGGGCAGTAAAGGCTTGTCCCTGCCCTTCTCATAGCCTTTCTTGTGCTAGAAGGAACAGTGATTTTAGGGAGGGAGAGGATATCTGTAGGCAATTATTGTTTCTGTGAAAGAGGTAGTACTATTAGTGTTTAACTGCAGCCACTGCTTTTATAACTTCTTAGTGCTTCAGTAAAGATACTGTCCTTGATGCCCTGAAATTTTAGAGTGGACTTGCAAGTGCAGGAAGCCCAAGAAAGGAAAGGGAACAGTAGTGAAAAAAGAGAGATGTGAATAGGACACTGAATAAAAATGTCCATAGCCAAAAGGGGTTGAGCTCAACAAGCTCACTAACAGGTGCGCAACACCTGAGGTTCTGGAATGTGCAATAATTAGGCAGTACTTCTTATAAAACTAGGCTGAAAGTATTCTTTACCTAGCTGGTGACTCAAATGTATCACACCAAGCTTCTGCGAACAGGGATATGGCTAAAAGCAAGCAAACAAGGAAAAAGTAAAAAAAAAAGAAAGGCTGATTTTTACCTACACACAACAGGCCTCTGCATAGTTACTTCTCATTCCCTTAAACCTCACCACAGGCAGGGACCCTACATCAACTGACTGATCAAGGCCTCTGTGAACTGCACACTGAAATGCTTCTAATTCTTATCTAGAGAACAAAATGGAAACTACGGTAACAGAGTCAGATCTGGCAAAGTCCATCAAAGCCTGAGAAGGTAACTCAGTCTACCTCTGCCTAGAGCCCTTGACCTCTCTGCTAAGGCTCCCAACCAGAGGGGTACTCCTTGTGACGGTACGTATGGGAGTATAAATAACTCTTACATATACATAAGCCACTGCACAATTATTACTGATTTTCACCCGTGCTGCGCTTGTGTCCTGGTTTCAGCTGGGATAGAGTTAACTGTCTTCCCAGTAGCTGGTATGGTGCTATGTTTTGAGTTCAGTACCAAAAGAATGTTGATAACGCTGATGTTTTAGTTGTTGCTAAGTAATGTTTAGTCTAAAGTCAAGGATTTTTCAGCTTCTCATGCCCAGCCAGCGAGAAAGCTGGAGGGGCACAAGAAGTTGGCACAGGACACAGCCAGGGCACCCAAACTGGCCAAAGGGGTATTCCAAACCATGTGATGTCATGCCCAGTATATAAACTGGGGGGAGTGGGGGCAGGAGGATTGCCACTCGGGGACTGACTAGGTGTTGATCGGCAGGTGGTGAGCAATTGCACTGTGCATCATTTGTACATTCCAATCCTTTCATTAATACTGTTGTCATTTTATTAGTGTTATCATTATCATTACTAGTTTCTTCTCTTCTGTTCTACTAAACCGTTCTTATCTCAATCCACAAGTTTTACTTCTTTTCCCAATTTTCTCCCCCATCCCACTGGGTCGGCGGGGGGAGTGACTGAGCGGCTGCATGGTGCTTAGTTGCTGGCTGGGGTTAAACCACAACAGCTTGGTCTCCTGGCTTGAAGGCATATGCATCCCTTATTTCTGGATATAACTCTTAAAAGCATATATCACTTAAACTGTTACCCAGAAACTGAGTAATCCAAAGCACTGGGATTTTGGTTGGTAATTTTAGCTCAACCTACTACATTTACCTTAATCTGTGTTTATATGAAACACATCTGGAAATTGTGCCACTGTTGTAACTTATAAATTCATATAAAATACATTTAAAATACAGAGAACATTTCTGAATTTACCACGTTATAGATAACCATCATTTAAAGTTTTGCAGATTTTCTTTCTTCTGAAACAACAGACAGAAATTAAAAAAATAGTATAGGAAACTTACCTCTCCAGCACTTCTCTTTTCCCGCAGGAAGGATGGCAATTTTTATAACACACTCAAAGGCAATTTACTGTGACATGACTTAAAAAGTAAAGCTCATTTTTACAGCATATAGGTTTTTTGCAACACGGTAGAATTCCTGTATGTCTGACAGCACAAAGAATAGTGTGCAAAATAACATGTGGATTTAAAGTGACCAAAAGCAGAGGCTAGTTTATAATTGTCTTTCCTTTTGTTGCAGAATCCAAATTCTTCTGAGGCGGGGGCTGGAGCAGGGTGCCTCTGAGCCTCAAGAGAGAAAATAGATCACCTATTTCAACGAGAAAAGGATGCATTTAGGCTTGGTTTGTTTTCCCACAGCTAGTCACAAACTGCATCCTGAGCTTAAAAGCAGAAAGCTTACTGAGGTCAGAAGTAAGTGAATCCCCATGCTGTATTTCTGCCATTTGTCTTTCCAGGCTGATTTTTAACTCAACCTTCAAAGGTTACAAGGAGGTTCTTATTGTTACCAAAAAAAAAAAAGTAGCACACAGCATGGCAGACCACTGAAGAAGGTGGGATTCTGTTCTTCTCCCTGGAGGGAAGTGCCAGGCTGTCCCCAGGCCCCGGGAGGCTGTCCGCGCTGCGGCTGAATTCGACTGGATCCCGGCTCCCACTGGCATCGCACAGGAGCAAGCCTCAGACAAGGGCTGTGCCCATGGCCTTGCAACTGGTGTTTGAGCAAAAGCCTGTCTAATGTACAGTTTATCCAGCTACAGGGGATGTAGGGCAGAGCCAAGCTGTAAGCATCCATGCTTAACACTTTTCAAAGTCTTTTTTTAAACAAAAGGAGAGCTGGTCATCTCGGAGAAAGTGAACAGCAGGGAGAGGCCCATCCTGTTGTTATTAACCCAACAAATGGATGTAAAAGCATTAAAAGGAATGGAAACCAAGGCAAAGTAAGATACAGAAACTTGTCTGTATTATACCATTGCCACTAGATTTGGAAACTCCTAGTGCTCTTGCGCTCCCACTCACGCTATCAAGGTATCTGGCCCTGCAGCCACTCAGTCTGTGTTCAGTGCCCTGTTTAAGGTACATCCCATAATACCTACTGCCCCATGGTCACTTAGGAGCATTTGCACTGGAAAAATAGAAAAGGAATTAATGCTTAAAATTTAAAGGTGCATACTATACCTATTTTTTTTGATTTAGACATATATAATGGGATATTGGTATATGCAGGATGGGAATCTAGGAAACAATAATTAGACCCGTTACAAAGAAATTTGGCTCGAGGCACCTGAGTTTTGAATTGGCTACATAAAAATCCTTCAAAATATACTCCTTTTTGGTATCAGTATAGAATATGTTATAAACATAACAAAGACTGAGAGATGCAACTTTCAGCACAAAACTAGCATTGTCTCTTGGAAGATTTATATACGTGACAGACTCTGAAATGAAAGAAAAAAGAAAAATTGAACTTATTTTAGGGTAGCAAACAAAATCATAAATAGTGGTTTTGTCACAAACATTTGCTGATTAGCCATGGCTCTGGAATTTTAAGAGCTAGTGTTAGAGAAAGGAAGCAACCAGCCAGGTGCAATCTGAATTCTGGTTTCAAACAGCTCCAGAACTTGTCCTCTAGTATATCAGGCCACTAATACACTAATAGGTGTCTTTATGATAGCAGCAGAGAGATCAGCCTTAGGCCAGATTTTGTCTCAGAAACTTTCACAGAACTGGCTTTCTTCTGAAGATAGCAGTATCCTGTTAATTCTGGACCTCAGTGGACTTCTAAAAACACCATGCAAACTGAACATACGGATTAATTGCAGAAAGAATAGGTACTATCACTTACCTCTGAAAAATAATCAGTTTTGCAGAAAAGGCTTGTAAGCACAATTAAAAGGAGCGGTGATTTTTTTTAATCGGTTTTGAGCTATTACGCATTACCAATTTTCATTAGAACTTCTTGTCTGCCTCTAGAACATATGGTGCTAGGTTAATTCTAGAATTAGTGTTACAGCCTGTCACAGATTTCAGGTCCTCAAACTTTCATAGTTTAACTGTGTAAAAAGGAATTTGTGTTTTACAGTTCTCCGATACATTTGTTAAAACTTTTTTCCTTTCCTGTGTATTGACACACACTGATGGGTACCACCACAGTGCTATCATTGCATCTTACCCACCTGCAGTGTCAGTCTGTGTAATTTTGGCGTGGCTTGGCCACACACGGTACAGTCAGCAGCCTCAGATATACACTTGTATAGAAACTCTCAAACACATCTGACTGCTATTAAGATGTAAGAGTTTCAGTGTCATGCGGAGTATGTGTACTATGCCACAATTACGTCTACACATGTCTGACTATGTATACGATGGCTCTCAAGCCCTTGGTAGAACAGTTGGATTCTCCATACAGATGCGTATAAGGGGGAGGGGGATGTATATAAAACTAGCTTAGAAAGTTCTATCACATTTTATATGCTGTTCCTTGCCTACCCTTTTTTGTTATTTTTTTGTGTACTTTTTGGCTTTCACACATTTTAAAATGATACAGTAGTATATCAATTATAATTGAGTAGTAAAAAAATATTATTTCTCTCTTTGCTAGATGTATGGTATGCGTGAGTCAAGGCAAAGATTTGTAGGCTGTGGAGAGATAAATTAAAAGCATAATGGCTGTTAGTGCTTGCTTATGTTACTAAGTTTGTTTTCTTTCCCTTTTTTTATTTGTCATATAATTTTTACTGTGTGTTTTTCTCCTCTGAAAGCACATCAAAAGACATTATAATCTACCACCTTGTCTTATAAAAGGTCATTAGTCAACAAATTGTCATTTAAGTTGAACTTTAAATTCTATGGATTTTCTGTTTCAACCCGTAAGAAATGAGACTAAAAGTGGAAATCAGAACCACTCTGGCCAAGACCAAAGCAAATTGTGAGAGACACCACAGTGTCTTCCCAGATGGAAGGATGCTCAAACACATGGGGTCAGGGAGAAGTGTCCATCACAGCCACACCATTGCTGCACCCTCCACATCTAACCTTTGAAAGGCTCCAATATCTCATCAAAGTCTATTTAAAAAAGTAACATACACACACACAAACATTTTGAAAATTGAAGATGAAGATCTAGAGTGTAAAAGGACAGCCTAAGCCTACAAGAGTAGTGCAGGGATCTTCCATTGTGCACTGCTGCCTTGATAAGTCAGCTAACATAGTTAATGATATTTGGATCTGGGGAAACCGAATGGTATTCACGTAGTTTTCAGCCGTTATAATCTCTTGCAAGAAGGTTCCTTCCTACTTTCCTGAAGTAGCAGCTACAGGCACAGACCTGAAATGCAGAGAAGGCAGGCTACACTATTTTCATAGCTATTATTAAAAACACAAAAACAATTCCCCCCGACTTTACCAACAGATGCTTCAAATGACAGGTTTGGGGGTTGAACAGCCCTTTCATTTTTCCCTTTCTCCTCATCTGACATCACTTCAGCAGGTCTATGCTGAGCAGTGGAGAGGGGCAGGAGCATCGTTATGAGGATGCTGCTTGTGGGTCCCTGGGCACAGCAGAGCTGAGCCCCCACTGACAGCTTGCGATCCCCAGGGCACTTCTGATAACCGGGGCCGTCTCTCACACACAGGTTTGATGCTGCAATATTATTCTCCATCTTCAGAGCCCTGCTTCATCCATGCTGATGTTTGTTCATACTTTGATACTGCAGTTCTCCACATTTGGAGGCTCACTGCAGGCAGGACAAGGCCTTTTTTGTGGCTGGAATCCTCTGTTTCACTCAGAGATTTGTTTCACATCATGTCGCTTGTGCACAAGTCATTATAAAAAATGTTTGGTGGAAAATTTATGTATAAACCATAAATAGAATGATTTAGTCCCTGTTTTTATCAGTGCAGACCAACACAGCTCTTAATTGCAAAACTGACCTGGTCCCAAAGAAAAGGCCAGCTGTGTCTAATCATCCAGGGGATGGACCAGAACACACTGAATAAAGGAAATGGAAAGTAACGCCAAAATGTTTTAAGATGTAAAATGACACAACGCTCAATGAACACTTGCCAACATCATCTCTAATTACTGCAGTGATTAAGTAGTAAAGAATTTCGTCCCAAGGGGATTGCAGTTCTGAAGGAAATACGGTGCCATGTGTTACAGAATTTTTTCTTGCAAATCATTATGGAAATCCTGCTTTCTGTGGTTCTCCTAACAAACTCTTTCTTTGCAAAAACCATGCTTCATTTGTGAAGTGCAGAGGGAGTGTAGCTTGCCTGCTTCTGAAGATTTACGTCTTTATTGCCATATATTCAACTTGCCTTTTTAAAAAAATCCTTTTATGTCTCTAAAGAAAAGCACAGAAAGCATTATATATTTGCATACTGTAAGGGTTCCTCTCATCCTCGCTGAAGAACAAACAGAGAATAGGGGAGGGCTAGATAAAAGCATCAAGACCTTAACGCAGCATGGCAATGGCCTAACAAACAGCTAGAGAAATGGCAATTAATGCAAGACCAGTTTAAAATCATAGTCCTAGGGGACACCTTAGAAGACCTTGTTTAGAAGTACTTCTATTTCTTTTTTTCATAATTCTCTTAACCACAAGATCAAAAATTTTCCAGCTTAAAAAAACCCAAAGCACAACCAAAAAACCCTGAGGTTGAATAACAAAAGCATTTTAATTGATTTTAATTTACAGGTTATGTTTAAACTTCTTATAACTCTGGATCAAAATGTCTATTGTACAAGCAAAATATATCTTTCACCATAGCATGCTCGTGTTTATTGTGTTTTATTCTCTCAGCAGGTGTCCCTAGATATGCACTGTCTTGTCGCCTTTTCATTCAGCAAAGGAAGAGGAAAAATCGTCATCCTCTTGCAGAGCTAGTATAGGAGACAAAGAACAGCAAGGAAATAATCATGGACCTCCTTCTCTGTTTTGTCCTGATCTTCTTGCATCAGATCCATGTCTCTGTCTTCGTCCTACCCCTTGCTATACAGAACTTCCAAACACGGTATTGCATGTTCCACAAAGAAATATTTAGCTCTCACAAAGCACTTTTATCAGTACATCAAAGCGACAAAATTATCCCCATTTCTCTGGTGTGAAAACCAAGACTCAAACATCATCTGTATGGAATATGCACAGCAGGGAAATAGCGCTGTAAGTTCCCAGGCTACGAATGCCATACGTATACATCAGAAATGAAGTAGTAAAGAATGGGGCATTTCTGTCTGCCGTGCACAAAGCGGTCAAGGGAGAGGAGAAGGAAGAAGAGGCACCAGTCCCTAACACGCCGGGTTATACGCTTTCTGTTGTCCTGAGAAAGATATAGAATCAGCCATAAACTATTAAAAACAAGACCAACTGATTTCAGACATAGCTTTTAGGGAAAAATATAACACACGAGTAAATGTGAGTGAGAAATGGCAACATAGGCAGTTACCAGCTGTCAGCTGCACCCCGATAGCCTGGCTATGGTGTGCTGCTAGGTATATCATAAAACGTATTAGCAAAATGGAAAACAAACCTCTTGGTTTCAGTCTGACTATGGTAGTAAATTAAAATGCTTCCTCTTGCTTCTTAGCGGATATGAGGTTTAGCTGGAAAGGCAACAGATGCTCTGAATTTCAGTATTTAAAATGAGACATTGAGACTCTTCCTTTTTAGCCAAGTTGTTACAAGTATGGGAGAAGATGCTCTTTTTTTCCTCAGCATCGAATAAGATGTTAAACTTAGTTTTCTAAGCTCATTTCATGAATCATTCATGATCAAGTACAAATCCTCACGAACTCACAAGC
Organism: Aquila chrysaetos chrysaetos; assembly: GCF_900496995.4. Classification (NCBI taxonomy): domain Eukaryota; kingdom Metazoa; phylum Chordata; class Aves; order Accipitriformes; family Accipitridae; genus Aquila; species Aquila chrysaetos. The sequence continues at coordinate 22,823,761 of NC_044015.1, forward strand.
TTCCTGGTCGAGAGCACTGAACCAGCAAGAAGAATATTTAGGGAGATTTAATGGGAATGCCAAAACAGTTAAAAATATGACTGGAGGGATCATAAACAGTAAGTGAATTCATTGGACCAGAACACTTATCAGTTTGTTCAGTCCCATTTGTACTATCAGCAATGTTGATAATAAAAGTGTTGCAGATTTTGCAAAAAACTTCAGATTCTCAAATTCTCTCTAATTTTTTCATGCATCTGTAGTTGTTGTTTCTCTGAAGGGCATCATGCCATCCTGCTGCACTTGTGACTCACTGAAAATCTTTTCTGGAGACTTAGCAGTATGATGGTCTAAGTCACACTGAGAAAAACTCTCACTTAGGATAGAATAGATCAAATTGTGTTTATGGTAACCAAAAAACTTCTAATAAATGTTGTCTCCACAAAAATCTGAGAAGATAACCAGATTTAGAGGGAAATAGATTAGCTGACTGGCAAATGTGTTGAACTAAGACCGACTGTTTGGAAGGCACTGAAAGCAAAAGTCTCTGTGCGGTTTTTACCATTCCCTTTTATGTCCTCACTCAATTAGAAGGTGCACACATTTCTCTGGCATCTGCTCCCATTCCTCATTATCTTGCTGGGGGAGGGGACAGACGGGAGAAAGTGGGGTCTGGGGAGGACATGCTAAGGGAAAAGGAAGATTAAAAGGCCTTAATAGTTGTAAAGGGAACAAAGAAGCTGTACCCTGCTTGTGAAATGGCCACATGAAGGTTAGGTTATGACGATACTACCTTCGACAGCACGGCCGACGCCGAGAGGATGGTCAGCTGGGAGCCTTCAGCACCCCATGGCAAGCAGAGCTGCATCTCCAAGAAGGGATGCTCTTACTCTCTTTGCACCAAATCCTCCAGCACTGCCTCCATAACTCCCAAACAACAGGTCTAGCTCTTTTTCCTTTTAATGACTACTGCAATTGGATATAAACTTATGGGCAAATATAGTGGCGACTCTCAGCTGGTGATTTGGAAATGACCATGAACCTTCACAGGCTCCAAATTCCTCAGGGCTGGAATCCTCTAATATCCAAACTCTTCCACAGCAATCTAACGTCTTGGCTACCTCCAGATGACACCAGTGCTTTCTGGTAGCACTATAGCAAGCTCCCAGAGGCACCAGTCAGCTGGGGATCCTCTGCAATTACCTGTCAGAAGTATGACACAAGAGACCAGGAGCGGCAGGCTGCCATCTCTGTCCCCTACCCCAAAGGAGACTGGGAAGAGCCATTCTGTCACCATTTTCAAATCCTGTAAAACCTCCATGATGCTATCAAAACACAGGAACTACTGTAATCAGAGACCTCATCTATGGCAATTTCGTACAAACTGAGTACATTCAAAATGTAATGAGAAATTAATTAGTCTCTTCCACAGCTTGCCAGCTCATATTTTTGTTTGAAGCTTAGGTGTAGTGGAAAGAAATGACTTTAAAATGCTGATAGGCTAAGCTTGAGATATATATATATTTTTTTTTAAGAAAATAACTGTGCTCTAAAAAAAAAAAAATCTTAAAATTAGTAATTTATGTTAAACATCAGCTGTTTCCGTTTTCTATTAAAACAGCTCTGGCTTTCCTTTTAACTAGCTGTATTAAAAGAAAATCAGGAGATTCTCATATTTTAGGCTTGTGCAGTTGTAAAAACAAAAATCAGGTGGTTCCTAAACTGTTCTAAATTGCATTTGTACAGAAATGTAAGTAAACTTTCACCTTTTGAAAGAGTAGAATCTATGTATTGCTTTGAAAAGGGCACTAAATGGCTCCTGCATTTAGGACAGGATGGCAAACTCTTTTTACTGCAATGTCTGAGATGCTGCTGCTGGCCTTTGCTATGATGTCAAGCATCCGCCTTTGTGGCATTGCAATTTCCCTTCTAGAAAAAAGTTGATATTTGTGGACTAGATTGCGCTGAATGAAATCTGCAGTCTCTGATGCCTGCTAGTGGGACATTTGTTACATGCTTGGTTTTGAATGTAGTAATACATATTTCAGTGTGGCACTGCTTCTTCAAAAGATTAAAACCCTCTTAGTCCTTTGAGACTTGTGTCAGCATCTGATTTCATGTGCAAGGTAATCTTTAAATATTAATATGGGGCAAGGTCATGCTCTCTTTAACCCCCAAAATGGAGTTAGTAAATCATGATCTGGCAGTAAAAACATACAGGGGACATCAGTATTTGTTTAGGGCAAAATCTAAATTTAAATTAAACTAAATTGGCTACTGGTATTTTTATAATCACATATCCGTAATACATCATTTGCAGGCAAGGGGGGAAGCATGGATATCCTATGATGCTGTAACTGAAAAACATTTATTAGGAAGATATTAATAAAATCTCCCCCATCGACAGCAGAGAAAGTGGTATCTGAAATACCAGTTAGACAAATCTAAAGTGGGAATTCAGAAGCTCTTGGGGCAAATCTGCTGCTGTCAGATCTCTGTTGACTGCAGCAGAATGAGTCAGTTTACACCAGATGAGCAGGAGCCTTTTGGGCTCTCGTCTAAGCTGAACCACTGATTTATGGCATGACACTGGTAGTCTCTTTGACCTCTTTGTATGCCATTCATCCTACTAAGGAACAGGGGAGGGGGGAGTGCCGGACCTTGCTAGAAACTAGATGATAGACCCAAATAGACTTCCCCTAGGCAAAATAAAGCATTTCATAGTTAAATTTCTTGAGAGGGGCTGATGGGTTAACCTTGTAATTCTAGATACATTACCATTACATGTTACCCGGAGCTGAGCTCCCAATGCAGCTGAGGTTCATGCTACACATAACTAACCACATTTGTTTTGCTGCCAGGGGACCTCCCTTGCTGCGGAGATGGGGAATGGCTTTATCCTACAAAAGAGAGCCGGTTGAACTCTGCAAGGAGTCAGTATTGTGAGACCATGACCTTTCATATGAAATACTTAGAGGGCAACTGAGAGGTAGCAGAGTCTGGGGAGGGAAAGAGTCTTCACCTGAGCATTGAGAAATAAAAGGAGACAAATCATTTAAATTTAAAAATACAGCAAATGTGCTTGTTAAATAGACAGTAAATGTGTGATTCTCATTTAGAGCAGAGAACAGAGTATTTTAGCTTTGGCATTAATGATGTGAACTACCGAACGGGCAAGATTTTCCTTACAGGAGCATCTGAGACAAAAGGTGGTCATAAATAATCGGCTAAAGTAGCTTCACTTTGCTCTTTGCTTTGCTTCCTAAAGTTGCCAATTATTTCAGATTATGTATATAAATTTTGTGATGTGGACTGTTATGTCCATTGGGAGATGTGCTCAGGCTTTTAAACTCATTTCCTCTGGCCCTTTTACTTTGGTCTGAACCCAAAAGTGTTTTATGGGCCTCATCTGTAGAGGTAATGGGTGTCTCTGGATCAGGTCACACAGCCTGCATTACACCAGACACAAGTCAGTCACTTAGAAGTGTGCAGAACAGACTTGGAGTCTGCAGATGCAACAGCTGCACTTCAGTCTCTAGCCCTACAGAGTGATTAAAACAATGTTTAATCAGCCTATGTCATCATTCGGGCCAGGTTCCTCGGCTCAGTGAAGCCATAATGTGGGCTTCAGCAGGAAAGATCCCCCTAGACCTCCCAGAGCATTAAACTGCTTGGTGGCTGTGGTTTCCAGTTTGGGGTCCACAGATGCTCAGGGATCTGTGGATTCATTCTGAAGGTTCTGCAGAGGTAATGAGGAAAAGCTTATCTTCAGTAGGCTTATGGTTGTTATGCGGGTGTCCACACCTCCACCGAAAGCTTTCTTAGAAATCCACAGATAAAAAAGTTTGATTTAAGACTTTGCTCTCATATGTAACAATTTGATACTAATACTTTGCAGTTCCTTATTCACAGATGGATTTTTTCAGCAGGTTCAGAAATTGCTTTCCAAGCACGTTTCCAATTCTCACTAAGCAGCCCTCACCTGCTAAAAACTCACTGGAGTTATTTTGTAATGTTTAAAAATGTATGGTAACCCAGTCCTGTCTGGCATTGCCTCATAGAAATCAAAGTCTGAACGACAAAAAACCCTTCCTCTGAGGAAGATGCGGGAGCAAAGAAACAAGCCAGTGGGCAACAAGGACACTGAGAAAGAAACAGCAGATTATCTGAGAAAATACAAGACTGGGGAAAGAGGAGGGGGAGGAAAGGGAGGACGGAGAAGAAGCAAATCTAGAAACCAGCCTGTAAGAGCAGAAGGCCATGCTGAGTCTCACCACGCCGTCTCCTTTGGCCTGGAAGACAGCAGGGTCATGGGCTACAAAGCTTTGCATGGGGGTGGTGGCAGGGATGCGGCGGCTGCGAGGCGGCTGCGAGGCGGCTGCGAGGCGGCTGCGAGGCGGCCGCGGGCAGCCGGCACCCCCTGGTCCCCAGCCAGCTCTGCCGGAGCCCTGCAGCTCTGCAGCTCCTGGGGCAGGGACCGGTCCCTCCTGCAAAACGCCAACCACGTTACCGTCATCTCATCAATTACTAGTAACAACAAAACCAACAGGTAAACACAAACAAAAAATGTGGCTGCATTTAAAGCAGGCAAGCGCCCTGCTCGGAAAAGGGTCATAAATGCCTCAGGAATCCAAAATATATCTTTTAGCACAAACTGTCTTAGAAGAGTACGGGGAAGCTGTACTAAGGAACTTGTCACCCTGTGTCGACTGCACGTTTACCAGCATCTGAGGACAGAGACTAACTTGCAGCCTCTTGGATGGAAGGATGGAGCAGTCAGAGGTGAGGAAACGTGGCAAAGCCTGGCTTTCCAAGTAGGATAACAGAATAGCTGTTTCGGGGTGCTCGTTTTAGCCAAACAAGGCTCTCTGCAGCTGGCAAATAATTCAATTGAAAAGCCCTTTCTGGAGAGTGAACAGGATGTCAGCAGCACAAGGACTCACCACTTCCAAGGGCATCTTTCTGAGGGCTACTGCAATACCCTGGTGGTTTTAGACACAAAAAGAAGGGCTCCAAGACGTCAGGGAGGGAGATGGCCAAGGCAGGAGACAAAATGCAGACAGCCTGGCTGGGGCGGGGATCGTCTGAAGAAGCCCTCCAAAGCAAAAACTGTTTCAGGAGAAGGTTTCTGGCTTGTCAAGAGCAGAATCAATGACAAAGAAACAGCAATTAGCATGATTTTAAATATTCCTCTAAAATACGCTATAAATCGTCTTGCCCTTGGGAGAGACAGAACAAAAGACGAGCATAAAACTGCAGGCAAAATGCAAAAGTCTCCATCTCACTGTGCAGGCAGATGGACTTATTTAGTAAATCCTCTACAGTCTTCTCTGGGCTATAAGGAAAGGAAAAAAAAAAAGCTGCCCAAAGTTTCAGTCAATATTTACCTCTCGGGTTAATAAATTGTGATCCTGACCTCAACAAAAGTCAATATCTTCTGATGATTATATGTAGGCACCTTTTTATTTGTCCTCACTCATTGTATAATGAGTCACCCGTTTCCACTGGCAACTTCACTTTAATTTTGAATGTCTGAATTGAACAATCATTTATACTCCAAAGGCATAAGACAAAATTACTATAAACTAGAGCTGTAAAATATGGACTTAGGTTGCTATTTCCAGTGAATAAGCAAGCTTGGGCGGGGGGCAGAAGGGATCAAGGATTAAGCACAAAAAATAGCCGTTTTAAATCCTCTTTTAAATACCTCTGAGTGACAAGGAGCAGAGAGAGGAAAGCCCTGAACTGTGCTATTAAATACAATAAGGCTGCAAGTGTGGGAGGAAAGAAAAGACAACAATCTGGCCTGACTAGTGAACTTGTTTTAATGGAACAGTATTAGTCTTTCTCTCCAAAATAACCAAGAGCAACACCAGAAAATATATGCCGAGGGCAACAAGTATAGATTCACACACTTGCAAGCCAAGCCACAAAGGCAGATCTGAATGAAAGTCACCACACACTTGCTGCTTCATTAGAGGTGGGCTGGGCCAGAGCTAGAGGGAGAAAATTCACGGTGTTATTCTCGTAATTATGTAATGTTTTATATAATACCACAGGTGTGCACTGTGCTTTCCTGAAAGAAATCAAAGCACAGCCTCCCCCAGCAAGATCAAGAATCAGCTAGAATCACATTTTTGCTCTTCAACTTCTCATTTTTTGAACATCCCCCACTGACTATAATAAAAACATCCTTTGGGCTTACAAGGCTTGTGATGCTGGAAAGATTTGCACCCACACAACCCACTATGCCCATCTCTCTTTAAAAAAAGTAAGTTACTTTACCAGTTTAAGTTTGTCTGGCTTGACATTATTCTACTATTTATCCCACTCTGGCAAACAATGGTGAGAGCAGCACATCTCTAGCTTAAGCACAGTAATTTTTGAACAGCGGAAAATCAGGAAGAGCAAATTGTAATCAAAACAATCATGATCTGGCTGTCTTTGTGAACACTAATAAACCCCATATAAACCACCCTGGCATTTTTCTTCTAAAAGTCACATTATGTATCTGCATGGCACTACTCTGATACCATATTACCTTGTATTGTAAATAAAAAAGGGTTCGTTATGGCAACAGTAGGTAATGTACTCATGGGAAGATGAGTACAAACCCACTATTTTCAAACTAGAAAAGAAGCTGTCATTTTCAGATGGGACATTCAGCCCAGTGTTTAGCAGTTCAATAAATATTTTCGTATTATCTGTTAATACTGTGCTTAAATTCTATATTATTCAAAAAGGTATATCTCATTCAGAAGGAGCGGAGTCGGCCTGCCTGAGCTTCAGAAAAAGGATGTCATCATAAGTAGATTTTCTCTTCTACTCACAAATCCAGCTTACAGTTCACTTGCTATAAGCACATTTTAAATGGAGATCAGCAGACATAAAGTTATTTAGACAGCTCATACACCAAAAAGCAGGTGATTTTCTAAAACAAAAATACATAAAAATAGAATTTAAAGTCTCCCCCTACCAAGAAGACACAGCCCAGAACCTGACAATGCTGAAACTCAATACATTAAAGGTTCATTTGATATCCTCAGACCTGCTCCTGCTAAATTCAGATGTTTTTCACCATTAACTTAGTTGAGATCCTTTATTTCCATCTAATGACCTGTATCAGCAACTGCCACCATTACCACATACATCGGTACCAACAAGTAGACATGCTAATTCGTGTGCCATTAAACAGCATGCATATCCATAGAGGAAGGCTGGAAACTGTCTTGTAAGCAGAAATGAATGACGTTTCAGTAGGTTTGAATAAATTTGTGGGCACTTTGTAGCTATAGAAGATTTTCATCAACAGCCTTTATAATAACTTGGAAATGGCAACCGTTTTAAACTCATCAGAGTCAACAGACAGAAACTGCAATAACGTGAGCAAAGCACAGCTGGATGCTGTGGTTTCTGAAAACCTAGCATGCTCCCAGAGAGATACTTACTTTTGAAAAGAAATTATTCCTCCACCTATTTTCGCAGACAATCCTGAAGTACATTATCTTGAAGGGAACTGGAAGAATTAGACATAGTGGGACATTCCATTAATTTGGTTGACTATGGTTGGAGCCCAAGATACTCTAAGCCAAACTTCTTCATAGCAACCTTCTCTGGCCAAACTCAGATAGAGTAATTTATATATTTACTGTGAAATAAGGAAATGTGTCCTAGTCTGTTTGTCCGTATAGGGTAAAAGTACAAGCTGAGCTTCTCATTTATGTCTGGGAGGAAGGCCACTGCAGTGTTTGCCAACACCACCATCCCCAGCCAGATGCACTGTTGATATGCCGTAAGTACCAATGATCACTCTACATTACAAAGAAAAAAGTAGCTATGACATTTTTCATGATTATGAAATGGTTTTTTGGTGTTTTCACTCTTTCCTATTTCAAGGACAAAAGTCAAAGGACCTTCAACACTGGGCAGCCTTGTGGGTAGCTGAGGCCTCCAGGTCACATCATTTTTATCAGAGAAAAAGTGTTTATGTGCATGCATGTTTCCTGTGGAGCAAAACTGGGGATGAGACAATTGCCCTTCCTTCCTATACGTTTCCAGAACAGAACATGCATAAATAGAGAGAGAAAATAGTATTCAATTCAGAACAAGCCATTTTTTGCAGTGAATTTGGAAATACTGCTCTTGTGGGAGATACAATTCCCAAGATCTCTTTCAAGATGCTGAGGCCTGACAGAAGAGTAGATAATTTCCATGATGATACTGGTTTTGAGGTTATTCAGAGTCAGGAAAAGAACTTCTCCAAGGAGGGCAAAGTCCATCACCCACCAGGATAAAGAAGAAGAAACTCCAGATTAGTCCTATGCCATTCCCCAGTGCTGCAGGAGAGATAAGGAGAAGCATGGCAGGGAAAAGTTCTTGGCCATAAGCCACAGTGGAGTAATTCACAGCTTTGAATGCCGTTGCAAGCAATGCCACCGATGTAGAAGCACAGGAGGCAACTGAATCAAAGTGCCACCACCAGAGATCACCTCACCAGGGAGCAGAGCAGAGCTTGGACCCAGGTTTTGGATAGGGTGATTATTCCTCTCTGCCTTCTGCAGAAGGAAGCTTCGCTCCTGCCACAAAGAGCGCCGTGCCTGGCACTGCACAGGCAACATGCCGCGGGCAGCATCTCCACTGCGAGCTTTGGATAGCCTTCATCTGCACTGGGACCAGGCCACAAAGTGTCCCCAAGATAAGGACTGCAAGCTGGGGTTTGTTTTTAAATTTCACAGCAAGCCACTGCAAAGAGCAGAGAATACGTTTGATGCATTTACCATAGCCTGTGCTGCTAAAGAGATTCAGTGAGTCTCCTAAATTAGTACAAGCTCTTGAATCCTAAAGAAATGTAAGAGGGTCTTGTGAAGGAAGGCAGGAGGCAGATGGTTTCTGCAATGGAAAACAACAAATTATTTTTGTTAGAGAATTTTGGAGGTACTGAAGGATCTTTTCTACTGTCAGCCAAGATACTAGCAGATATAAATGTTATAAAATAGTAATTCAACAGTTATTTCTTCACAGTCACTCTCACTATGGGTTGGATGTGATTTTAATTAATAAGCTTAGTATCTTCAGCTGGATGGATTTCTGTTTTCTTGTGCTCCGTCTCCTCTTTATTTTTCCAAGCAATAATGTAAAATATAATGCACTGACCAGAGCGTAATGGAATGGACTAAAATATAAGAATCATAAAAATACTTGTTTACAATACAAGGCGTGGATTCATATTAGCAGGTGCTTGAAAGCACTGAAAGAACATTTGCAGTCTCCACCTTTATGATCAAGTAAATCCTTGCTTTATGCAGAAAATAATATTCAATAAAGAATACAATCTAAATCTTGAATTACATAAAAATCACAACACGTCTTTTTTGTGCTCCTCTAAAATTCAATAAATAGTTCAATAGATCTTCTTTATTCCTTTCACCTTTCTGCGGAAAAAATGATTTTTAGGCAAAAAGCTTGCAGGCCAAATTTCAATCTGAAAATAATCTTTACAGCTGAGTTATAAAACAATGAGAATAAGGGTTTATGATGTGAAAGTTGATGCAGGCTTTACTGCTTTGGCATGATTGGTGAAGCTGTATTAAAAATAAATAAATTAAAAAAAAAAAAAAACAAAATAAAAAAACCCAAGGCATTCTCTATCCTTTGACTAAATAATAGAAGCTGTAGGCTATCATGGCCATATAAATCTAAAGTCTTAAACCACTCCACCCTTATTATCTCTTCCAAAAGAAAAATGTTTATAATAATACATATATTGACTTTTGCTTTTTGTTCAATAACAAGATTTACTGCCCCACTCTTCAGTCAATTGTAACCTCTTTGGGTCAACAAATCTCGATACTGATCTCAATAGAAGTCAATACCTGCTTATTACTTACCTCCGCATTTAGACGCCTATCACAAATTCTTATGGGCATCCCCTTGACAAGAAGAAATGAATGCTTTCTGTTTAGTTTCTATACAAAATAGGCTGATATGCTTTTCACACAGTCATTTTTACTGCCGTGAAATGATGCTGTATTTTAGGAAAACTGTATTATACGTTAATTTCTGGAACTAGGAATTAAAGTTGTTTAGCTTCTCTGTGATGTTTCCTTAGAAATTCACAGACTGACCTTCTCGTAATTCCTGTTTTTTCTTCCCACATAAAATGTAATTGGGCAATCTAATATTTTTTCTTCACTAACTGAGAAAGGCAAATAACAGTAAAATTTAAAAAGCAAAATGCAAGTAATAATATGCAAACTAACATCCCAGAAGTTCAACAGAGAAACATAACAATCACTTTCTCAGTTGCATTTGTATAAGGCTAACATAAAAAACAAGCCTTGAAATTCACTATCACACCTGAATTTGTGTATGAATTGATTCTGTACTTACAGAGAGTCAATCTTCAGATAATCTATTTGGTACCTAAAGTGTCAAACATTTGCTATGAGAGGATAATCAAATCAGGATTTTATGTTTCATATGTAAACAGGTTAAATGGGTATTTATTTACCATACAATCCAGAGGCTTGTATAAGAATCTTATCATAGAGTTCACTAATGAGAAATGTATTTTAAAATACTGTCTCCTTGGACTTGGTTTTGAGAATTGGATTACTTACATCATGCATGTGTTCAGAGTGGAAACTGAGAAAATACTGGTACAGAAGTCTGGAACACAAGGTAAAGAAATGTCAACAGGTTGCAGAAGTTACGTTCAAAAGTGCCTTCAGAAGTGTCTGAAGTATCTGCAAGGAACATCACTGTACTGGTCCTTTCTAGTTGTACATGCAATATAATATTAGTTGTGTCAAACACAGCAGACAACAGATGGAGCAATGACCCTAACCTTGAATATTATTGTTTTGTTATCTTGTCTTAAAATCTTCATTTCAGAATGTCACAAATGGCAATCAGAGTATTTGTACTTCCAGCAACGGAAGGGTGGAAGGATAGAAGGAAAATAATGACCAGGAAAATTGTATATTCAAGAGGTAAACAAAAAATAAATTTTTAACTTTTTCTTTTTAGCCTAGCCAAGGCAATTCATATAACACTATTTAAGGCTTGCTTAATGTTGCACGTTCCCATCACTGTCCCATAACATCTGCATTATCTGAAGTAACACAAGGCTATGCAATCTGCTATAACTGCTTTCTTGTGTTTGTCAGTTAAATCCCAGAGTCTGAAAAGCTTCCATAAAGTGAAAATTTAGATGTGGTTTATGCACAGGAGATCCCATTCTCAACTTGTTGACATCAGGTTTGCATATGCCACAGGGGATAAAAGTAGTGTGATGCATAAGAATCATGCCAGGACTTACCCAAGAACTGTATTTGACTAACAAGGTGAGCCAATTCAGAATTAAATAGTTTTTCAGGCTAAACAAAATCAATATTATTTATAGGATGTGATAGTAGGCCTAAAAAACCATTTCTAGCTTTTTAAAAATAGATAAAGCTATATTGATTTACAAAATGTAAGGCATTAGGCTGCTCAGATACACAGAACTGTCATGTAAAAGATCTAGGTCAAGAAACACCAATAAAACTCCCATTCATCTAATTAGTCGAAGAGCACAGTGAAAGGTCAAGCAAGGTTAAAGTGCTCTGTCTAGCATCTGATATTCCTGCAGGATGACAAGTTATTCTTTATGACCAGCTTTAACGATCGTCTCCGACAGTCCGGTGAAGGCTGTGTGCTCTGTGGGCAGAGGGGCTGCTGCAGGGAGGCACGGAGAGCCGCCCGCCTCCATCACACCCCAGCCCCAACCACAGCTGACCCTCTGCTGAGACCCGGGTAAGGGCAGCGCCAGCGTTTACACACTCATAGCAAGAGAACTGGATCTACACAATGGTTTGATCCCAAACACACGTGGATACACAGCTAGAAGAGAAGGTAAGGCCAGCTTCCTCACCCCATCCCCTGTGCTGCAGATCTCCATGAGGAGGAGGAGTGCAAGTGTGCTGATGAAGGGCAGACGTGGTGGGATGCAGCCAGGAGTTGTAGAAGAGAACGTGTATGACCCAGTGCTGCTTCATGGAAGCTCTCCATGCGTACCGAGAGATACAGCAAAGATCCATCTAATAGGGACAAAATGCTAAAATTAAACTACAGTAGCCTCCACAGAAAAGAAGAATCCGGGATATGGTTTCTATTCTAGCAAATGGTGAGGATTATATTTATTGAACCTGACTGTGATGCATTTCCTTCACAAGAACTGATATTAGCAAAACCATCTTCAAATTAAAACGTCAGTGCATTTTTATGTGATACTGATTAAAGTGGGTGGACTTTGGATACCGTAATATGAAGGACGGCAGTAATCAACATGGATGAAGTGCCAGTAGAAACACAGCAGAAATTCAACAAAGATCAAGTGCCAGAGTAAGGGAAAGTGAAGGAAAGAGGAAGAGACTAGAAAACATTTCTCGAGGGCAAAAATAAGGTTAAAGGATGATCATTAATGTGCTACTGACACTCCACAGTTATAATGAGGACTGTGCAAATGAATATATAATAAAGAATAATCATAATAGTTGGGTAGCACCAGCTAGATGGAAGAGGCAGAGGACAATAGGAAGATCGGTCTAATAACAGAGACATTCTGCCCTGACTGTGGCAAAGGCCTTGCAAGATGCTCAGAGGGAGGAAGTCTCCATGGAGATTCATGAAAGCTGTTCCTTATTATTATTTTGCACAGATATTTCTACCCCTGCACAAGCCCTGAGGCCCATTCAGATTTCCTAAAGGTCCCAGAAGATGAAACCTAACTTTGAAATGGGAAGGGCTTAAGCATAAGCGGTGTTTTACAGACTTCTGAAGGAGGAGGTGGGCTATCTACAGGTCTACGTGTGGAGAGGTTTCATAGCACTGCTACTGTGCCACAGTCCCAGCTCCTACAACCCACCTTTCCCAAGAATCTCCTGTGCATTTTAAAATATCACTCATCACATTTCAGGTTTTGGTTTCAAAGTATCTTCAGGTTAGATTTTTGACCAAACACAGGACTCTGGATCAGTGTCTTTATAGAGCAGAGAGGAACAGAGTGACGAGGGGAAGGAAAAATACTGAAATGTTTGCTTTTACTCCATGCTAACATATGTACCTCTTATTTTCTGAAACAGAGTTTGGTTAGTCAGGACACTATTCGCAAAACCTGAGCTCCCTCACTCACTAACTTCTATAGCTGCAGAATTAATAGGTTTCATTACGGCTAGAATTTGACTTGATTATATTTTAATTGACAATGTTCAGATGTATTAAGGATTTGCTACTGTCAGCCTTTCAGATGACAAGAGATGACGGGGCTGATGGAGCTACCAATGCAGCCAGCTTTTAAGTTGGGTTTTGACTGCAAGGGTTATCGTTACAGGAACCTTTTGAGTTCCAGCACGTATTTCACCAGCAGAACACAAAAAGTACTATTGTGTTATGTATTCCGTTCAAGTTTCTCACTTGGAAATAGTTATGATTGTCATCCTTGGCCAAGTTTAAATTGACATTTTTATCACAACATTCCTGGCATGGTACTGCAAGTTACTTGCTTGTGAGTAGTTATCAGCTGGCAAAAATTTAAAAGGAGGTTGGCTGATTAAAATTATATGCCAAGAGCTATACAGAGACAACAAGATAACCAAAAGCAGCAAAGATTCTTTAAAAAAAATTTAAAAATCTTTTCAGAGAAAGTAAACTTATACATGTGAAAGAGTCACAAATTGCACATCTTCCTTTAATATTTGATCATCAAAAAGCTAATAATTAAAACTGGGAAGGTTAGGTTGGTCAAGTTTTACAGCTGAGTGCACTCCCGGAGCATGCTCAAATCAACACTTATGAGATTAATTTATAAGCTCTTCAGATTCTGAATCTCCAAGGTTTACGCTGTCTGTGCATTGTTTGCATAATGCAGTTTCATACTACTAAAGCACTACCTATAAAGGGATTATTTTCATATTCAGCACATTAAAGATACAGCACAATTCATAGATATCTTACTGCGTTTATGCCTGAGATAGCAGGTA